>NW_017728911.1:41890312-41893901 GCF_001723895.1 Crocodylus porosus | reverse complement strand
AAATTGGATGCTTATCTTGCTGGGATCCTGTGACTTCCTGCCCTTTGGGCAGGGGGCTGGACTCGATGATCTTCCGAGGTCCCTTCCAGCCCTAATGTCTATGAAATCTATGAAATCCCCTCTTGGGCTTCACGGTGCATTTAGTGTTTCAGTTGATGTCTATTTGTCACTATCCATTTCCAGTTCACAGGTGGGTGCAGTATTTGCAAATAATAATAAGTGGTATATGTGTATCTGTGCACATGCATGTGCAGTGGCCCCTGGAAGGAGCCCTGATGTCACCAACAAGATTGTCTGAGAGGAAGCTGCATGTTCCCAGCACTGGAAAGGATGAATGAAGGCACTGGCACATTCAGGAAATGACAGAGTCTGGAGACTTTACAATTACAGATGAATACATTAAAAAAAATATAAAGGGGCGTTAGACTTAGCCACAAAGTCCTGAATTTGGGGTCTGTGTTTCCCTTGATGCTGTTACTGGTATCACAGGCATTTAAAGCTGCAGAACAGAGATTTGCCTTCAGCTCCTTTAAGTGTCAGTGATGCCATTCATCCTCGCAGGGGAAAATACAAATTCAGAAGTCCAGGTCCTGGAAGGTCAGTAAAGCAAGAAATGATTTTAGATGATTTGTTCTAACATTTTCTAGTTTCACGTTCCTGACCCTTTCCTTTTTTGGTTAAAATAGTTTAAATAAGGTTGTTATATACTTCTCTAAAATGTTGTTTATTTTACCTTTAAACGTTAAAGGTCAGTGAATCAAGATGCATGCTTACAATGTCGATGCTGAGCTCTATGATACTTAGTATATTCTATCAGCATTTGCCCTGCTCTTTAAATAGCAGGCATCTGAAGAGAGAAAGAGGGGGAGAGAGGCACCACGGGGCTAGAACTGGTAGCATGCAGTCCAAAGCAATGCTTTTTGAACCACTATGCTTGTGTGCACTATTATGGCCTACGTTTACATGGATCCATAACATATTATCATGTGCATTTTTAATCACATGCATAAAATACAAGGCACCCCTGGAAGGATCTCAAGGCTTGAGAATCAGTGGCTTACAGCATCTGCACGTTCCTAATGGCAGAGCATCCTTAACATTTTAATAAGACAGACGTGTGTGCATGCATTGTGGTGGGGAGGAAGCTGGGGCACCTGCCAGCAGCCACTTCAGCCTTGTCCTTTCTCCCCAACATGAGCAGGGCTCTTTCCCTCCCTTTTCAGGACTCCTACCCTTCTGGCCCTCATCCTCACCTGCCCCTGACAGGCCCCTTTTTAAGACACTTGCATCCTCCTCTCTCCTTCCCCAGACAGGTTACCCTTCAGGGCCCCTAACCATCTGAGCCCCTGCATGGGTACTAGTCCTCATCTCAAGACTCCAGGGTGCAGCCCAGGCTGAACATGTCAGACCTCCAAGTCCCTAGCTCAGGATGCCTGCATGCATCTTTAGCCTTCACCACCCTCTCTCGGCAGGACCCCCAGCCCTGCCGCACTGACCTGGACCTTTGGACTGCGACCCAGAAGGTAAGGTGCCTTACCAGCACCCTCTCTCAGTCACACTTTGTGACCTCTTCCTCCCCTTTAAGTCACCCCAAAACATATGCCTGATCACTCTGCACACAACACTGTGAAAGGGTTCAGAGGAGGGCCACCCATTGGGTTAAAGGCCTACAGAAAAAACCCTATGTGGACCAACTGGGAGACCTGAACCTCTTTAGCCTCCACAAGAGGAGGCTGAGAGGTGACCTTGTGGCCACCTACAAACTCATCAGGGGGAATCAGCAGGAAGTCGGGGGTACAATGTTTACCAGGGCGACAGTCAGGGTAACTAGAAACAATGGATACAAGTTAAAAGAGCGCAAATTCAGGCTGGACATCAGGAAAAAGTTCTTTACAGTGAGGGTCACCAAACTATGGAATAGGCTTCCAAGGGAGCTGGTGCTGTCCCCTTCCTTGGAAATATTCAAAAGGAGATTGGACAGACACCTGGCTGGGGTCATCTGACCCCAGCACTCTTTCCTGCCCAAGGCAGGGGGGTCAGACTCAATGATCTAATGGGTCCCTTCCAACTCATTTAATGACTATGAAACACCCACCCTCACAGAGAGCTGGGCCAGACAGCTTATATAACTTGGCCTGCTCCACCTTCCCCTTACCTGCTCAGAGGCTGGAAACAGGGCCCAGGTGTTGCCAATTCTCCAGATCAGCTCTCCAGCCCCATTTTCTGCAAGCTGCATTGGCCAGCCTGCGCCCTGCAACACGTCTCTTTCTTCCCTTGGGTGAGGGGAGGGTTGGGAGTCCCGTCACATGCATATATAGGGTTATGGGGGAAAGAGCAGGACTTTTGGGAAGTTCAAGTGAGCTGTTAGCAACTGCTAGCGGTAAGACTGCAACATGCTTTCAGTCACAGCATTCTGCTTTTTCATATTTGTCTCCTATTGAAACTAGCACCACTCTTCAGGCTCCTTACAGCCACATAGCCCCACTGCAATCTGTACAAAACAGGTTCGCCTTCCTGCCTGCCACCGCAGCCAGCCTGACCATACTACCCCTTCTCACTGACTCCTTGACCTGGCTTCTGAGAACCAGGTGGGGCCTCAGCCTCCCAGGATCCAGCCTGCTCGGCCTCTCTTGATCTTTTCGCTGCACAGAGAAGATGCTTAGTTTCTGCTCCTGGGATCAGGCTGGTGATCTCAAGGGGATCTAGCAATGTCACTCGTTTGTGGAACAAAGCCACTTTGGCAAGTCAGCTGTTTATCTCAGGAGTGTAAGCCCCGCTATCCCTGGGACCTTGCTGCTTTTCTTGGTGACCTGCTTGAACGCTATTTACCTGCCTCCTAGGTCTCAGGTTCCCTGGGGGCTTTAGTCAGACGCACACTGCTCTTCTCTGCTGCCTAGGGAGAATGGACTGTGGAAAGTGCCTTGTAAAACTGCTGGTTTCTCCAGTGGTAGGTCCAGGGCAAAGTACTGGAAAACTGAAACCCCAGGGTCCTTTCCATCCTGGCATATTCATGACCTGCCGTATTGCTGTTTTTGTTCCTTTATTCATTTTTCATGACAGCTGTTTGTAATGCTGACCACGAACTTCTCACTTAGTGCTGCTCCTGCGGTCTCTTGTATCTCCCACCCGCCGTCTCTCCCAATGCGTTTGGATTGCGAAGCACGTCGGGACAGGGACTCTCTTTCCCTTACATGTGCGCCCAGGGGCTTGAATGGGGCTTCTAGGTTTTACTGCGGTATAAAGCAACAAACAGCCAGGATGTCGCCCCGCCGGAAGGCCACGGGGGCAGACCTCGGCTGGTCACAACTGCTCGAGCTCCATCCAGTCCGCTGCAGTGAAGCTGCGGGGTTCTGGAAGGCGAGATGCGGTGGGTTTTTCTTCGTCCCTGCCTCCCTCCCGGCGGCTGCCAGGGCAGAAAGGCCCCGGGCCGCCCCGCGCCGGTGCTGCCTGGAGGCCCCGCAGCCGGTGCCCGCTCCTCGTCCTGGCCCGGGGCCAGCTGGCGCAGGGCCGCGCTGCAGAGAGGGCTGCAGCTCCGCAGAGCCGAAGCGGCAAGAGCCGGGCCGGGCCGGGCCGGGCGGGATGCGCTGCC
>NW_017728911.1:41887724-41889994 GCF_001723895.1 Crocodylus porosus | reverse complement strand
GGCCGGCGGGGCGGGGAGGGGGACGTGTCCGCAGTGCCTCGGTCCGGTGCGCCCCCCGGAGCGCAGAGCTGTGCCGGGACACCCGTCAGGGCGCTGCCGGCTTCCCCGTGTGGGTACAACAGAGGACCGGCTCCCCGGCGCCCCCTCCTCCGTCCTGCGCGAGCTGATGGCGGGGTCGCGGCGCGCTCCGCAGTGCGGCCTGCTGCGACGAGCCGCAGAGCCGCCAACGATAAACTCTGTGTCCGGGGCGACTACAGGGTCTTCTTGCCTTCACACTGGACCTTTGCTGCCTCCCCTTGGGTTGGTGTGTCATGGGGCAGGTGCCAAGGGCTGGGCTGGCTGCCCTACCTGCATCTGCTCTTCCAGCCGTGCTGCGACGCTAAGGGCTCAGCCCTTCCCTGGGCAGTGCCCATTACATTATTCAGCTGAAAACTGTCTTGTGGACAGGGTCCCTGTGCTGCAGAGCCGGGTCTCTGCGGCCACCGGAGACGGGGGCCCTGTCCCGTCAGTGGGACGCCAGCCCTGCTCCAGAGGGTTGCAGGCAGGGCGTGGAATTTGGGTTTTTCCTGTCCTTCGTTTGGTGTTGTTCTCTTCTCCTTGTGTCTGTCGTGCCAGAGCTGACGTGCCACCATCCCTTGAGCTGGGGGGCAGCAGGAGGATGGTGTAAGAGGGCACAGTCAGCAAGTCCTGATGCAGCTGGAGCTTTGCAGAGACTGCAGTGAGTGGGCAGAGCTGCAGGAGCAAACATGATGCCACCTCTCTCCCCCAGCCTGGCAGGGGGCTGCTTCCTGCTGGGTGTGAGGGTGAGAGCCTGTGGCTTTGCCGTGCCCCCTGGCATGGGAAGCTCTTCCCCAGAGTCCTAAGGGCGACACTCCAGCAGGCTGTGAGGATGCTGCTTGGTCAGAGGAGCTGCAATAAGAAGGCGAGGAGCTGGCATAGATCACAAGGACTAAAAGCAAAGTCTAGGGGTCTTGGGGCTGAGGAAGTGACAGACTTGCTTGTGCTCTGGAGGGGGTACATGCTGCCAGGGTTTGGCTCTGGGGGACCAGTACCTGGCGGTACTGGTAATCCAGTTAGTCCAGTGTCCCATCTCCACCCCTGGCTCTTGCTGGACACTGGAAGAAGTAAAACCCCTGTTGCATTTTTGCCTAATCATAATCGGGCAACCAGTGAGTGGGTGTCGCTCTCCAGCTGGGCTTCACAAGCAGGGGCAACACACTTACTCCTCCCTGCCCTGTAACTCAGGGGCCCTCTTTAAAAGGGGTATGTGGAGCTTGACAGCCAGCTCCTGCCGACAGTTTGTGGGAGGTGGGCGCCTTCCTGGCACCCGACACTGGGGCTGCTGTGACCTCCTGCCAAGCCCTGTGGATCCCTCCATCACCTCCGTTCTTCTCAGCAGAAGATGGGTAGGGTCCACTCCTGGCCAGGCCTTTCCTAGCATCTGTTGAAGTAGGTTTTGGACTCTGAACCAGTTGGTCTCTCAGGTGCTGGCCTGTCTTGCCTTCAGACTAACACTGCTGACCTCTCTTCTTGGGTTGGGAAATCGTAGACTCACAGAAAATGAGGGTTGGGAGGGACCTTGGGAGATCACATCTAGACCAAGCCCCTGCTTAAAGCCAGACCATTCCCATCTGGATCATCCCAGCCAGGGTTTTGTCTAGCTGGGTCTTCAAAACCTCCAAGGATGGAGATCCTGCCACCTCTGAGTAACCTGTTCCAATGACTCGCCACCCTCCTCGTGATCATGTAATGAGGACTTTGTTTCCACTGGTTGGCAGGAATTCGCTCATGGGACATTGACCTTCTCTCGTGTGACTTGAATCAACAGCTACGACTCTTCGTGACCCGGCACCTTGCTCAGTTCTCTTCAGAGGTCAAAGGTCAGCTTTTTTTGCTCTCTCTTGGTTTTTGGGGGTTTTCTTTTTAATTTTTTTTTCTTTTGGGAATGGGAGTTGGTGAAAGCAGAAGGACAGCATTGTTACTAGTGTCTCCAGTTCAGATGCTAAGTTCTGCCAGTGCATTTTTTTTGTTTTGTTCAGGTTTTAGTAGATTTTAACCTGAACAGTGAAGGTTTAATCAAAAAGATAAATCTGTTGATACAAAGAAATGTAATCAAAAGTTTTAGATCTTGTTGGTGAGGCTAGAAAGGATTAGAAGCAATAAGGACAGGATAGGTGTGTGTGTGTGTGTGTGTGTGTGTGTGTGTGTATGTGTGTATATATGTATGTATGTATATGTGTGTGTGTGTGTGTGTATATATGTGTGTGTGT
>NW_017728911.1:41877591-41887624 GCF_001723895.1 Crocodylus porosus | reverse complement strand
TTACACACACATTTTTTTTTTTTTTTAATGCAGCAAGGTAAGTAACTGCTCTATTTTATTTGTTCCCTCCCCACTTGGCACATATGCTCCAGCACAGCCTTTTATGTATATTGCTTATTCTCAAACCTCCTTATAAGGGAGTAATAATTGTAGCCCTTAGCTGCTCCTTTATTGAGAGTCTCAAGCAGTAACCGCCTTGATGGGGAGGGCTCAAGAGGACTCATTAAATATGTGTGACTTCTGATTCCTAGCTTTCCTGAAGGGAAGGGTGATGCTAGGTGCTTTGTATTAAATGCCATTCATGTCTTTTGAACTGGTGCTTTACTCCCATGCACGTGGAGTCAGCCTCTGTTCCCGGGCTGGCTTGGGCAACACAGCTGAATTTATCACAATTTATATTGAAGGTTCCAGCTGTCTTGGACAAGATCCCAACTGTTGCAGTGAGTGGTAAATGCCAGACTTTCCTATATGCACACGTGTTACACCCAGGCAGACTATCGATACATGCAGGCTTGAAGGGAGCTGCTGCTTTCAGTGCCCCCACACAAGGAACTAGGAAGCGGCAATCTGGCTTTCTTCTCTGGATTGACCTCTTGAGTAGTCCCAGGGTCTCAGCTAGTCTGTTATTTGTTCCTGCCTCTGAAGTGGGGGTAGTAGGTGCGACCCGTCCCTTGTAAAGCAGTCTGGAGCGAGAGCTGGTAACTTCTTCCCACTTTTGAGCAAATAATCATGTAACTGCAGGTGTAAAGGATGCTCTGCATTCTCATGTCTGTTGGGAAGGGAAGTGGCAGTGTGTGTGGCAAGGCAAAAGTAAGGCAGTAGGCATGCAGCTTGGCATAGACTCAGAACTTTAGGTCAGTGATCTAAAGACCAGGTCCAACTCAAACCATTTAAAAAGGGAAATTTTAATCATCTTAAAGTCCTGTCCTGTACAACTCTTGTCCTCCTGTGGAGCAGCTGTGGTCTGGTGACCACTACATGGTGTCTGAGGCAGGGTGATCACCAGACAGCTGTCACATGCAGCAGGTGCACTGTGCATGAAGGCCCTCACACCTCCCATCCTCTTGCCAGTGCCCAGTATGCTTCCCTCTTCCCTGGGGAAGGCCCCTTGGCAGCTGCCCTCTCTACTAGCAGGCATGCAACCCCTTGGCTTGCCCAGGTGTGTGGCTCTGACCATCTTTACCTCTGCAAAGTGGTAATGAGGATCAGCAAAGTAACATTCCCCAAGTAATAAGAAGCTGCAGCTAGTGGGTGCCAAGTCCATCTAGCCCTAAATGTGCCTCAATGCGCACATGTCCCCAGGTGCCTGCACACAGGTGCTGGAAAAGATAGGAGCAAATTTCTGCATCTGCTTCCCCTTCACAAGGGCTCCTGTGCTACCTGTCTGAAAGGAAAGACGGTGTGATCCTGCCAGCATCTGCTCCCCCTTCACAAGGGTTCTTGTGCTAACTGTCCAAAAAGGATGATGGGGTGATCCCACTGCACTGTTGGAGTCTGGAGACATTGATCTCTGGAACCTCACCCAGATCCTTTAGGACAGTGTTTCTCAACCCGTAGGTCACAACCCAAAAGTGTGTTGCCAGAATATATCAAAAGAGTTGCAAACAAACTTTTAAAATAGATTCCCCTGTAAAGGAGAAAAACCTGGGAAACCATGGCTTTCCCTTGCAGGCTGGCAGAGTTCTCGCTGGCAGAGTAACGGGCTGCTTCGCCCTCCCCGCCACGATGCCCCACACACGAGAGGGCTGGGGTGGGGAGCAGCGGGTCAGGAGTGAGGGGCACTGGGTTAGGACTGGCCACTGCTGTTTACAAATGGGTCCTGGTACAAGAAAAGTTGAGAACTGCTGCTTTATGATACCAAGATGCCCAATGTCCTTTTTTCTGGTTGTTTTCAATGGGCATTGTGTATCTAAGTACTTTGGGAATCAGGATCTCTGCCGTATCAAAAGACCTGGGATCCGGCTTTTCCGTCTTCCTCCCCAGTGCTATCTATTACTGAAGTGGGGAGTCATCACACTTGTGCACCGCACTTTGGGAATAGCCCTGCAGCGAGGTGCTGGAATCCGGTGTCTTCTCCCTGCACCAAGAATGTAGGTGCCTCTGGAGGAATGTGAGGTCAGCTGCCTGTAAACCAGCGATTCCTGGGAGCTGACCATGCCTGTACCAGAGACCCAGCTTAATATTGCCTCCAGACTTACTCTGGTTCAGGCTGCTATCTCGGGATGTTTAAACTTGGCACAAGCCAGCAGAACTCCAGAAGCTAGAGAGACCAGAAGATGAAGTGGAGTTGTAGACATCTCTCCAGTTTAGATGTTCAGATGCAGAAGCCTGAAACAAACTCTTTGCAAGCTAGAGGTCGTTCAGGGACCACAGAATCCCTTTGTAGTGTGGTGCTGGGCTCTCTCTGCTTCCTCTATCCATGTGGAAGCTGAGGAAGAATGGGTCATGCCAAGAGCCAGCCTGGGATTCTGCCTACCTTTCCACATGAGAATGATGGGGCTCATCTAGATGATGCTGAGGCCCATGAGTCATGTGATCAGCCAGGGACTGAACACAGAGGATGCATGTTCTTCTTGCTTAGTCCATTTGCTACAACCTGTTTGAAGGACCACAGCTTTCCCATCACCTCCTCCAGAGATGAGAAACATGGTCCATGAAGCATTAGAGTATATTCAGGCTAGACATCAGGAGTCGCTACTTCACAGTCAGGGCGGCTAGGATCTGGAACCAACTTCCAAGGGAAGTGGTGCTTGTTCCTACCCTGGGGGTCTTCAAAAGGAGGCTAGATAATCACCTTGCCAGGGTCGTTTGACCCCAGTACTCTTTCCTCCCATGGCAGGGGGTCGGACTTGATGATCTGCGTGGGTCGCTTCCAACCCTACAAACTATGAAACTATGAAGGGTGTGGACACAAGTGAACAGGGAACTGTTGTTCACCAAGTGTCAGAATATTAGAACAAGGGGCCACACACTGAAATGAGTAGGTGACCGTTTAAAACTAACAAGGAAGTACTTTCCCCCCCCCCCTTTCTTTAACTCAGTGCATAGTTAATTTGTGGAATTCACTGCCACAGGAGATGGTGGAGGCAGAGAGTACAGACAGGTTCAATATGGGACTAGATAAATTCATAGATGATGGATCCATTTATGGCTATTGACCAGAATGCTTGGAGACCTTGCCTCTGGCATCTCTACACTAGTACTGGTGGGTGCCAGGGAGGGTACTGAATAGGGGAGAGATCGCTCTAGATGGCTCCAGTTCAGTGCTCTCTCTCTCTAGCATCCACTCCCACCACTGCTGGGGTTGGGATACTGGGCTAAAGGGGCCCCTGGTCTGACCCAGTGGCTCTGGTTCTGTTCTTGACAAAAGCACTTCACTTGCAGCTAGTTCTGAGCATTGTACATTTTCCAACATGTTGCTTCCAGACTAAAATGCTGACAAGCTGCCATAATGGCCCAGTCCGTTGACTACTGGAGCCACAGAGTCGTGAGTTAGATGCAGTACAGTGGCAGAAAACTAGAATGTGGGTGCCCCAGGGTAACTTCCCAGATCATCAGCCCTCGGCACAAAGCTGCTGCAAGTGGAGCTGCTGCACACAGCACCTGGAGTTTGGCTGTTGTGACTTCCTCAATCATTTTTGTCAGAGGTAGCAGTAAAGGCTACTGGCCATGAGAATGAATTGCCCAGGGAGGAATCTGATGCAGTAGGCTGCTGCCTGTGATGGCTCCTACCCCTCTTTGCCAGTTGATCTCTGAGGTGAGGCCCTGGTGTCCAAGTAACAGAGCTACTGACTGCGCTGCCCAAGTAAGAGGCAGCAGACCCTCCACCTCTTGCAATTCTCACTGTCCTGAAAACCCTGCAGTTTGGGTTGCAGGTCAAGCTATGCCACAACTGCAGCCTTATTGCATGAAGGCACTGGATAGAGGCCACATCTTCACGCTCCTACCAGGAACCCCTTTGGCCACTCCCGGTAGTCACTGGGAGGCGCTGCTAACCTGCGTGCACGGCCTGGCTGATCCTCCTCTGCTCGAAGTGGCAATGGTCAACTCACCCTTTTTGCAGCAGGACAGGGAGCTGCAAGATGCTCCCCTCATCCTGTGGCACTTATCTGAGCCTTCCTGGATGAGCTGGCCTGGGCTTTGCTGGCACTCGGTGTTGGTGTCATCCATGCAGTAGGGATGTTAAAAGCCTGACAGTGTGTTCTGAACCTGAGAGTAGAACAGCTTCTGTATGAAGGATCCTGTAAAAATGAAGCAGTGTGGATAGGAGAGAGAGAGCTGATGCACTGGGACAATGACACCTCTTTCCATTTATGGAGCCTGCAGAGCTTCATCTTGTTTTGCCTCTTTGCAAACCTGGATAACTGGCTGCCATCAGTGTGTGGTGTCTAAATATCATTCACCTTTACCAGTCAGGAATCTTCCTTTCCCCACCCCCTTCTCAAACGCATACACACATCATTCCTGATGTAAGAGCTTGGCCCCAATTGTCTGCATCTCTGCCTCTTCCAGATGAGACTTCTGCTCTTTTTGTAGGCCTGCAGAAAGAAGCAGCAGCAAAGCTCCACCTTGAATAAGAGTCAGGATCAGGTTTTCTAGTAAATGTCTCTCTTTCATTGCTCTGGCACCCAGAGGACCCAGGCAGGATTGGGCCCCACTGTTCTGAGCATTTACAGTTGCATGGAAAGGCTTAGTCCAGCACCTGCACTCCTACTTGCATCTAGTAGAAGCAGTCGGGTCATATTCTGGAAAAGAGTAGCATTGGGAGTGGGTGCTGCCCTGAGATTCACCTGTCTACCACAGGGCAGAACTGGTCCGAAGTCTGACCATTGTTAAGACCTTGTTGTGGGAAGAACTTTCTCCTCATAAGCAAAATGATTAAAGAGACTTTAGAAAATGTTCTGTGCATCCCAGGCAAAGTCTCCTGTAACCAAAGGCTGGGGAAGTTCAGAAAAACCCATGCAATCTGTGGGCCATCTCTTGCAGGTCCAGCTTGCCTGGAAATGGCAGAGACTGCTGTGCTGAGCCTTGGCTTCCTCCTTCCTGATGACGTCTCTGCTGCCCCCACACTCTGACCTTGGAGTCGTTCCCCTTTGTCCATCTGTGAAGTGAAAGGATTTGTGTTGGTTTAGTGTCCCTCCCCATCCCCCACCCCAGCACTTTAAAATGCTTTGTAAACTATAGAATTAGTACTTCTCATATCTACTGCATTAGTCAATAGTTTGCAGTGAACATGGGGGCCCCCTGAGTACTGTATAGGCCTGCAGTAAGACTGCAGCATTTGTTCAGGATGAGGTGACCTTGGGTTAAACCAATAAGTTGTAGGGAACAATAGGATCATAGTGATGTGAGCCTGGTTTTTGCATTGGCTGTGTGTACATGCTTCCCTAGAATAAGCAGCAGATTGGTAACTGTCTAGTCTCTGTGCTAGAGAAGTACAAAGGACGAAGTCTGTACTGAACTTACTTGGTCAGATGCTTGTGTGGTGCAGGGAGGAAGGTCTGTCTCTAGCCAGACAGTCTGGGATCAGTGGTGAAGTGTGATGTTGGAGATAGAAATGCCATTCCCATGTGCAGATCAGCAGTTCCAGGCACCTGCACTGCAGAGCTAGTGCCAGCCACTGCAAGACTGTCCTCTGGCTGCCTCTTGCAGTGGGATGTTGCCTGTTACTGTGGCTGCAAAGGATTTGTCCCCTTGGTTCTGGAGGAACTGGTGCTCTAGCTTCACGTCCGATCACGATGGGAGAAGCGATGCAGGAGGAGACTTGTTCGGAGGCCTATGCACAGTATGTGGGAATATCTGGGTCTTTCCAGCAGGACTTTGGGAAGGTTGCAACAGGGGCCAGGGTTGGAGAAAGAATTGCTTCTGTCACCTGAGACAACAGCTCCCAGCTATTAAGCATCTCCTCCCCAGTGACTTGCCTGAGCTGGGACTTGGTGCTGCCTAACCGAGCTGGGCACTCAAATTTTATCTTGCAGGTCCTTGTGTTCCCCTCCCTTCCCTTCCCATGTGGGAGGAGCATGCAGGGGTGGAGCAGAGCAGAGCAGACCAGGTAGTGTCCCTGCAGCAAGTCCTCAGAGGTTGAATCTCTTGTGATTTTTGTGGTGGGTCAGGTTTCCCTGAGGAAGGCACAGGGGGACATCAACATGGCCATACTGCCCCGCTGCAGCTTGAGCTGAGGTCTTGCCTGTACTGGGAAGCCTTTCCAGGTGCAGCTATTTTGGTACAAGTCTGTGTGAAAGTGCCCCTTCGATCCAGCCCGTGCCCCTGGAAGGGGACTGGCTGCTAAACCAAGGAAGCCGTATGCAGCCTGGTAACTGTGGGATCTCTGGCAGTTGCACCTGGCCTAGCCAGTGCTGCTTTCTGTGTGCCTCTTCGCAGCACCTTTGTCCTTTGGTCCAGCAGCAGTGTCTGTCACTCCAGGCCAGATGGGGAGATGTGCTTCTGCCCCCCAGCAATGGGGCTGTTGACAGGCTCCTCTTGCTTATCTAAGAGGTGGTGCTGCTAGCACAGGTAGCTTTAGGCATGGCCCAAAGCACTGCCTCTGCTGCAGCCTCGGAGGCACCATGGACTGCCCTAGCCGTGGAGGACAGGGAAGGAAGGGGCAGTCCAGTGCAGAGGGGATGGTTGTAGGTTCATCTGTCACAGTGTCTCCAACTTTTCCTACTTTCTCCTTGCCCAGAAGATAAGCAGCCCTGCTGTGTGGTTGGAAGTCTTGCCCTGTGCCCAGTGAGCTGCTGGCAGTGGCTCCACCTGCCCAGCCCTTCCTAGGAGAGATCCCGGCTCTCGGCTGGCACCTGCCTGTCCCAGCAGAGAGCCAGTTCTGCTGCCCAGGGTGGGGTGTCAGCCCAGGGTGGGATGCAAGCAGCAACCTCCTGTGAAGGACCTTCTGCTTCCCAGGAAGTCTCCTGTACAGCCAGGTATCAAACCAGAACAAACTTGCTGGTCCTGGTGCTGGTTAGTGCAGGCTGAGCGTGTGCACCCCCCAACCCAGTTACAGCAGCGGGGTTGAGCATCCTTCACCTAACATAGCACAGCACAGCATGGGGCTGAAGCCTGGGGCTGTGAAGCAGACCTGTTGTCGTGGTCGTGGAGTGTCCTTCACCTCAATGGCAGGTGCAGGACCAAGAACTGGGGGGGCCAGGGAGCAGTGGCACCAGAGGCTGGGGAGGGAAGGAGAGGTTAGTATGCAGGGCAGGGTGGTGCTGGCATCTTTGCGCTCAGTGTTGCTGAGTGAATGAGGCTGCAAGGACTTGTGCTGACAGAGGCATTCTGTGCTGGGCCCAGCAGCCTGGAGGTTGCTGCAGTGACACTCGGCTACAACAGACAGCTGGGCTGCAGGGTCTGGCAGAGGCAAAAGTATGAGCCTGTAAGGGGACCAGTGGGCACAGGGGCCAGGGATAGAGGGAGAGGGGCAGTGGGGTCTGTTGCTAGCAGATGAAAGAGAGTCGGGTAACCTGCATAAACACCAGAGCAGAGCTTTGCCTTGAACATCCAACCTGTTGCAGGGCAACCATGCAGGTAGAGCAGCAGCAGCCTGTGGAGGAGACCAGCCTCCCTGCTGACAATGGCACAGAATAGTTTGGGTGTGACTTGGGTCATGCTGACCCATGGTGGCCCAGGGACGCTCAACACCAAAGGAGAAGAAATTAGTGTCTCTGAACAGGACAGTAACTTTGGGGCATAGTGTCCACATCTGAGGACAGACTAGTGATCCAGGCTGACTTGGATAAACTTAGTAAGTGGGCGGATACTAACCTGATGATTTTCAATACTGATAAATGTAAGGCACTCCACCTTGGGGGGCAGGAGGGGACCTGCAGCATACTTATAAGCTTGGCAGTGCTATGCTTGCTAGCACCACGGCTGAAAAAGTCCTGACCCCCAAGTCTGACCACAAGATGAACATGAGCCACCAATGCAATGTCACAGCTGGTAAAACAAACAAAACCCTGGCTTACATCCATAGATGCTTCTCAAGTAAATCCCAGGATGTCATCCTCCTGCTTTACTCAGCCTTGGTGAGGCCACAGCTGGAGTACTGCGTCCAGTTCTGGGCTCCACAATTCAAGAAGGAAGTGGAGAGGCTACAGAGAGTCCAGAGGAGAGACACGCGCATGATCAGGGGGCAAGAGACTAGGCCTTATGAAGAGAGGCTGAGAGTCACGGGACTCTTCAGTCTGGAAAAGCGCAGGCTCAGGGGGACCTGGTGGCTGCCTATAAGTACATCAGGATCTGGGAGAAGGGGCACTCTGGTGAACAGACCAAGGAAAAATAAGGACCAACAGTCATAAGCTTGTACAAGACCATTTCAGGGTGGACATGAGAAAAAATGTCTTTATGGTCCAAGCCCCCAAGACCTGGAATAGACTTCCTCCAGAAGTGGTGGAGGCACCTACTCTGGACTCATTCAGGAAACGCTTGGAAGTTTATCTTGCTGGGATCCTTTGACCCTAGCTGTCTTCCTGCCCCTGGGGCAGGGGGCTGGACTCGATGATCTTCAAGGTCCCTTCCAGCCCTAATGTCTATGAAACCTATGAGATGGGAGCAGGGACACTGCTGACCAGTTCCCAGTGGAAGGCACCTGCCATGCAGGGGGAGTGCGACAGTGGAGCACAGCGCTCTGAGAGCTTGTCTGTGCAGGGGCCTTGGGACAGTTCTGGCAGGTCCACTAAGGGTCTGAGGCAATAAGTAAAAGGTAAAGCATACAAACCTTATGGAAGAGGAATGGCGAGCTGGTCTGTCCTCATGGTCCAGGGCCCTGGAGCAGCTTGGGGCGGCAGTTTTGACAATAAGCATCTTGGTGCTAAGAGGCTCAGATTTCAGGAGCTGGTGTGCTGTGACCCTGAGACCTATCTAGGGATTTGCCTGGAGTGGTGGTACGTCAAGACTTCGTGAGGGCTGTGGAAGAGCCAGGGGCCATGATGCACGGTGCTGCTCGTGATGCAGGGAGAAGTGTGGGAGAGAAGCCAGATCCAAAGATCCAAATTCCATGTTGGAACTGGGCTCTGGAAATCCAGGAAGGGACCAGGGCTGGAGCAATGGTTATAATTGGCCCTGGCTTTGCGGGCAGTGAACATGTGTGCACCCATCCTGGAAAGGCTGTGTTTTTCCAGCCCATGCCAGCCTGACACCCCCTCTGCTTATGCACTGGAGACTAGACCCTGGAACAGCAGGGCCAAAGGGCAAAGCTGTGCTGAGCCTGCCCCCCATCAGGGCGGATGGGCTGCAGCCTCCTTCAGTTCCACTTGCTGCTGCAGGAGAGGGAGAGCCAGCGTTACTCCCTGTCTCTGACATAAGCCTCCACCAAGTTTAACTTCCAAGTGCAGTTGCATCAAGACAACTTCCTGCTACAAGTGCTGGAGTGGCCAGCTAGGGGCTGTGCTCTTTCTGACCTGCTGCTCACAAACGGGGGACAAATTGGTGGGGAATGTAGTACTGCATGGCAACCCATGGGCAAGAACTACTACTGTTCTCAGGGCACTATTCCACTCACAACTGGGTCTGTCTGTTGGGTGCCCTCCCTCAGTCACTGGAACACCAGTGAGCAGGGAAAAAGTGGAAAATCTCAATTTAAACACTGACAAGTCTGCAAGTCAGAAAACTAAAACACAAAAAGGAAGCTTATAAGAAGTGGAAACTTGGACAAAGAAATAGAGAGGAGTATAAGAGTATTGCTTGGACATGCAGGGATGAAGTCAGGAAGGCCAAAGCACAATTGGAATTGCAGCTAGCAATGGATGTGAAGGGTAACAAGAAGGGTTTCTATAAGTATGCCAGCAACAAACGGAGAATCAGAGAAAGTGGGGGTCCCTCACTGAATGGGGGAGGCAACCTTGTTTCATAGTTTCTATGGCCGGAAGGGACCTGAGCAGATCATCTAGTCCGACTCCCCGCCGTGGCAGGAAAGATTACTGGGGTCAAACGATCCCAGCAAGGTGTTCATCTAACCTCCTCTTAAACACCCCCAGGGTAGGAGCCAGCACCACTTCTCTTGGAAGCTGGTTCCAGACCCTAGCTGCCCTGACCGTGA
>NW_017728911.1:41852873-41877491 GCF_001723895.1 Crocodylus porosus | reverse complement strand
GCCTTCTCTTGTGGAGGCTGAACAGGCTCAGGTCCTGACGCCTCTCCTCGTAGGGCCTGCCCTGCTGTCCCCGGATCATGCAAGTGGCCTCCTCTGGACCCTCTCCACGCTGTCCACATCCCTCTTGAAGTGCGGGACCCAGAACTGGACGCAGTCCTCCAGCTGCGGCCTGGCCAGTGCTGCACAGAGGGGGAGGATCACCTCCTTGGACCTGCTTGAGATGCATCTGTGGATGCATGACAAGGTGCGGTTGGCCTTCCTGACTATATCCCCACACTGCCGGCCCATGTTCATCTTGGCATCAGTGATGACTCCAAGATCCTTTTCCACTTCTGTACGGACAAGAAGGGAGTTCCCCAGCCTGCAGGTATGGTGCTGGTTGTTCCTCCCCAGGTGCATCGCTTTGCACTTGTCTGTGTTGAATCCCATCCTATTCTCATCTGCCCACCCTTGTAACCTGTCTAGGTCTGATTACAGCCTATTGCTCCCTTCTAGCGTGCCCACATCCCCCCACATTGTGATGGAGGATGTAGAAAAAGCTGAAGTGTTTAATGCCTTCTTCACCTCAGTCTTAACAGGCAAGGGCAGCTCCCAGACTACTGCACTGGGCAGCACAGTTTGGGGAGGAGGTGAGCAGCCTTCTGTGGTGAAAAAACAGGTTAGGGACTGTTTATAAAAGCTGGACATGTACATGTCCATGGGGCTGGATGGGATGCCCCCGAGGGTGCTGAGGGAGTTGGCTGATGTGATTGCAGAGCCACTGGCCATTGTCTTTGAAAAATCATGGCAATTGGGAGAGGTCCTGGATGATTGGAAAAGGGCAAATCTAGTGCCCATACTTAAGAAAGGGAAGAAGAAGGATCCAGGCAACTACAGACCAGTCAACCTCACCCCAGTCCTTGGAAAAATCATGGAGCAGGTCCTCAAAACCTCCATTTCTAAGCACTTGCAGGAGTTGGTCAGCATGCCTGACCAACCTGATTGCCTTCTACGATGAGATGACTGGCTCTGTGGATGCGGAAAGAGCAGTGGACATGATATACCTTGACTTTAGCAAGGCTTTTGATATGGTCTCCCACAACATTTTTGCAAGCAAGCTTTGCTGGGAATGATGGTATATAAATTGAATAAATGCATAGTTCAGCAGAGCTTTCCTTTTTATTTCCTTCTCACTCTAAATTACAATCTTTAGATTATTTTTGTAAATTTTAATTACTGAATTGAAATACATTACAAGTAATTAGGGATCATTTATTGAAGTATTTAAAATGGTTTAGAAATGGAAAAATTGTAAGTTTAGGCTGAAAACAACAAATTGGCTGTTGTCCTTCAAAAAAGATTTTCCCTCTGCCTCCTCAAAGCCAATGGATTATTATACTCTTGCATGTTCTCAAATACAGCTTCCAGCTCGGGAATCTCCTCTCCCATTGCATGCTTCACTTGGTGTTCATTTCTACAGAGAACGGTTTTTGTAGGGCACCTCGTGACCTAACAACTGCTTGCCTCTGAGCAGATGGCATTCTGCAATTGGCTTATCAGCCTCCAAAGCCTGGCATTTTTAGACCCTGGTGCACGTCACATTGGGCTCTCCTGGTGCAGCATGCACTCGGAGTTCTGCAGTTCTCTTCAGCTGCCATTTGAAGGCTCTGACCTTACACGCAGGAGCCTTCCATGGGCTGGGACACAGCAGTGTTGCCAAGCTGACCTTCGCCAAGGCAGCTGTGCTGCTGAGGCAGGTCTTCCTCTGGGCAGTGCTTCTGAAAAGCCCTGGCAGGGATGGGAGGAGAAGAAATCTCATGAAGGCTAATTCATGGAAGCTTCACTCCTCTTGAGGGAGACAACTTCCCAACATGGGGACCTCTCAGCATAGAGATGCCGGCTGCATCTTCTGCATTTTTGTCTTGTTAACATGGTCTCCTAAAGGAGCTGTGCAGAAGAACCAGGATTCCTTGCGGGGTGCAGTTCCTTGTCCCCAGAAGGGGAGCTGCATCCTTACTGTGAAACGTGAATATCTTCCTCTTGTTTTCCAAATGCAGAACAGAAACTTTTTCTGAACCATTCTGACTTGTCACCCTTCAGACTACAGCAGCAAGGTTCTGCTAGAACAGGTGAGGTAGTAATGGAAGTTGCGTATCAATACTGTTCTCTAGAAACAGGCCTGTCCTATTTTATAAAACACTTGTTCTTGAAATGTTTTGTTATGCATAACCCTAGGTCAGTGCTGCACCATCCCCAGGTAAGAGCACCAAGTCTGTCATGGTGACCTGGCTGGGAAGCTGGGTGAGTTGGTGTGTGTGTGGGGGGGGGGGGGGGGGGGAGGCATGTGCATGCGTGCATTTGAAAGGTTCTTTTCTACAGTGATTTAATGATGCCTAGGCACAGCATCCAAATAGCTAGTTGAAGAAACCGAAACTAGTATCTGGGTGTGCTGTTCTCCAGTCTCTTCAGCTGTTTAGAGAAACTGCTCGAGCACCAGTTCCTAGTTGCTGGTGCGCTCTAGGCATGGGAAAGCCGTGCTGGTTTCTGGCTGAAAGCTCTAGGGCAGGGTTGGCAACATTTTTTGGCCAGAGTGGCAAAAAAACCCACGATGTCTACCTTGGAAGGTGCCAGAGTGCTGACATGCCAGAGCCTGGAGCAGCTGCAGCTGACCCATGGAGGAGGGCTTGCAGTCTCCCAGCCACCTGCCAGGAGCAGCTGCTGAGAGCCTGGGCTGGCGGTGGTGTGCCAAGCAAAATGGCCTTGCGTACCATGCTTGGCATGCGTGCCAGGGGTTGCTGACCCCCGATCTAAGGCCTCTTTTCCCCCACCCCAGAGTTCAGATGAGCACTCTACTATCCCTTGGCTTCTAATTTTTGAATTTTTTTTCACAAACTTTGTATTTATGAAATTGAACTGTAAGTGTTTGGTGGTGGCATGCGGGGAGTGCAACTCATTCTCAGAGATTTGGCATCTTTTTTTATTTTTAATCTTAAAAATCCTGTTTGCTCAGTACTCCTGTGAAGACTGCTGGTCGGCTCTTTTTTATTTTAAAAAGACATACTAGCCCTTATGGGGCTATCTACCAACACAAGTGCTACTACCAAGCATTTTTTTTTCCTTTAGAAAGGTATGTTTAGAATTCATAGCAGATTTATTAAATATGTAAAGTAAGCGGTCTTTACCTTTTTATTAGAACAAGGCCACCTCATGTACTAGGTTTTCCTGTTGAATTAATGTTAGTGCAGGTTTTGAAGACCCCTCTGGTAAGCCAATGCAGTTTTTAAGATTTTCTTTTGCTTTGTCAAAGATGTGGTATTTGTAGTTCCCTTGCCATGACCAACAAGCCAGTGTTGCACAGCACTTGTGTGCACACAGCATCTGTTACTGATCATTGTTACCTGTACCTGGATTTGGTGCTGACCCCCATCCCGTTGGATGGCACATACCAGTCGTCGGACTACTCCGCTGTTCTGTGACTGCGCTGATCCAGAAATGTAATCCATGGGCTCCAGTTCCAATCCTCACGCCTGCTTCAGGTGACCAACAGGGCCTCCACAGACTAGGGCCCAGCAGCCTGTGGATGCTGGCAGGGTTTCTTGCAGTCCAGCTGAGGCCTGTAGGTCAGTGTACTAATGATCTGAGGTCTAGGACCTCGGGCTGATCACTGGAGGGGCCAATGGGCCATCCTTTTTTTTTTTTTTGAGCAAGATGACTGTGTAGTCCTGTGTCCATCCTGAATTTGACAAGCACCTTTTTCTGGTCATTTGACAGTTTTAAGGACTCCAGATGCTGTGTTTGCACCTTACATAAGATTCTCTGGTTTTAATCAAATACTTGTCATCTCTCCTTAAGCATGTAACCTGTTTTATTTTAATTCTTTATTTCCAGTTTCCCAGAATAGCTTTTCCTTTCACTGACTGGCTGGCCTTGTCTTATTTCTGCTTTCCTGTTCAGGTATCCTTTATTTAAAAATTACAAGAAAAATAAATTTGCTAAGCAACATGAAGTGATTCCTATGAGAGAGAATAGGGCACGCAAGAAAAGCCAAGTAGGTAAAAGGAGGAGGTGTTGAGTAGGGTTCTTCAGGGGTCTGTCCTGGCTCCAGTGGTGTTTTAGTATCTTCATTAATGATTTGGATGATGGGATCAAGGACACACTTAGCACATTTGCAGATGACACCAAGCTGGGTGGAGTTGCAGATACTGGAGGGCAGGGCTGGGATCCAGAATGACCTGGATGGCCTGAAACAATGGTCTGATATCAACTGGATGAGATTCAACAAGGACAAGGGTGAAGTCTTGCACTTGGGATGGAATAACTACATGCACAAATGCAGATTGGGGAATGAGTGGCTAGGTTGTAGTATTGCAGAAAAAGACCCAGGGGTTACAGTGACCATGAGTCGAATATGGGGGAACAGTATGCTCTTGCTGCAAAAAGTTTAAAAAGAAAACAAGACTGCACTGGGCTGTGTTTAACAGAAGTATCACTTGCAAATGGAGGGAAGTGGTTCTTTTATGTTCTGTTTGGCACTGGGAGGCTTCCCCTGGAGTACAGTGTCCAGTTTTGAGCACCACACCTTGAGAACGATGTGGACAGATGGGAAGGAGTCCAGCACAGAGCAACAAAAATGATTGGGGCCTGGAAAGTGAGACTTATGAGGAAGGGAGGAAAGAGCTGCAGTTATTTAGTCTGAAGAAAAGAAGACTGAGGGAGGATTTGATTAACAGCTTTGAATACCTGAAGGCCAATTCCAGAGAAGATGGAGATTGGCCTTTTCTCTGTGACCATAGGGCAGAGGGCTAGGAGCCCTGGCCTCAAGCTGCAGCAAAGGAAGTTTAGGTTGGAAAGGAAGAGGGATTTCTGGCTATGGGGGTGGTCAAGCACTGGAACAGGCTGCCTAGGGAGGCATCTCTGTCCCTGGAAGTTTTCAAGAGCAGACTGGGCAAACACTTGGCTGGCATGGTTTACTTGGGGATGAACCTGCCTTGAGCGGGGGTCTGGACTAGATGTGCCCTCGTGAGGATCCCACCAGCCGGACTGTCCTAGGATTCGATGCAGCCAGGTGATTTCGGTAGGATGGGAGCACAGTGTGCTGTTTGTTTGGTTTTTTTGTTTTTTTTTTCTTGGCATCTCTACAGTCTATTGTATCCTGCGCCAGGACAGCAGCCAGGTGGACAGCAGCAACCTCCTGTTGCAGGGAGCCCAGAGGAAAACTGAATCTTTTCAGCATCCTTCTGTAATGGCTCAAGGGCAGCTCTCTGCATGTGCCCTACAGACAACAGTACTCGTAGCTTCCACTGTCACACCCCCCTGGACCCATCGACATGGAGCCTCCTCTGGACATTGGTGGCACGGATCCATGTTTTCTGTTCACCACAGAAAACTGCAGGGGGGATGGGGGGGTGCTGCTGATTGGTCAAGAGGCAAAAATAAGAGGGCAGAAATGGTGCTGTCTACTGTGGAATGGTGCCACGTTTTCAGTGGGGCATGAAAAATGCACGCTTTTCTGTGTTTCAATTGAGATTTTCCACTTTTTCCCCTGCTCATTGGTGTGCCAGTGACCTGAGGGAGCCCAACAGACGAACCAGTTGTGAGTGGAATAGTGCCCTGAGAATAGCAATAGTTCTTGCCCACGTGTCCCTGTGGAGCCTGTCGGTCTCTGAGCACCCACATAGTAGTGCTGCTACTTTGGACAGAAACCGGATGCTTCTGTGAACATTTCACATGTGCCAGTTGGTATATTTGCAAGTAATTTTCATATGGGTTTGGTGTTGAAGGCACTGTGGTAAGATGCACACAACTTCCTTTCCCCCATTCTCACCTCCATCCGTTGGCCCCTGGG
The DNA here is from genome assembly GCF_001723895.1 of Crocodylus porosus. NCBI lineage: Eukaryota > Metazoa > Chordata > Crocodylia > Crocodylidae > Crocodylus > Crocodylus porosus. The sequence continues at coordinate 41,871,667 of NW_017728911.1, read as the reverse complement.
GGAGGCAGGAGGCCCAAGAGCAGGGGGCACATGGAGAGCAGAGCCCTGGGCAGGAGCTGGTGATGAATGCAGAAAACCTTTCAGCTGCGCTTGGGTCCGCACAGCCAGGCTGCAGCCAAGGAATGGCACTGCTGGAGCTGCCTCGGCAGCACAAAGTCAGGGCTGCTGTATGGGAGCTGGGCGTGGGGTGGGAGCTCAGAACCTGCTCCTGCCTGTGGGCTGGTGGCAGCTGCTGTTCCTTTGGGGAAAAGCAGGTCCACCTGCCTGCTGGCTCATCACACCCGTGGCTCCAAGCGCAGGCCTGGCTGCAGCCCAGGTACCGCATTGTGCTGCAGGTTCTGCTCTGAGCAGCTCCATAGGATTGTAGAGCAGTGGCACTGGGAGAGACCTTGGAGGTCACATCTAGTTCTACCCCTGCTTGCGGCAGGACCAGCTCAGAAGTCTTGCCTGAACCTTGTCCTAAAGCTGGGCAGGCAACTCCTGTTGCAAAACTACAAGGCACAATGCCCCCACATGCCTCTGCCTGCCCCAGAAGCGCAGGGGGTTGAGGCCATGCCGCTGTCTGACCCTCTAGCCAGGGGCCTCCTGGAGTTTCAGTCCCAGCTGGGCACCAGTACATGCAGTTTGACTGGCAGCCAGCTCCTGTCTTGGATCCCTGGCCTGAGTCCAGACTGGAGCAGGCAGGGGACACCAGTGGCCTGGGCGCAGTAGGGAGAGGCAGAGGACCGAGCATGCCAGCTGCATGTCCCCTTGGGCCTCCATCTGGCAGCATAGCAGCAACAAAACGAGCCCTAACAAGGGATTGTGCCCCTCAGTCTCCAGCCGTCTGTGTGCAGAGGAGAAGCACCCCTGCACCAGGGACCGACTCCTCCATGGGTGCCAGGACAGACGGGCTCCCTGCAGTGATCCTGTCTGAGCTTGGCTGCCCAGGATCGCAGCTGGTGTTGGGGGCAGAGGAGCTCTTCCTTGCGTGAAGAGGGAAAGCGGAGCGTGGATGGAGCTTCCTAATCCTATTTTACCACCAGATTAATTGCTGTCATGTGCCACAGTAGATTTAATGCCATAATTCCTCCCTCCCGAGAAAACAGATGTCCTGGAGTCGGAGTCGGATTGGCTGCGTTCCAGCGTTTTGTCTCACCTCGTTAACCCCAGCACTGCCAGAGCAAAGTCTTTCCCTTAGTCGGAATCTGGAACGCAGACAGCAGGCACCTCTCCTGATCCGCGGCGAGGCTGCAGAGGCCTGCCTTCCTTCTGTGCATCCTGCCTGGGAAATTAAGCTGTCTCTATGCTAGGAACCCTGGTGCTAGGAGCCAAGGGGTTAATGAGCCCATATTGAAGGCTTTGCAGGGCTGGAGCAGTGACTTGCCTTTGCTGTGTTTGCCTGTATGGAATGTTTTGCTCCTTAATTTGGAAACTTCATCCCAAGAGATTCCGAGTGTAAAAATAAATTGGCAGACTTCCCCGTGTCCCCAGGCCGGCGTGCGTTGCTTTAGGAGCACCTGCTGAACCCTCTTCCATGCACATCCGCTCTGTCCGCTTCGAAGCAGGTGAGAGGCCCAGGCCTACCTGCCACTTCTCACCTACAAACAAGTCACCCCCTTAAACTTTTCTTGGATAACCCTCATAGATCGTGCTTTTCTGATTTTTGTCTGTTCTTATTGTAATGCGGATACTGAAATCCTCAAGTGTGTTCTTGTAGCCCTTCTGAACCCTTTTCAAATATGGCAGCATCCTCTGAAGCATCTTTCTAGGACTGGGCACTGTATTTCAGTAGTGGTCCAACTAATGCAGTATGTTGAGGCAGTACACCATGCTCCTAGCAGGTGATTCTCCCTGGATTCATCCATGGATCTTGGTAATTGTCCTATCTGTAGCATTGTTCTCAAAACTGGTATACAGATGACTGATAGCCATAGTTTCATAAGTTCTTTTGAGTTTCTGCTCTCTTAAATACAAAAATCCTGAAAATTTAACTTGAATTCTTGGTTCCTAGTTGTATGACCTTGCAGTGGCTGTTCTGCTCACATGTGTCCATCTTGCCAATGGTTCAGGTTGCTCGGTAGAACTGACTGCTCCCTGCTGTTTACCTCTCTGGCAACTTTTGTCCTTTGCAGACTTTACCAGCAAACATTTCATACTCCTACAGAGCATTAACAAAGCTATTGAACATCATTGGCCAAGGACCAAGCCCCAAAGGATTTCATTAGAAACAACCTTATGGGTGAATTATTCTCCATGAACTGTTACTACTGGAGATCTATCAGGCAGTTAGTTCTTAGTTTGTTTATCTCTGGCTATACTGACTTTTCTTTTCTTGCAGACTGAAAGAGACACACATCTCCTCTATAACATGTCTGCTCCAAGCATAGGGCTGTCCTCTGTTTCCTGCCCTGGGTCAGATTCAGGGACTTGATCCTGACTCTCAAGGGATTCGGCAGGCTAGTCTGGGATTGCTAGAGGAAGTAGTAGTCAGCACTTCTGCTCCTTGGACATAGCAGGGCTGTCAGCTATAAGCCTAAATCTTCTCCATGCAAGAGGCAGCTGCTCAGGAGCCAGTTCCAAACTGCAGTGAGCTCCTGCTAGATCCAGGGCCAGATGTCAACTATCTCCCTTCAGATGCAAGGCACCCTGCTTGCTGCAACACAAGCAACAGAGCTGTTGTACAAGGGATATAGTGACTCTTGTACAGAACTATAGCATGCATGCCTGCTGCCACCACCATCAAAACAGGCAATTTCAGCACAAACAGCTTTCCTCCTGCATCGGAGGATGAGAGAATGAGCTGCGTGACAGATGCTAGTTGTGTTATTTTAATGCACTACTCAGAGGCATTAGATACTAAAGAACTTGTTCAGAATAGCACAAGAGTACGTAATTATCCTATTAGACTGCCAGAGCTCATCCATCCTTCAGACCACTGCCCCTTCCCGCTTGCCACGTAGGCACCAATGATACTGCCAGAAATGATGCTGAGCAGATCAGAGGTGACTATGAGGCTCTTGGCAAGAGGATTAAGGAGCTTGGAGCACAAGTGGTGTTCTTGTCAATTCTTCCTGTGGAAGACAAGGGTCAGGCAGAGACCATCCTGTGGCTGAGAGGCTGCTGTCAACATGAAGGCTTCAGCTTCTTCAACAATAGACAGATGTTCATGGAAGGAAGACTGCAATCAAGAGATGGGATCCATACGACAAAAATGGGGAAGAGCATCTTTGGGCGTCTGGCCAACCTAGTAGGCAGGCTTTAAACTAGGTTCCACAAAGGGTGGTGATCAAAACCCCTCCAACAACAAAGTACACAGTCCAGAGGGGAAAGGACTTGAAGCACCTTAACTCTGCGAAAGGGCCAGTGAGCTACTGGACTGCAACCAGTGGTGCAAAAGGGAAGTGAGGCAGTCAAAATACAACATACATCTGGTGCATGTATACAAATGTGAGAAGTACAGGGAATAAACAAAATGAGCTGGAAGCTGAAGCCTGTGAAAAGAGCTATGATCCAACTGGCATCACAACAGACCTGGTGGGACAGCTTTTCTGACCGAAATGTTTCGGAAGGACAGAGTTGGGAGAAAAGGTGGTGACGTTACCTTGTATGTCAAAAACACACACGCTTGTTCCCTGGTCAGGAGGAAGAAGGCAGTAAAGCAGAATGCATTTGGGTGAAGATGAAAGGTGAAAGATTCAACACTGATATAATGGTGGAGATTTATTATAAGCCACCTAATCGGGAAGCGGAGGTGGATGAGGCACTCTTCAAGCTGGTGACAAATCTGTCCAAAAGCTTTGGGATGGTAGTGCTGGGAGGCTTCAGTTTTCTGGACATCTGCTGGAAGAACAGTGCAGCCAAACATAAAATGTTGAGCCAGTTCCTAACTTGTGCGGAGGACAGCTGTATCTTCCAGAAAGTGGAGGATATAACTAGGGGATCATCTATCCTGGATCTCTGACAACCAGGGGAAAAACTGGTGGAGGATGCAAAGGTGATGGGTAACTTGGGAGGAAGCAATCAAGATATGATAGAATTGCACATCCTGAGATGAGGCAAGCAGGACATCAACAAAATTAGGATGCTAGAATAAAAAAAGGTGGATTTCATTCAACTCAAGGAGCTATTAGGTATGTTGTCACAAGAGGATAGATTGAAGGATAAAGGCACCCATGAGGGCTGGCGGCCCCTAAGGAGCACAGTATTGGAAGCGCAACAAGAAACTTCCAACACGATAGAAGCCCAAGAACAGCAAACAACTAATTTGGCAGCACAAGGAGCTTCTAAAATGCTTCAAATGCAAAAGGAAAGCAGGCAGGCAGTGAAAGATTGAGCAGGTCACCAAAGATGCCCTCTAGGAAATAGCAAGGACCTGCAGGGATAAAATCAGGTAGCCTTCCTTGCCAGGTGCAGCTCATTCTTTATTTCTGCCTAAGGACAACAGGAAGAGGGTCTATAAGTATGTTGGCCAGGAAAGAAGGACCAAAGAAGCTGTGGGTCCTCTGTTAACATGCCAGAAGAGACTCCTAACCAAAGATGCAAAGAAGGCAGAGCCACTGGACACCTACTTTTCCTCAGTCTTTGCAAAAAAAATTAAGCTGCAGTCAGTCACCTAATAAAGATTATCTGGATAAGGAAAGGAGTCAGCTTGAAGGAGGAGATAATAAAAGAGATGGTCAGAGAGCTTCTGTTGGGTCTGAGTGGTGAAGTCAGCAGGGCCAGCTGAGCTTCATTCCAGAGGCCTGAAGGAACTGGCAGGGGAGATCTCGGAGCCCTCGGCAATGATCTTCAGGAAGTCGTGGGAGACAGGCTGGGTAACAGAGGACTGGAAAAGGGCCAGTGTAGCGTTCCTCTAAAGGTAGAAAGGACCCGGGGAACTACAGACCAGGTAGCATCACCTCAGTACCTGGGAGGTTATTGGAACAGATCCTAAAGAAGACCATATGCAACGTCTGGAGGAGGAAGGGCTGATCGCAAGCAGCCAGCATAGTCTTACAAAAAACAAATCATATCAAGCAAACCTGATCTCCTTCTTTGGCAAAGTGCGTGCTTGGGTGGATGAAGGGAATGCTACGGGTGTTGTATCTGGATGGCAGCAAGGCTTGTGATGAGGTCCCATGTGATCATCTCATAAACAAATTGGAGATGTGGGCTGGATAAAACTACTACAAGGTGGAGAGAAAACTGGCTCAATAGCCCCAAGCAAAGGGTAATTATTAACAGGTCCACATCAGAATGGCAGGAGGTTTCGAGTGGAGTCCCACAGGGTCTGTCCTGGGCCTGGTGCTGTCCAACTTGTTTATTAGACTCGGATGCTGGCAGAGGAAGCTTCTTGAGCAAGTTTGCGGGTGACAAAACTGGGAGGGATTGTGAACAGCCTGAAGGATGTGAGCACAATTCGGAGGGATCGTGCGAGACTGGAAAGCCGGGCTGGAGCAACAGGATGAAGCTCATGGGAGAAATGATGAAAACACCAATACAAATGGGGGGACACACGGCTGGATGGCAGCTCTTGTGGAAAAGGACCTGGGGGTCCTGGTAGAGCACAGACTCAACAGGAGCCTGCAGTGTGATGCAGCCGCACAAAAGGCGGATGCAGTTTTGGGCTGTGTCAATAGACACATGAGGCACAAGACGGGAGGTGATGGTGCCTCTGCTCAGCACTGGTTAGCCCATGTTTTAGTGTTGTATGCAGTTCTGAGCTCCACATTCGAAAAAGGACATGGAGAAGTTAGAGTCCAGAGGCAGCAACAAATATGATCAAGAGCTTGGAAGGCAAGTCATAGGAGAGGCTGGAGGAACTGGGCATGATCAGCTTTTGGAAAAGGCACTTAAGAGGGGACATGATAGCAGTCCTCAAATACCTGAAGCCACCGGTCGGAGATAATCTGGGCGTAGCTAAGCCTATGGTCTACTGTGGGGATTTCCCAGGCTTCTGGGCTGGTTGTGCCTCCCCTGCCCCCCATTTCTGCTAAATGTGTCGGGGAGGGGTTAAATCTTTCCAGAAGCGCTGGGTGTTGCTGCAGCCCAGGCTGGGGACTTTGACTGGGCTGTGCTGATTTGTTTGTGCTGGGACCAGAGCTGGAGGCTCATGGCTAGAGGGTCTTGGGTCTGTGCTCAGGGTCAAACCAATGCCACATTTGGTTTCAGGAAGGAATTTCACCCCATGGTCAGATAGGTATGGACTGGGGGAAGGGGGTTGTTGCCTTCTGTAGTGAAAGGCATGACCCTACCTGGGATCTCTTGAGTGCATATTGACAACATTTCATAGAAACAGGACATTGGCTGCTGTGGTTCCCCTGCTTTACCTGTGCCTGGTTTGGATGTTAGGTCTGCATTGTGTCAGGGTTGACAGTATTCTTACGTAGAGTTTCGATTATGGTTTGGACAGGGATGATCCTGCCTCAGGTAGGGATTGGACTAGAGTAGACACAACCTCTGGAAGTCCCTTCCAGCCCCACTTCTCTATGATTGATTCTGTTCCAGCCCCCGCCTCCTGTTAGTTGTGACTTGGAGTGTGTGCGCGGGGAAATTTATTGGCAGAACATTTTTGTTGTAATAAAACAACTAAGACCCCCCTATGCATGTTCTTTTTCCAGAATAAGCATCCACGCAAGGAATTTCCCTGGGATAATTGTGCTTGTGTCCTCACAGCAGTCCAGTGATCAACAGAATTCTGTTGCCAGAGTGATTCCCTTACCACCCCAGTCCTGAACGGACTGTAGTGTAGATCAGGGTTGGTGACATGTTATGAATGTGGGCTGCTGCTTGTGATCCAGCTGTCCCCGCAGGTGCCCATTCCCATTGGACAGCTGGGCTGAGGGCTGCAGGTAAATGTGGGTAATATCAACCAAAAATGGCAGATTCAGTAGTGAGAAGAGCCATTCACTCCATTTGCACAGAGCGGAGCAGGCTGGGGCACCATTTCTAAGACTAAGTCCACCCCCAGGGCTGATGCATGTGCCCGTGTGTCTTGATCCCCACTGCTGTGGGCTGCATCCAGCCCATGGACTGTAGGCTGCTGGTCCCTGATCTAAATTATTCCTTATCAGGCTTGTTACTCCCCAGTTTTTTGTCCCCGCTGACTTGCGTAACTCCAGATTGTGCAGTTTTTTGGACAGAGTGAACAATGTTGCCAACCCAGGGTGGACTTTACTGGCAAATCTGCAAACTTTTTACTGACATACATTTTACATACTGTAAACAGGGTCCTTCTGCCAGACCCTGGGCAAAGGCCAGGTTCAAACCATAGTTAAAGTCTGGGGATCAGTAAAAATGTTGTAGATCATCAGTAAAAAATAAATAAATAAAAATCTTAGGTTGGGAACCCTGCAGCTGTGAGTTTACCCAGTTGCCCCTACCCTACCCCAGGGCTCTCCTCCTCACCCCCACAGAATGAGCACTGGGCGCCTGCTTGCTGCCATCTACCAGTGCTACAGGAAGACGTGAGGCAGCACTGGCGCAGCAGCAGCAGCACATGGCCAGGGGTGGAGAAGGAGCTATCGAGTCCTGTGAGCCTCAAAGCTCTGAAAAGAGCTCCCTTTAGGTGCTGCACTCCTATTCAGATACTCCATGACCCTGCCCTGCTCTATATTTCTGTTCTGTATCCAGCTTCTTCCCCACCATGGACCTGTAATTGGCTCCATTTTTTCTTCATGGTTTTTATAGATTTTGTAGATAGACATTTTTAGCCTGGCTTCTACAGACTTGTCCATACATTTACATGCAGTTGGCAACCCTGAGTGCAGTCCAAGCCCTAAAGTTGGGAGCTCTCCAGGGCACTAGGTTCTTTCCTGCTGGAAACTCGCTGCAGCCTCTGAGCCTCCCAGCAGCATTTCTCCTGCTGCGTGTTCTTTGCTCAAACTTCTCAACCCAAGCATTGTGGCTTTGTTTCTCTGACAGCATCCAGAGCCCAGACTCCTGCAGTACAAGCTCGTAGATCCAAAAAGGGAGTAGGTTTGTAGTAAATAATGCCCCAGAAGAGTCCTTGAGGCCTTCCTGGGTCATCAGAGAGGAAGTGGGCTACAGAATTTTCCACCCCATCTCCCCACCCCCTTCAATCATTTGCTTTTTAAAGGCAGCAATTTTAGGCAAATGCTAAAGTCCAGTAAATGTAGAGCTGAAGAGTTCCAGATCCCAGGAGTCCTAAGGGATGTTTGAGAGCAGAGGTGGCCCTTGACAGGGACTGGAAGGAAAATAATGAATGTTTGGGTTGTCTAGGTGAGGGGATGTGTGGCATCCTTGGTCTGGGCACAGGCCAGAAGGGTGTGTATGGTGATGGGCTGAGGTAAGGATTAAGACTTTGAATGTTTCCTCTGCTGCTGCTTTTAAGCCCAAGGATGAGCAGAAATATCAAGTCTGCTCCAGCGGACAGAGCTCTCAGGTGACTCAGTGCTTTTAACTGAGGATTTTTTAGCTCTTTAATGCAGGTGGAGGTGGAGCTCGGAGCCTGTCCATAACGCAGTGCTCCTCTCCCCATGGAGATCTCTGATGTCATGATTCTTCTCATTCTTCCGGCAAATCAATAGATTAATTTTCCTGGGCAGAGGGGGGATAGTTAAGGGGGGGAATTTTATGATTTTTTTTTTTTTTTTAATAAGGCAAGAAAATCCTTGAACCTTTTGCTCCTACTGCAGCCGTAATAAAGCAGCAAAAAACTGCAAAGCTGTTTTTTTTCCCCCCCTACCCCCCATAGCTGCCCTTTCCCAGCTGTCCTGCCCGTAAATTGCCATCACTTGTCACCTGCTCTGGCTTCTGTCTGTCCCCCTAAGGAAGGAGGACTGGGTTGTAGGAGCTAGTTGCTGTTGTTCACAGAGTGGTTTCCTTGCTGCCCTCTGACCGTTTCAGTGGAGGAAGGGCTTAGATGCAAGCTAAGCTGCCTCTCCAGCTCCTGCATCAGGGATCATATTAATGACTCTGCAGGTAAATCTGCAGCAGACAGCTTGACTCCTGTGCAGAGCAGTCCCTGGAGAGTGTAGTTCTAAAGATGGACGTGGATTTACTTGCAATTTTATTCATATTTCATGGGCATGAATAATTTAGTGCTAGACATCGATTTTTGCTTCCATTTGTTTTTAGTCCCTGATTTCATCTGAGCTGTGTTCTCACAAGAGAAGCCAAGTGGTGGAGTGAGCTAATCTGACTGCAGCCTGCAGAAGGAGAAGGGAGTGTGGCCTCTTGCAATGGTGCTGCCTCATCAAAGGGCCCTGCCATGCAGAGACTGTATTTGTGCTCATGTCTTTCAGTTTGAGCCTGGCAGGCATGGTGAGGGAACTGATCTGTGCCTGAGATGATCGCAGCACATCTAGCACCCATGTCTGGGCTCTTTTTGTAGAATCACAGGGGTCCCAGGGTCCTCAAGGGTCCTGTAGGCCAACCTCTGCACAGAGGCACGACTTGCTGGTTCCTCCCGCAGCCTGGCCACTTCAGACCCAGCCACACCAGCCCACTCTTCTAGCTTCAGTCAGCCCTGCTCTGCTCCCCATTGCCCATTCTGTCTGACCCTTGCTGTGTGTCTTGTCATCACTGTCCAGTTGGCCCCTTCCTGCCCCGCGCTAGCTGGGCAAGTGATGGGGGGGTGCGGCCCCTCTGGGGCTTTGCAACGGCGCTTCTCCTGCAGGTCTGTTGCAGCCCTCCTTCAGCCTGGGCCACCTGCCTGACAGAGCCACGCGTCCCAGGGACCGGATCCTTCCCAAAGCAGCTGGTGCCTGTTACCTGAGCTCACCAGCTGGCTTCAGTCAGGAGCAGAGGCCCAGAGGGTTAAACCTCCTGGAGCAGAGAAGCTGCTCTGAGCCCTGTCTCACACTGACTTAGTCCCATCCTCCTCATTCCCAGCTGTTTCTAGCCTCTCTCGGGGTGTTGGGTCCCAACTCTGCCCTCTGCCTGAAAGGTATTAATGCCTCCCTTCCTGGGTGCGCTGGCAGCAAATGCTGACAGATGTAAGTGGAGTAGGAGAGTGAGGGGGACCTTTGTGTGGGGAGCACATCTTCTCTGCATGGGGCTGCGGCATCCTGTCCACGTAAGATGAGATGCCCAAGAGGTGCAGTGACCCAGGAGGAGTCTCTGGGGTGATCACTGACCCTGCCTGTTTGCACTGCCCCGTATCCCTGGCACTAACCTGGCCTCCCTCGCACAACACATGGAGCTCTCTGTGGTCTCTGGGGCAAAGATCCCAGTGTTGCATGTGCCCCATCAGGTCCCCTTCTCCTTCTCCTGTTTCTTCCTGTCCTTCACTCGCTGCTAATAGTTGTTCCATTTCTCCAGCTTTGCTTTAATAACCTTCTTTGTCCCCTTCTGTGGAGAGTTCCTAGACAGGCCGTCTGCCTTAATTTTCCCTGAAGCTTTTATGAGTTGCTGAGTTAAATTAGGATCATCATTTTTAAAACCTTTATTTTCTGTGACAAAGTTGGGACCAGAGGGCTGGCACCGAATGTTTGTGGGTTTTGGGGATGCTTTAGAGATGAAGGAAGCTGAGGACTGCTCTGTTTGGATCGAGACCTTGGAGAGGGTTGTTCGTAACCTGCAAGTAAGAGTCAGGGCAGAAAGGATGACTGAGCCAGCGCTAGAGCAGGCTGAGATGAGACTGGTGCATTATGGAAAATAACAGGCTTTCAGCCTCTGGAGTGGAAGGCAGGCATACCGCCAAACCTTAGCGGTTTATAAAAGTCTAGAAGATGTGAGAAGCTTCAAAGCTGAACTAGATGAACTAGATTGCCTGCTGTAGAGGTGGAGCCTGGTGAGGTGGAGTGAGGAGCAGTAACAACCTGGCTATGAACCTCATGGCAGGGACAGCAGATGCTGTAGAGGCAAGACGGTGAGGCAGGACAAAGGGCCGGCCACTGGAGTCCAGGACCGGATGTCTTTCCCTGTCTATATAAGAGGCAGAAAAAGTCCCAGTCAGACTAGGTTTAATGAAGCAGGTTGTCAACAGTTTAGACAGCTGCACCTTGGTGCATCTCATTAGAGCAGCCAACCTAAAGGTGTTGGTTCAGCAAGTGACTGTAACTAAACTACAAAGCAACTGAGAGCACAATTCAGGTCAGTGCAAGTGTCCTGGAGTAGGAAGTGCCAGACATGAACGGGGCCACGGCGTGTCAGGGGATGTAGAAAACATGGAACCTCCTAAAAGTGATACCCAGGTCCTTAGCTGGCAAGAGGTGCGTAAGCAGCCGCTCAGCGTCTGACGAGGCATTGGCGTGTGCCAAGGGGTGGTTAATAGAATGGGTTGAGCAGCGTCCACCACAAACCACCTTCCTTCAGAAAGCCAGTCATGCCGACCCAAAAGAGCAAAACCTGCAGCTGCTAAAATCAGAGACCAAAGTTAGGAGCAGGGACCCGGAGACACAAAACCAAGTAACTTGTCGTTCAGTTTGGCAGGAGTTAGCAGCCCGGCATCCCTGGTGCAGAGAATGTGGATGTTGCTGCCAGGAAGTTCTTGGGCTGCTTTGATGCCTTTGTCAGAGGGCACATGCCTTGCTCACTCCCTCTTTCAGCAGGGATGAGGACAGTGGGAAGGGTGAGTTTGGAGGTGGGTATTGGGGCAGAAGGAGCAGAGTGAATCATGAGGGATGTATGCTGCTCATCCAAGGGTGCTGAGAATAAATAGCTGGATTGCTCACACAGATGTACCAATCCTGTTAAAACTAGGGCTTGGACTGGCTCAGCCCAAGCCGGTTTGGGTATGCTGGCCTTTCTCTGAAGCTGGCACCTTGTTGCCTACAGCCTCCCCTTTCATTAGGGGAAAGCACAGACTCTTGTGTAAAGAACCTCCTACGTGTGGTGCACATGCAATCGCTGCAGAGCAGCGTGTGTGCACATGCACAGGTGCATGGAGAGCTTAGAACCAAAGCTCTGCAAGGGTGACCACCCCATTCATGCTGCTGCAGCCCTCTTGAGGTTGCTGCAGGTCCCATGATACTGGACGGTTATCTACTCCCCCAATCCCATTATTTTAGGAGACTCTCAGCAGTTGCGTACAGTGAAGAGTCTTTGCCCCCATGGTTGCCACCAAGCATGGGCATGAGCCCTAAGTGTACCTGGAGGTTAAAAACAGAGAGCAGATTATAATGCAGGGATGCTCCCCTTGGAGTTTTGCTCCAGTGCTGCCCTGTGCAGGGGCCTGTGCGGAGCCTGACTCACTATGTCTGAATGCCCCTGGCTGGCAGCGCCCTTGCTGCTGCACAGGGCTGACCAGGGCATAGTGACAATGTCCACGTCGTGCTCTCTTCTGTTCTGCATGTAAGAGGGCATTGCGGTTGGCACAGTGTTCTGTGAACTACCTCTTTCCCTGGGATGGCATGGTGGGGTGCACAAGGAGAGGGCACTGCTTGTGTGCCTGCTTCCCCCATCCAACCAGCTCACAGGCCTGGGCCCCCCTGAGGAGGGGTCAGGCCCCAGGCTCCAAGGAGCTCATACAGACTGTGAGCCTCACCCATCATTTGCCCCATGGCAGAGCATGGACAAACACCTTCCAGCCCTAGTGAAAACCCGCCACTGACAATGGTGTTGGGGATCCTTGGAGTTAAAGCACATGGCATGCAAGCTGGTTGGGGCCATCCTGCCTTCCCATGCCCTGGCCAGGCTCTTGAGGGGGTGGGAAGGCAGAGCTGATGTTTGGGGCTGCTTTGCCTGTAGAAAGTACCTGGAGCTTGGTGCTTCTTCTATGCTGCCTGTTTGTCTGCGTCTCTCTCCCCTTTGTAACTCTTTTTGGCTTCTGTTAACTCATTTAGTCGGTTTTGTTTTGAAACCCCACAAGGGCAGATGGGAGGTGCCCATCCATGATGGGCATGCCTGTGACCTGACGGCAGGAGGCCCATCAGGTCTGTAATTGCAGCTGCCACTCCGAGGGTCTAGTTGTTAGCATGGCTCTGCCTGGTGCAGTAACATCATGCCCGCCAGGCTCTGCGCTGTGCAGGTTGGTATGCCTCTGGCTGACCACTGCACAGAGCTGAAGGTACTGGTGGGAGGCTCCTCTGGGTAGAACTGGTAGTAGCCTAACAGCCCCCCTACCCTGTGTGTGGCTTAGTGTGAGGAAAAGACCCCAGTGAGAGAAGTCAATGATGATGGCAACTTGCTGTGAGTGCCAGACTCACATGGATAAGGAATTAGCTGAGGCCAAGCCTGTGCTGCAGCCTCTTGTTTGCTTGGGTGGTGGGGCAGGCCCATCGCAACCCGGCATAGCTGTGCTGGCAGGTGTGAGTGGAGGCAGTGAGAACGGGGCAGCTGTTCATACCAGTGCGACCTGCTGTGCCAGTGTGGTGGGCTGGGGATGGCGGTTCTGCTGCCCCAGTCCAAGCTGCCTGTGTAGCTCTGTCCATGCATGGAGCCTCACCAGTGCAGCACACAGGACCTCGTCCTGGGGTGGCTGGTGGCTGGAGAGTGGTGCTTTTCCAAGTGACAGAAGGCTAATGTCGGTGTGTCAGGGTACAACTGCTCAGCATGGCTGCAGGTCTCGAGCGGGGGCAATGGCCCACGATGAGCCAGGCCAGCCAGGACGGAGGAGCTAGGAGGGACCCAACCAAACGAGTGAATGGGAGCCCGATGGCTCAGGGCTTCAGAGGTGTCAAACTCTGACAGGAGGGAGTGATTCGATGTACTTGCAGGCAGGGCTTGGTCCTGACCAGGGCAGGAAGAAGCTGGCTGTTGCTGCGGGTGCATCAAAGGAAACAGCTGCTGGGGTGAATCAAGTGCTGCCTCCCAGCTCTCGTCCCAGCATGGGTCACCCAGCGAGGGAGGAGGGAGCGAATCCCAAAGGGACATGAGCATGGTTCTTGGTGTGAGCCGGTATTGCTGAGGTCAAGGGGCGAGTCTCCCGACCAGGCCAAGCGCTTTGGCTGCTGGGGCTGAAGCTGGGACGTGCTGGCCAGCGGCACCGGCAGCAGCAGGAGTCGGAGGGGGGTCGGGCAGAAGGGCTCCAGTGGGTCACGTGTCTGTTCTGGGGCTGCCCTGCACCAGGGGCTTCTCCGAAGCTACCTGTTACTCGCCTGTGAGTACCAGCGCATGTCCCTTCCCAGGCGTTTGCCTTTCATTCCGGACTGGGGCCTACGGGCCGTCTCTGGACTCCAATGAAAGCCATCCAACGCTGCGGCATGGTGCGGGCAGACCCTTGTCTTGGGCTTCGCCTGCCCCATCTCTCCCCTTCAGTCCCTGTATAATGGCCCCTGGGTCCTTGGGCCGCAGGAGCCGAAGTGCATGGAGGGTCTTCTCAGCCCTTCCTTGCACACGCTAGCCAGAGCCCAAACCCGAGTGGCTGGTGTGAGGCAGGGTTAGCTGAGGGGATCATAAGCATCCCTTCCGGCCTTCCCATGGGTATTGCATGTGCTGGAAGCGAGGAGGAAAGCCGCGGGGCAGGGGGCTCGACTGCCCTTCCCTGAGCAGAGCCGGTTTGCTCCCAGCACCTGCTGACAGGGAGGTCTGGGCAGCGCCTGTGCTCACGCACTGGGGAGCTTCCTCTGCTGCCTGAGCCCCCTGCGCCCCGGCTCCCGCCGGGCGCCTGCACCACAGCCGCAGTGGCGCCTGCAGGTCAGTCCATGGGGTTGGGAATGTCTCCTGCTGCCAAGGCAGGGAGCAAAACTGCTGCATCATCCAGCTTTGGTCGCCAGCGCTTCTGTGCACGGGGCCCGCTCCCCGGTGGCGTCTGGCCCTCGAGCTGGCAGCTGCGCTGGGAGGGGATGTAGCAGGCGGGTGTCGGAGCAGGCAGTGCCCAGGCCGGCGGTGACCGGAGCGCTCGGAGAGGGGCTGCGGCTGGGCTTGGGCACCAGCAGCATTTATGGGGTGTCTGTCGGCACACTGCAGGCTGGGTGCTGGGACCCGAGGGTTAACGAGGGGCCGGGGGTGTGGCCCTGGGTGCTGGCATCCCCTGCTGGGTGCTGGACACCCATGGAGCTGCTGGGGCTTGTGTCCCCACCGCTTGTCCAGCTCAGTCTAGGGTTTTCCCTCTCGTGCCGCAGTTGGGACACGGGAGAGAGAGTGAGCAAGCATGAGCAGGCGGAAGGGAGCAGCTGAAAGTGCATCATCACTCAGGCAGCAGAGTGTTAACAAGCAGAATCTTAATGAGCAAGAGATACTTTTGACCCCAGCTGTACCTCAAATCCTGGCTCCCCTCTGGCAGGGCGTGGGCCCCGGGGGATTGGACTCAGATGCTGCCAGAAAAGCTCCAGCCCCCGTCCCTGCCATCCTGGCAGTGGGAAGTGTGTCCCTGTGCTGAGGACTGGGCCTGTTGGGCTGCCCCGTGCTAGTGACCTCTGTCAGATGGTGGCTCCACGAGCGCGGCTACCTCGGGCTGAGGCACTGTCAACGAGGGGCCGCTTTCTGCCAGAGTCCACAGTGCAGGGGGCTGTGCTAGGGGAGGATGGAGATCCCCAGAGCTGCTTGCAGGGGGTTGGTGTTATGCATCCTCCTCCCCATAACGGGGCGTTGGGGCTTGTGCTGGGACCGGCGAGAGCCCCAGGCCGTGATAGCGACAACACAGCAGTTCTCATGGTCCCGGCATCTGAAACCGCCTCTCTCAGTGGGAAGGGGTGCTAGTTCTCCCAGGGCGTGGGGGCGTTGCTGTGGCCCCACATAAAGTTTGACGATCTTATTTAATCTGCCAAAATCGGGCGTTGGTGACAGGCCGCCCACTCCCCTCACGCAGCACCCACGGGCGTTGGTTTGGCAGCGCTGAGTTCCCCAGAGGCGCAGGGGTGCGCTCGCTGCGATTGGTGCTGGCTGCCGGCTGCGGAGGGTGGGCTCTACCTTGCTTTTCACAGGCTTTGCAAGACGCCTTGGTATTTATATCCACACGTGTCTAATTGCCTCCGACTGCCTGCCGGCCTTCCACGGAGAGCGTCTGCTACGAGGCAGCGAGCAGCAGCGAGCTGGGATCTGGGCTCGCTGCTAGACGGGCAGGGCTGTGGTTTGGGGGCTCACGTAGACAGAAAGGCTTTATCGGTGATTGGCAGGAAGTGCTTGTTCCCTTGGCCCGTTTCCACCCCGGCAGGGGTGACACCGGGCCCTAGTAGGCGGTGGCTCCCTGCGGAGGTTAGATCCCCATTGTGTGGTGAAGGGTGGAGGCCTGTCCAGCGCGCTGGGGCAGCCCCCCACGAGAGCCTGCTGCAGCCTGCCAGCGGGCCAATCTTGGCTACGCCTGGTTTATGGAGATGGGGGATTTCTCCCTAGCTTGCCTCTTTGCCTTGGTGGCTAAGGGCAGGCGAGACTTGAGGGCATCCGAAACCCAAGACCTCTGGGCTTTGGCCTGCACATAGGATGCTGCCATGGATTTGGGAGTACCTGAAGCCCCAGGCTGAGGAGACTGGGAGGGAAGATGCTTGCCAGTGGTAGCACCACATAGATTTTGAATGACTGGGCTGTGCTCACTTGATGGGATTTGGACTGGATTTGGCAAATTTGGCCTGAGGCATGAAATAAACAAAGAAAAAAATCTCGGCACCCTGGTGTTTGTATGAGAGCGCCAGGTGTCAGGACCAAGGGAAGTGGGATGGGCAGAGGATGGGCCTGCCCAGGGCCCTGGAGCAACCTGGATGGCTGTGACGCCACAGTCTTGGCCGTGGCAGCATGTGTGGCAGCACAGACCATTAACCAGGCCCCAGGCTGAAGCCCTGGAGGGCCATAGCAGATGTGCCCAGCTCCCATGGGGTAACACCTTTCGCACATCCCAGGCAAGTGCTGTTTGGGCTCAGGGCTTGTCACCTGCACTGCTGCTCTGTGTCCCTACCCCCCAGCCTGCAATCGCAAGCTGGGCTTGGATCTGCGCTACGGCTGTGCCTGGCGTCAGCTTTGCTGCCTGTGTTGTCATACCCCTGTTAACTGGGTATAGGCTCCAGCCTGCATGAGGACCAGGTGCCAAGGGCTCCCTCACAGCTGGGGCTGTGCTGCCGTGCAGGGCATGCAGTGCCCTACAGTGTTTGGGAAAGGTAACGAAGCTGGCTGGGAAGCTGCACGGGTCAGGATTGCTCCGGTCCATGGACCACAGGGGTCAGCTGGAGATGCTGGCACCACCTGAGCTCTTGCCAGGACATGGAGCGGGTGCCAGGGACAAGGGTCCTGTGGGGCAGGCTGTGGGCTGGGCTCTGCGACATGCAGATGGGGTGCCCGTGAAGTGCCTGGGGAGGAGGATGGGTTAGGGGCAGGGAGGCAGGAGCCTGAGCCACTGGCCCTGCTGTGCTCCGGCTCCGGCTGCGGCAGGGTTAAGTCAGCCTGGCGCATTGTGCAGTGGGTGTTGGAGAGGCTGGGCAGCTCCTCCCTCCTTGCATTGACACAGCAGCTGCCTGCTGCAGCCCGGCTGTCTGCATCTGCGACTCCAGGCATCCCGAGCAGCCCAGCCGCCGCCTCCGGGCTGCCCCCGGCACCATGGTATGTGCAGGCGCCGCTCGGTCCGTCCTGTCCCTTCCCATCCCATCCCATCCCAGGGCTCGGCTGGGGGGAGAGACGGTGCCCAGGGACCTCGAGCCACGCTCTGTGCCTGGGGTGCGTAGGCTCCAGACGGGCAGAACTGGCCTCGTTCCCAGGGGCACTGCCTGCCCCAGCCTGGCTTGGTGGTGCCCAGTGGGTGCAGGGCTGCAGGCTACCTTTTGGCCATGCTGGGGGAGAGCCCAGGGCTGCCAAAGGATCCTGGCCCCACCCAGCACCTCTTGCCTGATCCCTGTGGCGGCGGGGGCAGCCCGCTCCTCCTTTGCCCTTGCAGGGGCCTGGCCAGCAATTCCCAGCAGTGGCATTTCCCAGACTCGGCAGGGGGGCAGTGGGGTGGGGGCAGAGGCTGGGGCGAGGGGCAAGGTGGCAGCAGACAGAGCTTGCCCCCTCCCAGCTGCTGTTGTCTGAAGCGTCCCCAGAGCAAGTGGTGCCGGATTCTCAGCTGTTCCCTGCACTTGTGCCCGAGCTCGAGCCCATCCCAGGCAGGGCAGGACCCAGGAAGAGCACTCGTGTGCCAGGCGTGCGGGGCTGTCGTGGCATCGGGCCCTGGCGCGGCCTGGCCTGCGGGCGGGGGCACCAGGCGTCTCAGACGCACCCTCCAAGGCCCAGGCCTGGCCCGGGAGTGCTGCTGTCCATCCCTGCCCCGGGTGAGGACAGGAGGGATGCAGTGCTGCTGGACAGATGGATGCCTGGGCTCCTTCCCTCGCCCCCCTCCCTGTGTGCACTGGGCTCTTTGCACAGGCTGGCACCGGGCTCAGAGCTGCACAGCGCTGCCCTCTCCCGCAGCAGGAACCTCCAGCACATCCCAGTGCTTCCAGCTCGGGGGCTGGGGAAGGGGGAGCTGCCGGCGGCCCCTCCCGGGCACCAGACAGCGGGGCCAGGCCAGGCGGGGTGGGACGGGCCTGGGCAGGGCAGGTGGAGCGGCTGGCGCTGGCGTTGGGCCTGGGCAAGGGCAGTGCTTCAGCTGCGCTTTCTTTGGACTGGAGAAGGGGGCAACGCGTGTGCTCGCCCTGGCCTTGGTCCACGGTTGCGGCCTGCTGCTCAGCCCACGCAGGGCCCCTGGAGCCTGCGGCCGCCTGCACCCCCAGCACCAGGGTAGCGGTGCAGGGCCCTCCCTCGGCTCCAGCGCTGCAGGCTGGCCCAGTCCGAGGCCCGGCGCTACCCTCCGGCGCTGGAGCTTGTCGCAGGGTGGGGATGGCAAGCCCTGAGACTCGCTCAGCGATGGCAGGGGCAGGCGGCTGTATGCAGCGGGGGCTGCCCCAGCCCTGATCCCGAGTGAGCGTGGGCCAGAGGAGGCCATGCTGGCAGCGAGGGGAGAGACGCCAGCCCCCGCGTCAGCCACAGAGCCTCTGTGCTGGAGCCAACAAAAGGCTTGTCAGCGAAGGGGGAGAGCCTGCTGGGGT
>NW_017728911.1:41826569-41852773 GCF_001723895.1 Crocodylus porosus | reverse complement strand
TGGAGCGAGTGGTGAGGGAGGAGCGTGGCTGCTGCACACTCGCACACACTCACGCGCGTGCGTGCGCGCGCACGCACACACACACATACACACACACACACACACACACACACACACACTGCGGCAAATTCTGCAGCTGGTGCCTGCTGGCTCCTGACTGCAGAGAAAACAAGCTCTTGGGTTCAGACTTGCCGGGCTCGGGGCAGGGCCCTTCCTTCCACCCGCCGGTGCCAGACCCCGGGTGCCAGCCCTCAGGCACAGCATTGTCCCAGGCACGCTCAGGCCCTCTCCCCTCCGCCAGGCCTGAAGGGTTGCGGGCACTTTAGTGGCCAGCAACCTGCACACCTTCCTGCGGAGACGGTGCTGCACGCGTGCAGGGGGCCTGGCTCCTGGCACAGCCAGCAGAAGCCCCAGTGCCTCACATGTGCCCTGGGGGCACAGAGGGCCGTGGGGATTTGGCATCGTCCTTCTCTGGCAGAAGCATCCCCCAGGAGAATTTCCCGGAGCAAAGCACACCGCGCCGAACCCCCTACCCTGCCACCAGTGCAGCCGCCAGCCAGGGCTGTAGGTCTTGGTTGTGCAGGGCTGGGGCATGCGAGCAGCAAGGTCACCGTGAGGAAGGGGAGAGCGCGAGAAGGGACTGGCTGGGGCGGCAGAGGGGGGTGAAGGGGGTGCTGTGCCGGGACGCCTCTGAGAGGCTGCGTTGCTTCCCCTGTATGCGTCCTGTGTAGCTGGGCCTCGTGGAGCAGGAGCACCCTGAGGAGCAAAGTGGGGCATGCGATGCGTGATGGAGACGGACCGTGGGCTGTAGCGGCTCCAGGAGGGGCTGCTGGCCACCCCAGGCTGGCACGTGGGCACCTGGGCTGGGCCCCTGGAGCAGAGGAGTCTGTGGCCCTCAGCCAGCAGCGCTCCCTTGGGGAGGGCCTGCCGCTGGCCACAGGTGGGGTCCTGGGCACAGCCTGTGGGGGTCTGCCGGGGGCCGGTGTGGCTGGGGCTATTCTGATCCGGGTTTCTCGGTGTGCACTGTCTTTGCACATCCTGCCTGAGCAGCTGATCGAATTCTCTGGATTCCTCCCACAGACGCCCGCGCAGAGCCTCCGCCTGGGGCTGCAGCCCCTGCTCCACATACCAGCCTGCTACGGGCCAGCACACCTGCTGGGGCAAGGTCCTGTGGCTCCAGGACAGGGGCAGAATGTGCATGGCCTGCGCCCCGTGCCTTTGCTGTGCTGCCCTGCGTGCATCCCGGGCCACGGAGCACTAGAGTGTCCTGCCCACCCTGCGACGTGGGTGGGAGCGTCAGGGGCTGAGTCTTCCTCGAGCGGCCTTTGCGTCTTGGCAGCTCCCCAAGGGCATATGCGCTGGCCAGGAAGCACAAGAGCCTGAGTGCAGCCCCCCAGGTGGCTATCCCTGCTAGCTGCTACCTGGCCCTGGGGCTGCCAGAGCCATGGGTACCCTATCTTTCTGTGTTAGACTCCCTTCTGGCCCCGTAGGGTGTGAGTGCTGTGTATGGGGCAAGCTGCTTCGGCGGAAGGGACAAGCCCCATGCCTGGCGCTGCCTGGCAGAGCTGGGTGCTCTCCGTGGAACCGGGGGCATGTGGGTCCGAGTCCCCATGGCAGAGGAGGGAATATGGTCAGATCTCCCATGTCCTGGGAGCAGGCGCTTGGCTCACCGCGCTGCAGGGTAAAAGGAGGAGTGGCTCGGCCGTCTTCCCTGCCCTGGTCTGATGGGAAGGGGTGAACCCTCCTTGGCCACCTGGCCCCGTTCTCCACGTGGGCACAGGGCTGAGGTTCCCAGATGAGGGGCAGTGGTGGTGGAGCTGCAGGACAGTGCAGGCCCCAAGGCAAGTTCTGCTGTCGGTAGCTCGGGCTGGCTGGGGCAGCCCCGCGCAGGGTCCTGGGACCCCCTGGCTCTGCCCAGCACAGGGCAGTCACTGACCCCGGGGCTGCGGGATCTGCTGCAGCACCAGTGCCTGCTTCCCTATGCAGCTCCGGGGGCACTGGAGCATCCACCTGCTCTAGGTCCTGCTCATGGACCTTGCTCACGGGGGCCCTGCCTAGCACAGGGGGCCTGGACCCGATGATCTTGCGAGGTCCCTTCCAGCCCCTTACAATCTATGAACCTCGGGAAGGAGGGGGCAGGAGAAGGACAAAGGCTGCTATTTATTGTTGCCCAAGCATTTGGGCTTCAGCCCTGGCTGCCCTGAGCACTAGCTGCAGCGAGACTGGAGCCCAGTGCTTGGCGGTGCGCCTGGCACGCCAGGGTGCGGGAGCCTGTTGCCCTCATAGCTGTCGTGGTTTGAGCAGTGCCTGTTGTGGGGCATGTGCAGGTGGCACCGCTGCGCTCCTGGGACAGCTCGCACTGCTGGCGCGAGACGTTCCCTCTCGGGAGGGCCATCCGTGAAATGACCCCCTGCCTGCGCCGCATGCTGAGCGCAGGCCCTGCCGCACAGGCCTGCACGTGAGGGGCTGCTTCTAACCTGGCTGCCCCAGCGGCCCCATGCGGCGTCGGCGCGAGGCACTTGTCGGGGAGGGCCAGGTCCGTGCGGTGGCAGGTGCCGGTGGCGGCGGTCTGCAGCGTTGCAATGCGTCCTGCTCACGAGTCACTCGCCCAGCAGGGCCCGGCAGCATCTGCGCGACAGGCCTAGGTCGGTCACTGCTTTGTCCCCTCTGTCCTTGCTGAGCCTGAAATGGCCCAGATTCCTTCCTTCCTCATGTGCCCCATCTGCCATGCGTGCTTGTGTTCTCACCAGGCTTGTCGGCCCAGCCTGGCCCCGTGGTAGCAAGAAGCACTAGCCATTAGCATCCGTATTTTGGATAGTGCTTAACTGGAGCCTGAGCTGGCCGCAGGAACTGGTGGAGCCAGCCTTTGAAAGGAGCCTGGAGCGAAGCCGATAATTAGCCTGGCTCGTGCGCCAGGGGCTTCCTGAGGAGATGGCTTCACGCACCCCAATGCTTCCTTTGGAGGAGAAGCACAGACGTGCTGCCAAGAGATCAGCGCCTCTGGTTCCCCAGCGCCGGCCCTGGTGGTGCCTGGCAGGTGAGGCCGCAGCTGCAGGCCTCTGCACCCACAGCTGGTGCTGGGAGGCAGGGAGCCCTGAGGCCTGGTGCAGGGAACAACTGTCACAGCAGATCCAACCTGGAGACGGGAAGGTGCAGGGGCCAGTAACCATGCCTCTGGCTGAGGCAGGGGTGTTGCCCTGGCTGTGCCCACTGGGCACCCTCCGCCTGCGAGCAGGGGCCTCCTGCCTCCACCCATTTCTCACCAGCTAAACTGGAAGAAACCTTGCAGCAAACAGACTCCTGAGCTGCTTCCCCACACTGCCTCTTCCCGCTCCGGCTCCAGCACCGGACTGCCATGTAGCGCCGACAGCTGCCAGGCACGTGTGCTGTGCCCACCCAGGGTCTCTGCCATCAAGGTGCATCTACGTTCAGACCTGAGGGTGACTTCAGGCCTGTGGGGGAGAGTGTGGGCTGCACAACCCCCCAGGCCTGACTGCCACGCTGCGTGTCCTTGTGCCGGTGGCGAGGAGGGAGGCCTGCAGGCATCCTCTGTGCCCTGCGGTCTGTGCAGGGCCTTGTTGGTTGTGGCTGTCTGTGGGCAGGCAGAGGAGGAGCTCCGTGGACCCACAAAGGGATGGTGGTGTTCAGGTGGCAGTGCGGGGCACCAGTGACAGGCATGGATCCCCCCCTCGCCTTTCTGCACTGGACATGTGCAAAGCTACCTGCAGCCTTGCTCCTGGCTCGGCCCAGCCTGTGCTCTCAGACCGGGCCACTCGCCAGCTCTCATTGGGGTCCCAGTCAGGAAGGCAGGTGCATGGGCTGGCTGGGCGAGGCTAGGGGTTGTGAGAGACCCACAGCTGAATCCTTCCTGATGCAGGACAGATCTTGAACCTGGGTCCTCCATGTCCCCAGGGCAACTGGGTGTCCAGGGCAGAGCACTGGTCTCACCTGCCAGAGCTCTTCCATTGCATCTGAATAGCTCAGCGCTCCTTGTGCATGGAGAGGGAACCAGCGGGAGTTGCCGTGGGGCCTGGTGCATGGGGGGTAGAAGTCCTGGAAGAGCAGCAGACAGGAAAGGAGCGAGCAAAGCACGTCTGATGGGTGCCCCCCACCGAGCCCTGGGCAGGGGACAGTAGCTGTGCTGGGGCTTGTGGTAGAAGCCCAGGGATCTGCATTCAGCATGTCCCTCCCCAGAGAAATGAGCAGACTCTGCCCCATCCATGTGAGTGCAAGGCCTTTGGGCAGCCGTTGCCTCTCACTGCGGGCATGGATAGCCCCCAGCACGGGGCAACCCCGGGGGCCTGGGACCACCATGTCTCCCTGCAGCGCGAGCAACACCAGAGGGTGGGGGTATCAGCTCATGCCACGGGACAGGTGGGGAGCTGCCCCCAAAGCAGGGCGAGGAACCGGGCACTTGCACATGCACGGGGGCAGGAGGGAGCTGCCCCTAGAGAGCGAGCGGGATGCTTCCTCTACTCCTGCCACCCTCATCCCAGCTGCATCGTGGCGGCAGCAGGAGACCACGTGTGCTCTGGCCCATCAGGCATCTGCTCCTTGTTTGTGGTGCCTGATGCTGAAAGGGAGGATAGTTTTTTTGGTGCCTGTGGTACCAGCTGCCCTTCCTGCTGCCAGCATGAGCATCAGACCAGCTCCGCCTGGCCCCCCCCGGCTCCTGGGCACGGGGTTACCACGGGACCACCAGCTGCGAGTGCGAGGCCCTGCCCCACCCCTGCCTCTGGATTTCCAGGGAGGCTGTGGGGCCAGGGCTGAGCCTTTGTCTGCCCCATCGCAGTGAGGGGCACGCTGCCGCGAGGGGAGCCAGCACTCCCCTTCCTCTCCCAAAGGCCCAGCAGCAGCCAGAGCACATGTGTGCTCGTTCCTGCCAGCCCGGCTGCCCAGGCAGCTTTGTTGGAGATGGGAGTTGCTGGCCACGGCTGCCATGGCCTGGAATCCACCACGCTGCCCCCACCGGCCCCCCGCTCAGCACTGCACCCCACGGTGCTGCGGGGGGACGGTCTGCTTTTAAACCAAGTGCCTGTTGGGATGAGGCGCAAGCAGGCAGTGCATGAGCCCCCTGCACGCTGCGCTGCTGATGCTGGTCGCACCCACAGCCCCTTCTGCCCCTGCGGCTCTGCTGGGGCCCCCCGCGGGCAGCTCCTTCTGGGCCCGTTCTGCTGAGACCATGATGCATCTCAGCCCTGCCTAGCAGGGCAGGCACCTCCGCCGGCCTGGGCACCACGCCATCCCTCCGCAGAGCAGGGTCGTTGCACCCGGGTGCAGGCAGAGCCCCTGCTCCAGGGCCCAGCCGCCCACCGTGCCGAGTGTGCAGGGGAGCACAGGCATTGTTCCTCCTCCGAGCAGACTCAGTTTGGGGCTGGGGCCTTTCTCTCCTGTTGGCATCAAGAGCTGCAGTTGGAACCTTCTCAGCCTCCTTATGAAAGAGCCCGTTGCCATCGCCGACCGGTGATGTCATTTCAGAGTGAAGGGGGTGGCTGCCTTTCAGCTTGCATAAATCCGTGTTAAGTTATGCAAATATATGCACCCACTGGTCCCTCGCACGGAGCCGGGGCTCTCTTCAAAGGTGGGCTTTTGTGTGCACAGCTCCACAAGGCTGCGAGGTCTGGAGCGCCGTGCCCAGGCCCAGGGGGTCTGGGTTCACTGCAGGTAGGGGGGTGAGGGGAGCCTGCTGCTTCGGGGGAGAGCTGCAGAAGTGGACGGGGGTGCCATCCCAGCACACCCCTTGTCTCACGAGTCTGGGGGGCCACGTGACCTTCACCAAACCGACTCTGAGCAGCGAGGTCCCATCCTGAGGGGCCAGACGTTGGTCAGGTGAGAGCGGATTGCAGGGGTGGGGGACAGGGGCGACCCACATGGGGGACTTCCAAGTCTAAGGGGCCAGACCCTGTCCTGTGGGCAGCAGGGACCCCCAGCGTGTCTAACGTCCCAGGCAGCTTTCTGCTTCAGCTGCTGGAGTCCAGTTTCTCCCGTCTCCATCTGGGAAAGTAGGTTGTTGCCTACAAAAGCTCACGCTGCTCTGAATCAGGTGCCATCTGGCCTGATGTTGCACCTCCAAGCAAGCTCCACGCACCTGGGGAATTGGCGGTTTCCAAGGCACGAATGCAGCCCTTGGACCCGCCAGCGGCAGAGCAGCCTGGGCTATGGAGGTGACAGGAACATGGCATGGGAGCCGCCTTGCGGGTGGAGCAGAAACAGGAGCAGTCGCCAGGGAGGACCGTGGACCCACTTTGCCCTTGGCCTTCAGAGCACTAAACAAAGCCACGTTTGTAGCAAGCTGCTGAAGCTGAAGGACTGTTGGACAGGAGCAAATGAGAGTAAATTGGCCATGCACAGGCTCGGGCAGGAAGACAGGAGGTTTCTGTCCATCAGAGGAACAGGGTCCTGGGAGCAGGCGGGGTGGGAAGCAACGTGGCTGGCGCACAGAGTCCTCTGTGAGCCTCGTCCTGGGCAAGGCTGTGTCCAGGCACCGTGGTGCAAGTAACGCAAAGCTGAGACCTGGGTGCTGTTAGAGACCGTTTGTGCGGGTCAGAGCTTTGCACTCAAGTGCTGATGTCACAGATGTGATGTCTGTGCGGATGCACTGTGCCAGCGCCCTTTGCATGTCCTCTCTGGGACAGGACCCACCTTGCAGGTAAGAAAGAAGCGGTAACGACCTTGCCTTTGGGCTGTGCTGCAAGCAGCAGTTTGCAGCCGCACTGGAAAGCTGCGTAAACCAAACTGGCATCCACTGGGCAACTGGAAACCAAGGGGCGCCGCAGTCACGATAGCAAGGCACAGCCACTTTCCCAAATGACCTCCCTCCCGGCCCTCTCTCTGCCCTGGCGCCAGGATCTCCCTCCCTCTGCCCAGGGCCCCCAGCCCAGGACATCAGGATCTTGGTCCTTTGTTTCCAGTTGCCATCAGGCTAGTCCCCACATTCACCACCTCACCACTTCCAGACATTAGAAACAAATGGCCTGTCCTTGTCCGTCCCTGTCCCACTGAGGACCCTGTGTGCCCCTGGACAGCTGTGCTGTCTCATTTGCACCTACCCAGATGGCTGTTGTGACCCCTGGAACAGAGATGTGACCTTCACCACCACCGGTGTGCACCAGCCTAGCAAGGATGGGGAAACAGTCATGCACATGCACAGAAGGTGACAGGCATCTCCACCTCCCCTGAAGCTATTCCCTCTCTCCCCTCCTTCTCCCTGTTCCCTGGTGTCACGGGGCTCAATGCCTGCCAAATGCCCCACAAGGAGCTGCCCGAGAGAGGACAGATCCCCCACAAGATTGTCCCGAGCCCTTCGGGAGCCTGCAGGAGGCTGGATGCAACTGCTAGAATTACACGCTGGTGCAGGGACTCCCCGTACTCGGCCGAGGGCCTGCTCATGTGCTGCGCCCCTGGGAGACAGGAGGCCGGGGCACTGTGGGTATGACTGGTGGGCACCTCGGGGTGCCACGCCTGGTACCACTTCAGTGTACGAGTGATCTGGGAAAGGAGCGAGCCCTGAGGGAACAACACCTGCACGTGACGCGGTTGCTGGCAGCCAGCGACGGCAGCGTGGAGCCTTCCAGGAAGCAGCTGCAAGTGGCCGTGGGGCAGGACGGTGGCAAGAAGCCACATGCCTCAGGAGCAGGTTGTCTGCCACGAGCCACAGCGCAGTGATAGGGCCCTGCGCCAGGCACACTCGCAGGCTGCCGAGGAGGAATGCACGTGCTGTGTGTCGTGCCACACGTCCTGCTCGGCCCGACAGGCGCCAGCACCCAGGGCTGTTGCTTTTGGTGAAACCAAAGGACTGGCCCATTTCCAGTTGGTGTGGTATCAGGGTCACACTGACCATAAGGTCCCCAAAGAGGCTTCAAATCTGTTTGTCACGGGGGAGGTGGAAGCCTCTGTAGCAGCTCCGTTTCGCTGGTCACTTGTGCAGCTGGACTGGCCCCGGCTTGGGCTGTACCCGGTGTCTGAAAAGTGTGACTCTGGACACTGGCTCCAGGGCAGAGAGCGTGTGCCCATGCACAGCCTGCCTCGGCCTTCCCCCGGGAGGAGGTGCCGGGCTTCACTGCCCCAGCTCCCTGCTGGACGGTGGGGCCCAAAGCATGGGGCTGGGGCAGGCTTGGCCAGCTCAGGACCGAGCCTTGTCTCCCTGGACCTCCCTGCAGCACTCGGCCCCGCGCGGAGAGCACCAGCAGGGGCAGGGCATGTGCCCAGTGGGTCCCGCAGTCACGCAGAGGGTGGCAGTGCACAGAGGGGGCACTTGGCACTCAGCCGCGGGGGCAGACTCGTGCCCTCTGTGGCCACTTCTCCGGGCCACGCTCTCGCACAGCACCTCTTCTGCTGCCGCTGACAGGCCAGGCTGGGCCGGGCCCCTGGCTGCCAGCACCAGGACGCGGCTCCAGGCGTAGTGCCCAGTTGTGTGCGAGGCCCGAGTCCTCGTGCATAGGGGGCTGGGTGGGGACGCCCACGGAAGGACGCTGGTGCCAGGGCTGTGGGGCTGGTATCCACTGCATGGGATGAGGCTTCCTCGGGGTGGCCAGACAGTGGCCTGAGCACCCCAGGGACCAGGCAGCCTTCCCACGCACCCCCTGTACGGGCAGCAACGTGGGCTCCTCCTACTCGGGGAGCCACGCTGCACTGCGCCCCGCAGCTCCGGGGAAGGTGCAGGAAGGAACAGTAGTGCCGTGCCACACGCTGGCCCTGCCGCCCTCCGTGTCGGGGGCGGTGGCGGGAGCCGTGCGAGGGCCTGCGTCAGTAGCGGTAGCACCGTCGCTCTGCTGAGTCACCGTCTGGTCCCCGTCTGCCGCGAGCGCTCGGAGATGGCTGAAGCCAGGGGGAGGCTGCAGCTCTGGCGGCGCCTCCGCTCCTTAGCACGTGTGCATTGCAGCGCTGCCTGTGTCGCCTCGGGGCAGCAGTGCCAGGGCTGGGGGCTGGGATCTGCCATAGGCCTGGGTCGGGGGGCAGGACCTGCTCCCGCCACATGTCCCTGCGTGTCACGGCAGGCAGCCCACGCGTGGCACTCCGGCTCGCGGGGCAGGGTGGGCTCAGGCAGGGCTGGGTTGCAGGGCAGCAGCTGTTTGCGCAGAAGGACGAGGCTGCCCCTGCGACAGGCCCAGCGGGAGGCCGGGGGGCGGCCCGGCTCCTCCACCTGCCGGCAGCTCCTGCCCCACGGCCCGGGCACCTCCGGGGGCACGGGGACGGGGGCCTCTGCAGCGTGGGCGGCTGGGCTGTGCACAGAATACGAACCAGCCAGCTTTGTTCAGCCCTAGCCCTTGTCTTCCAGGCTGCGGCTGCCCCAGCCTGGCCCCTCCAGGCAGTGCGGGGGGCACGGGCAGTGTGGGCCAGGGATGGGGGCAGCGGGACCACCGGGGCCTGGTGCTGGGCGAGCTGGACGCGGAGCGGTACAATCCACTTCATAGGAAGAGCAGACATTTCCTGGCCCCGCCGCCAGGCCCTGACACAGCGCGTCTGCACTCAGGCTGAAGCAATTGCCGCCAGCGGGCACAGGCCACCCCTCCACCCCGCCGCATCCCTCCCCCAGGCCTGCAGCCCTGCCAGACAGCCTGCACCCGGGACCGGCGCTCGGGGCCCTCTTTGCTCGGCCCATTAGCTGCTGTCTGGTGGGGCAGCTGCAGCAAGGGCAGGCATGAGGTATAAATAGCTCGGCTGCAGCTCAGAGCCCGTCTCCTGAACAGCAGTTGTGCGAGACGGCTGCGGCGCTGCCCCGAGCACCGCTGGCACGGCTGCCGTGCACAGAGGGCGCGTGGAGGTGAGCCTGCCCTGCACGCCCCCACCCCTGCCCGCGCTGCACTCCCGGCGTGGCAGCCACGGCCCCTTGCTGCGCAGCTCTGCCTCCCACCCCCCGGGGGCCCCGCTGCTGGCTGCTGTCTGCACGACTCGGGCCAGCCTGCGTGGCAGGCAGGACTTGAGTGCAGCACAGGGTGCAGCGCATTGCATCGTGGCAGGCAAGCAGCTCCTGCCCTCCATGCAGGTTAGGCTCAGCCCTCTGCCAGCCAGGACCCACAGCTAAGTGGTGGGTGCCCCAGCTAACTTGGGCCCTATGGGCTGGGGGGTCAGGTGCTGGCTGCTTGGGAAGGCACAGTTTTGGGGACCAAGAGCTCCAGCCAGATGCTGAGCGCAGGGGGTTTGGGATCAGAGCCTCAGGAGCCTCGGCTGGGTCGGACCCCGGGTCCCCGGTACGTGTCAGACTCCTTTGTCCACGCCTGGCTGCAGGGCACAGTGACCATGCTGCGGGGTCAGATGGCAGAGCCAGGCCGGTGCCCACAGGAGAGGTCTGAGCTGCTCCAGCCGAACCTAGCCCAGCCGGGGGAGCCGGCAGCAAGCCAGTGCCCCCCCGGACGCGCTTGTCAGGCCCGGCCCAGGGAAAAAGCCTACAGTGCCTCTAGTCCCGTGTCGTGGGGTGGGTGGGCGTGCCCTTCTGGTCTCCCACTTCCTCCAGCCCAGCATTTCCTGGGTCCTGGGTGGACAAGCCTGGCATGTAAAGGGCTCCTGGGGCAGCAGTGATGAGACCCAGGGCGGGTGTCGGGCATGGTGTGAGCCAGTCACTGCGCCACAACGGGCAGTTCCCAAGTGCCGTGTCCCTGGCATCTGGACAGGGTGGTGCTGCTGTGCAGCGCTGCCCCAGCATTTCGCAGGCAGTGAGGGGATCGCATGAGCTGCAGCGGGGGGCACAGGGCTGGGCCAGAGCACAGGCTGCCCCTGAGGGGTTGGCTCTGGCTGTCAGAAGCCAAATCTTACGTTATCCTTGAAGCTGGCATGAGGCCTTGAAGCCAGAGGGATGGGCTGGGCTGTGCCGCGCCGTGCTGCGCGCAGTGGGGTAAAGCCCCAAGGGGCTAGCGCTGGCCACAGGCTCCTGCTGCCACCTAAGCCCTGCATCTCTCCCCAGGCCAAAGGACCCTGCACCACCAAAGCGATTCCCTGGAGACCGTGATCCTGGTGAACCCCAATGTGGAGAGCGTCGTGTCGGAGGTGAGGGCGGGCACCGATGGGCGGCAGGGCCAGTCTGCACTGGACAACCCATGCCATCCCGTGCTGATATTCCTGTGCTGGTGATGGGGATGGTGCTGAGCACACCGGGGCAGAGGAGCATGCTCCCGGCAGGGGATCCTGCGCATTAACCCTTTAGGAACAGACTGAGTCTTGAGCTGGCAGCTCCGTGCCAAGACCACCCTCTTCCCCCAGCCTGACCTCCCAGCCAGCCTGCCTGGCCTCTGCTGTCTCCTGGCCCAAGAGCAGCTGGGAGCAGGGGCGGGGGGCTGGCTTGGAGGGGGGTTTCTGAGGCCTTGGGGAATTGTGCACATGGTCCCCCCTAGCCTCTACACAGGCTCAGCCTGTACGGACAGGGAGGAACCAGCTGGGAGCTGAGCCAGGCCAGCCAGAGCACGTGCTGCCGCCTCGCAGGGGCTGGGGCTGGTACGGGTGCAGGGCCTGGGGTGGCTCCATGGAGGTGATGGCGTTCTGCTTCCGGCAACAGGTGCGCTCGCTGGTGTGCGATCTGTCTGCCCACAAGCTGCTGATCCTGTGTGGGCAGAGCTCCGACCAGGAGGGAGACCTCATCCTGCAGGCTGGGACCTTCAGCTACCAGAGATTTGCCGAGATCCTTGAGGATCCGCAGGTGAGCGGGGAAGGAGCCTGGGGCCTGGCCCCAGCACAGAGCGGGCAGGGCTGGAGCTTGTGTGGGGGCTGTGTCCACCCCTGGTCAGGGGAGAGGTGACTCTGAATTGTATGCACACCAGGGCCCTGCCCGCCCCAGGGCTCGGGCACCCAAACCCACAAGCTCACGCTTCCCAAAGCATCTGCTGACTTCCATGCTTCAGCTTTGGCATGACCGGAAGGCAGGGCAGGGATAACCTCATAGACTAACTTGTTCAGAGGCCCTTGCTTTCGCAGGCTTCAGCTGCTTCATCTGCTGGTTTGCCAGAAGGCTACAAAGCTCCTGTCTCTGAATGCATCAGTCCCTAAGGTGCCATCCTGCCCTGCCTCCTGCCTGACAGCAGACTAGCAGAGCAACCGTCTCTCTTCTGAGCGACACGTTGGGTCCCTGGGAGGGGCTGATTTCCAGACAGCAGTGCTGGTGCAGCCGGCGCCCCTCACCCCCAACCTGACCCCACCTGCAGGCGCTGCCAGTACCCCTCACTCTCTCCCTGCCCTGCAGCCCCTACCAGGCACTGCCGGTACCCTCCTGGGTGGGCCCATTGCCTGCAGCCTCAGGGGTTAGGTCGACTGTTCATTCCTTTGGGACTGGCTGGGCCCTGGCCCTGCCCTGAGCTCATGGCACCCTGTCTCTCCTCACAGGTCACCCAGATTCTCAGCAACGCTGACCCCAGCACCAAGGCCTCCCTCTCTGTGCTCTGCGTGGGAGAAGGTGACTGGAGCAACCTTGGGCAGCCACGGTTCCAGGAGCTCCTTCATCTGAGGCTGAACCCAGAGCCGGTCTTGCAGGAGATGGACGGGGTCTCTGAATTTGCTGAGTACGTGTCCGAGACCGTGGACGTACCGTCGCCGTTTGACCTGCTGGAGCCCCCTACCTCTGGGGGCTTCCTGAAGCTTTCCAAGCCCTGCTGCTACATCTTCCCGGGTGGACGTGGTGACTCCGCGCTCTTTGCCGTCAATGGATTTAACATCCTGGTGGACGGTGGCTCCGACAGGAAGTCCTGCTTCTGGAAGCTGGTGCGGCACCTGGACAGGATCGACTCCATCCTCCTGACCCACATCGGGGCTGACAACCTCCCAGGCATCAATGGGCTGCTGCAGAGGAAGGTGGCGGAACAGGAAGAGGAGCAGTCCCAGGGCTCCACCAACTACAGCGACTGGATGAAGAACCTCATCTCGCCGGAGCTCGGAGTGGTTTTCTTCAATGTTCCCGAGAAGCTCAAGATGCCCGAGTCGTCTGTGAAGGTGAAGAGGAGCATTGAGGAGGCCTGCCTGACGCTGCAGTACCTGAGCAAACTGGGTATCAAGGCAGAGCCCCTCTACCGTGTGGTCAGCAGCACCATCGAGCCCATCACTCTGTTCCACAAGATGGGTGTGGGCAAGCTGGACATGTATGTGCTGAACCCCGTCAAGGACAGCAAGGAGATGCAGTTCCTCATGCAGAAGTGGGCAGGGAACAGCAAGGCAAAGACCGGCATCATCCTGGCCAGTGGGAAGGAGGGCGAGATCTCCGTGCCTTACCTGACATCCATCACAGCCCTGGTGGTGTGGCTGCCTGCGAGCCCCACAGAAAAAATCATCAGGGTCCTGTTTCCTGGAAACGCTCCTCAAAACAAAATCCTGGAAGGTCTTGAGAAGCTAAAGCACCTGGACTTCCTGAGGTACCCGGTTGCCACTCAGAAGGACATCTCCTCTGGCATACCACCGCCAGCGTTGAAGCAGACCAAGATCAAGCAAAGAACGGACAGCAAAGAGAGCCTGAAATCCTCCCCCAAACCAGCTGCAGTGAAGCAAGTCAGGAAGGAAGAGGCGGTAGAGGAGGGGGCCAAGGACACGAAGCCAGAGGTGGTGAAGGAGGCCAAGCCCGAGAAGAAAGCAAAAGAGCACACAGAGAAGGGACCAGAGAAACCTGCAAAGCCAGAGAAGATCAAGACAGAGTCAAGCGATGCCCTCAGAGCCGAGAAGAGGAAACTGGCCAAGGACAAGGTGGGCAAGAAGCACCTCAAGGAGAAGGTGTCTAAGCTGGAGGAGAAGAAGGACAAAGAGAAGAAGGAGATTAAGAAAGAGAAAAAGGACTTGAAAAAAGAGGAGGGAAAGAAAGAGGAAAAGAAAGATTCCAAGAAGGAAGAGAAGAAGAAGGAGGCCAGACCAGAGCCAAAGAAGGTGCCTAAGCCAGACCTGAAGCCATTTACCCCAGAAGTGCGGAAAACACTGTACAAGGCCAAAGTCCCCGGCAGAGTCAAGGCAGAGAAGATCAAGGTCAAGCCAGAGAAGGAAGCGACCGTGGAGCAGAGGTTGCCCGTGCAGAAGGCGCTGGCTCAGCTGGGGCCGGTGGGGAGTGACGTGGCCAAGCAGAGGCTGGTCCTGTCCTCGCCCGAGGACCTCACCAAGGACTTTGAGGAGCTAAAGCAGGAAGAGATGGGGGAGGAGCAGCCAGCCCAGCCCATGCCTGACGCCGGTGCTTCCCTGAGGGGCCCTGAGCCAGCCGTGCTGACCTGCCTTGGAGAAGGGCTGGCTATCTCAAAACAGGCAACTCCCTTGGATGCTGCAGATGAGAGAATCCCCACAACGGATGGGGAAGGAGACTTGCCAGGGGAGGAGAAGCCAGTCCCTGGACTGGGTCTAGGGCTTGGACAGGCCAGAAGGCCTGAGGGTGAAGGAGCGGCCGTGGAGGAGCCTCATGAAATAGCAGAGCTGGGAGAGGAAGCCAAGAGGCTCCCGAGTGCCCAGTTCCTCCCAGAGGTTCCTGGCACAGGGGCAAGAGAGGAGCAAGCCTTAGCACCAGCACCGGCACACCGCCAGCCAGCATCTGGAGACGTGTGGGCTCCAAGCCGCACGGAGGAAGAGAGGGAGGAAGAGCAGCACATCTCCCTGGACACGCAGCAGAGGCAGGCAGACACCAAGGCACTGCAGGGGCCAGAGGCAGGCAATGGGACTGAGGTGGAAAGGAGAGAGGACGTGATAGAAAAGGCAGAGCTGGAGGAGATGGAAGAGCAGCACGTGCAGGCTGAGGGGGTGACACGGGGCAAAGACTTGTATCAGCTGCCACGGGGTGGGAAGGAGGGCACGAGACCCTCGGCCACAGAGGACCAGGGCAGGAGGAGCCCGTTCCCCGAGAGAGAGGGGGCAAAGGAGGCGGTGCTCGTGAGTAGCCTGCCTGCACCGCCAGGCGCCGCAGCGGAGCACGTCTCCTACATCCAGGACGAGACCATCCCCGGCTACTCGGAGACGGAGCAGACCATCTCGGACGAGGAGATCCACGATGAGCAGGAGGAGCGGATCCCGCACCTGAAGTACGATGTCAGTGCCTACGACATCTCCGTGCCTGATCGCCCGGGCTCCTTTGAAGCTGTCCATGGCATCCCGGCTGTGCCCGTGCCTGATGTGGCGGCCAAGGGCTATGCCGGGCAGGAAGCTGAGATCCTGGCATACCCCACCAACATCGTGGCGGCCCCACTGGCAGAAGAGGAGCACGTCTCCTCCGCCACGTCCATCACCGAGTGCGACAAGCTCTCCTCCTTCGCCACGTCCGTTGCAGAAGACCAGTCGGTCGCCTCCATCACAGCGCCGCAGACCGAGGAGACGGGCAAGAGCTCCCTGCTCCTGGACACAGTGAACAGCATGCCCTCCTCCCGCACGGAGGCCACCCAGGGCCTGGATTACGTGCCCTCCGCTGGCACCATCTCACCGACCTCCTCCCTGGAGGAGGACAAGTGCTTCAAGTCTCCCCCGCCAGAAGACTTCCAGGCCCTGGCGGAAGCAGAGAGAAGGTTTGGGGCCCAGAAGAAGGGCCAGCATGAGGAGGCAGAGGAGGAGGAGGAGGAGGAGGAGGATGGGACCCCCAACATCGAGGTGCCCGGGCGGCTCCATGGGCACTATGGGGCCCCACTGTTCACGCCACAGGAACACGGTACCGATGTCCCCACTGACGCCCCCCTGGAAGCGCCACAGACGCCTGTGCTGCCTCTGCCCGCTGAGGAAGCAAGGCTGTCCCAGCTGGACTCAGGCTCTGTGGAAGCTGAGGAGCGATGCATGAGCCCTGATGACAGCACTGTCAAGATGGCATCACCAACGCAGTCCGGCCCCACGAGCGCCGGGCACACACCTTTCCACCAGTCCCCAGTGGAGGAGAAGCTGGACGCCGTGGAAGCAGAACTCTTTCA
The DNA here is from genome assembly GCF_001723895.1 of Crocodylus porosus. Classification (NCBI taxonomy): domain Eukaryota; kingdom Metazoa; phylum Chordata; order Crocodylia; family Crocodylidae; genus Crocodylus; species Crocodylus porosus. The sequence continues at coordinate 41,836,943 of NW_017728911.1, read as the reverse complement.
GAAGGGAGCAGATGTGGCTGTAAAGGAGGAAGAGGAGCTGGCCTCCTGCAGGGGAGAAGGGGCTGCACGCACGTTTGAGCCACTGAGAGATGAGGCGGCTGCCGCTCAGCGCGCCCCCGGGCAGGGGCAGCCTGCGGGTCTGCAGGATGAGCCGGACGAGGAGAGTAACGTGGCGCTGCCGGCGGAGTCTGTGTCTCCCACAGACAAACTAGAGGAGCTGCCTGTGGCCAGGGAAGAGCTGCCCTGGCTCTCGTACCACAAGCAGGAGACACTTGTGATTGGGGACGAGGATGACCTCCACGAGCCACCCGCCCCCAGCACAGACACGCTCCCAGAGCCAGGCGGGGAGATGGACTTTGAAGACGATTCGCTCAAATTCACAAAATACACAGACTCGGGGCCGGCTGCCTCCCAAGGACTCTCTCTGGAAACCGTGGCGGCGCCCCACACCCCAGAGCAGAGCAGCCTTGAGAGTGTCAAATCCCCCCAGGTTTCCATTCGAGAGACTTCCCCGGATGACACTAAATCCCTGTCTTTCACTGAAGGGAGCCCCAGTAAAGAGAAATCTCCAGATATTTCTATTAAAGAAATGTCTCCAGGAGACGGAAAACTGTCGTCTTTCTCGGGAGACAGCTTAGAAAAAGATAAATCTCCCCCAGTTTCCATTAAAGACATTTCTCCAGAAGACACCAAATCGATTTCTCTCACAGAAGAGAGTCCTGGCAAGGTGCCGTCTCCAGACATTTTCCTTCAAGAAACCTCTCCAGAAGACACTAAATCTCTTGCCGTTGCAGCAGAGAGCGCCGCTGAAGAACAAATTGTAGGCATACCAGTGACAGAGTCGTTTCCGGATGCTGCCAGAGCCTCGCCTCTCGTGGGACAGGGCGCAGCCAGAAGTGACAAACCACTGGAAACTTGTGACACAGACATCCTTAAACAAGAGCCCAAATCCCCTCCTCTCCTGGGACAGCGCCCTGGGCAGGATACCTCTGCCGAAATCTCTCCAGATGATGCCAGGTTGTTTTCTTTAAGAGAAAAGAGCCCAGTCAGGGCCGAATCCTCAGGGCTCGCCTCTCACGATACCTCTCCTGATGTGAAGGTCTTGGGCATTGCAGAGCCCAGGCCTACTCAGGGTAGAGAGGCCCTGGGTATCTTCTCAGAAGATGTGAGATCCTATCACTTCCCAGAAGAGAGAGAAGCTGAAGAAGAGAAATCCCCAGAAATGGAAGACCTCTATTTGAAGGAGGTGAGTTATGAGAGGAAGGTGTGGTTTCCAGAGGTGCTGCAAGGGGGACCGCGCAAGCACAAATACGAGGAGGAACGCGAGAGCACTTTCTTAGATGAGGGTCCAGACTATGAAAGACCACCTCCACCTGGGACCGAGGAGAAAAAGACCCGTCAGCCCGAGGCACCAGCACGTGGCACGTTGGGAGATGCGGAGCAGGCCCTTTGGGACTCTGACCATGGACATTTCCAGGAGCAAATGGACTTGGGGAAAGCAGAGCTGTTTCTGAAGAAGCAAAAAGATTTCTGGTGCACGGAAGATGACAGACCGGCGCTGCCAAGAGCCGACGTGGGGCCCTTCAGTGTGGACTCAGACCTGGCGCTGAGGGAGGCCAAATGCCTCTCGCTGGAAGCAACACAAGTGGAAATGGCCCCTGCTGTGGTTGCGTTCCCTGAAAAATCGGGAGCAGCGGGTGCACCCGCATCACCCCAGCCGGTCTGTGTGGAGGAGAGCCAGGCCAAGCCAGCAAGCACAGCCCAAGGCAGGGAAGACTCATGGCTCACAGCCAAAGCAGACTACTCCTACCTGGATGAGGAGGAGAGAGCGGTCCTGGACCTGTACGCAAAGTCGCTGGACCGAGCGCTGACAGGCTCCCCGCTGCCTGCCGCGTCCTGTGCGAGCATGGCCACCCCCGAGCCAGAGGAGCTGCCTGTGACCAGGCAGAGCACCTCCGCCGCGCAGGCCAGTGTCCCTGCGGGGGCCACCAAAGCTGATGCTCTGCCCCGGGAAGTGCCCGAGTCCACGTGGCTGCCAGCTGCACAGCAAGACGCTGAAGGCACCTCTGCTGCCGCTCGCGACCTGAAAGGAAGCAAAGAGCAGAAGGCGGCAGCGGGCCCAGCGGACGGAGCCACTTCGCCTCTGGGAAGTGCGGCAGAGGCGGGCGAGCCCAGGCTGCCCCTCTCTGGGCAGGAACCTCCCAGAGGAAGGGGCGACGTCGTTGGCTATGCTGAGGATGAGGACACCCTTTCCTTCAGCCAGGTGGACTACCGTCCTGTGGCCTCTCCCAGCCCTTCAGGACCCTTTTCCCTGGAGAAAGAGGCCTTTGAGTCCAGAGGAGACGATGGCACCAAGAGGCCAGAGCAAGAGGAAAGGGAGCCAACGCCGTATCCGGACGAGAGGACCTTCCACTATGCAGACGTCTATGAGAAGGTGGTGGTGTCTGGCATGGGGCTGCCCAGCTTTGGGCGCCTGGATAAGGACAGGCCAGAGCCCGCATTTGCAGCCTTGGTGACCAAGAAACCAGCAGGCCCTCAGGGGGAGCTGCCAATCCACATCTCTGCCAAGGAGGAGGAGTCGTGCCTGTACACCCCTGCTGAGAAGGAGCTGTCTTCTCCCACCTCCCCCCGGGACAGAGGGGACTCCTCGTTTGAGTACACGGATGTGCACGAGCGGCGCTCCCCCCTGCCTGTGGCGGATAAGCCCAGGGATGCACCAGGAGGCCTGGGTGAGCTGGCCTGGGCGACGGCCAGGATGGACAGACCAGACACTGTGCCGTGCCCACCCTCTCCAGGGGACCGTGCACCTGCCCCACCCCCAGACCTCCTCCACGCCCTGTGCCACGAGAAGCCCACCACACATGCAGCTCCCTGCGACGACAACATCCTCTCCCTGCACCGGGAGCAGCATGTGCCGTCCCCGAAGGAGCTGCTGACCAAAGATGTCTACTATGAGAAAGCAGGGAGGGGGGAGGAGAGTGCCAGTGACTCCGAGCTGGAGAAGGGAGCCAAGGAGTGCTCCGAGAAGGAGTCCCGGCTGCCCAGCCCCCCTCGCATCCCTGACACGGCCGACGGGAAGGACATCTATGCTGACATCCCGGCGATGGAGAAGGCCCAGGCACCAGGTGACCGGGACCAGGTGTCTGCCTCACCGGTGTCGTCTGCCTCCTCACCCTGCGACTCCCTGCAGAGTGACGAGCGCTGGCTTGGGCAGCCAGTTGCCACCGCGGAGCCCCACGCCATGGGGTACGGCCCTCTGCCAGGCCCGGGCAGGGACGGCTGGGCACCACGCGTGTCCTGCTCCGGCCAGGTGTCTCCGCAGCAGAGAGAGGGTGCGGGAGTGTCCCGCAGGGAGCCCCCCTTTCCTGCCACGCACTTGCCCAGGGCGGAGATGGCATTTGAGGGCTATGGCAAAGATGCCTGCCTGAAGCCAGCTGCTGCAGGGGAGCAGGAGGAAGAGGAGGGGGAGGTGGCCTTTCCCCCGCAGAGCAAAGGGGCTGATTTTTCATCCTCTGGATTTGGGTTTTCCTCAGCACAAAAGCCCGAGCCATGCGGCGCGCTGGGACGTGAGGTGTCGCCTGCGAGCTGCAGGGTGGACACGCCTCTCGCTCTGAGCCTCCCCAGTGCTTCATCCCATGACCAGGGGCAGAGCCACGAGTACCTGGAGGTCTCCAAGGCTGCCCTCAGCTTGGAGTCCTCCCTCACCAGGTTTTCACCCCTGAGCCCATGCGAGGACAACCAGCCACTCCCCGGGTCTGTGGCCGGAGGGGTGGCCTCCCTGCAGCAGCAGCCCCGCGATGACTCCCCCAGCTGCTCCGAGGACGCGTCCTCGGAGGCCACCACACCGGTGATACACGCAGCTGCCGAAGGCTTCTACTCCCACGTGCTGTCTGGCTACGCTGGCACGGCCACGGAGCCTGACCACAGGAGCCTGTGGGACGTGTCCCCACTGCTGCCAGCAGGCTCCTCCAAGACCCAGTTGATGGGCAGCCAGGAGCTGGCTGCAGCCGAGGAGCGGGGCCCTCCCTCCCCATGCGACATGGATGACAGCACGCTGCCATGCCGTGTCGAGTGCCTTGGAGTGGATGCGCGGGGGTCGCACCGCACCACCAGCCCAGGGCAGCAGTCACCCTTCGCGGACCAGCTCGCGGCCATGACCTCACTGCCGGACGTGCTGACGTCATTCCCTCCTCCTCAGCCGGGAGACGCCGCCACAGCCAACGGTCCCACCGAGGTGAGCACGAGCCCCCAGGCCTTCCACAGCATGCCACCTCCTGCCGAGGTGCTGCGGCATCCCGAGGCCAGTGGAAGCCTGTCCCCGTGCTCGGGGGATGAGGACAGGGAGCGGCAGAGCCGTCCATCCTCGCTGACGTCCCCAGAGCACAGTTTCCAGCCCTTCTTCCCAGACACACAGAGGGGCGGCAGGACAGGGGACCGCGGCGACGCCTCCCACGAGATGGAGCCGCGGCTGGGCGCTGGCTCCGACTACGGGCAGAAGTTCTCGGTGTGTGAGTACAAGCAGAGGAAGGGCGAGCTGTCCCCCTCGTTCATCAACCCCAGCCCACACGACCTCTCCGAGGACAGTGACCTCTCACAGGATGAGGGGCACCCGTCTGTGAAGGGGAGGCCACATCACCCCACCGGGAGCCAGGGACAGGCCCCCGTGGTGGAGGAGACCCCACCCACCTCAGTGAGTGACTCCGGGACCTCCCAGTCTGACTCCGATGTCCCCCCCGAGACTGAGGAGTGTCCGTCCATCACGGCCGATGCAGCCATGGACTCGGATGAGGATGCAGATTTCCTCCCAGTAGACAAGACCGTGGGCACATCTCACCATGCCAGCACGCGGCCCAGCCATGACCCCCAGCCGGCCCCTATGGTGGATCCTCACCCGCACCCCCCGCACCCAGACGTCTGCATGGTGGACCCGGAGATGCTGGTCATGGAGCAGAACGCGAGCAGAGCTGACAAGCTCGCCAAGAAGGACCTGAAGGAGAAGAGCAAAGGTATGAGGAAGGCCTTGAGCAAGCCGAAGCCATCCTCGCCTGCCCGCAAGCTTGAGGCCAAAGGAAAGCGATCGCCCACGCCTGTGAAGCAGCCTGCAGACCGGTCCCCAAAGGCTGCCACAGCAAAGAAGGAGAAGGAGGGAGGGGAGAAGCCATCCAAGACACGTGGCCCCCTCGCGCAGCCCTCACACACGGACGAGAAGGACGAGGTGTCCCGCAGCAGCCACAGCAACCCGGGCAAGGGCCTTGTGAACGGCCTCAAAACCAACCCTGGTAAGATGCCCCTTGGGACCATGCTTGTGCCCACGTGGCAGCCACAGCCATACCCCAGTGCTTCCTACACAGCCTCCGTGGTGCTGGTGGCTGGAGCGCGGGGAGGCCACAGCAGGCCGAGGCCAAAGGGCTGGCAGCAGTTGGGGGGCCAAACACCCCTACTCACAGGGCAGGGGGAGCCAGGGCCCTGTTTTGGGCTAGGGATCTGAACCCTTGGGTCTGGGCCTGTGATGCACACAGGAGTCTCCCGTGAGCTGGTCAGCACTCAGGCTTTGCTCTTGGGGCTGAGATGGGACTGGGTGTTGACTTCATTTTTCTGCTTCACGGTGCACAGGCCACCTCTGAAGGCTCAGGGCAGCTGCGCTGAAAACCAGACAAACCAGTGAGCAGTATGGCAGGGCTTCAGATGCAGCACAGCTGCCAGGAGCCTTCCCGAGCTACACGGTCTGGCCGCACTGCCGGCAGAGCGCCAGGCCCCGGGTTTGGGCTCATGTGAGAGGAGGGGGGGTGCTTTCTTCTGGACCAGCACGTGCAGTCAGCTGGTGCATCCCCCACTGAGGCCCTGGTCCCCCGAGCACCACGTCCGCAGTGCCCAGGCCACCGGGACATGCTGGCTGGGCCCTGGTGGGGTTCCTCTCCCCAGCCAGGAAGGGCTGCTGTAGGGTGCTACCTAGGCTGCTCCCCTGCCCCTTCTCCCAGGTCTGGGGCATGGGATGGGAATGCACCCTCCATGGTTCCCAGCAGTGGCATTCCTGTGCTGCGTGCCTGCCTGGAGGCCGAGGGCAGGGATGACTTGTAGTTTGAGCCACAAGAAGCCTCTGCCTCTGCCTGGTCCATGCTGGCACTGCCCAGCCCCACATGCAGAGGTCTCCCACCCCTGCCCCTGTGGTCGCACTGCAAGCCTGAGACGAGACAGGCAGTGGCAGCAAGTGAGGAGCACATGGGGACCAGGGGCAGTTGCAGGCTTGCAGGCAGGGCCGGCTGCGGCCCCTCCTGGCCCGTGACTCCACCAGGGACCTTCAGCCTCTGGTTTCTCTTTTCTAAAGTTTCCAGCAGCCCCAAGAGCAGCTTGTCGGTGCCCCCAGGCCCACCCGTATACGTGGACCTGGCCTACGTCCCCAACCACTGCAGTGGGAAGAACGCAGACCTGGAGTTCTTCAAGCGCGTCCGATCCTCGTACTACGTCGTAAGTGGGAACGACCCAGCCAACGGGGAGCCCAGCCGGGCCGTGCTAGATGCGCTGCTGGAGGGGAAGGCCCAGTGGGGCGAGAACCTGCAGGTGAGTCCCTGTGAGGCCAGGCCAGGGGCGCTGCTCACACCGTCGGGCTCCGGGGGGGCACGTGCCTCTCCAAGTGTGTCTAATGCAAGCAGCATTGGTCAGAGGGGCCTGGGGCTCCGCGCCACATGGTCCTAGCAGCAGTACCAGCCCCTCGTCCTGTCACCAGCAGTGCAGGCCAAGGGCAGCGGAGGTGGACAGTGACGTGGACAGCTCCCCTCTCTCCTGCACCTGCACAGTGCTGTGCAACACATTCTGCCTTGCTACCTCCCTTCCTGAGCCAGCGCTTGAGCCCATCCAGGAGCTGAGGTTGTCTGCTCCTTTTTCACCAGTCAGCGCCTTCCTCAGTTCAGCCCAACCCGGCCGCTTGTGCTCGCAGATGGTGCTGCACATTGTTACTTGTACTACAGCACAGATGGGCCTCACCTGGGCCAGGCCTGGCTGCACAGGGTACTACAATGGAGCAAAGACCGCCCGGCAGTGTGCAGGGCTGGGAGAAGCAGCCTGGCTGAAGCCAGGGCCAGGGAGGAGGAGGGCAGTTGCGGCCATGGGGCACTCGGGGTGTGCCAAGGCCTGCTGATGCCACCAGTTGGGTGCAAGGCTGTCAGTTGCCTCTTCTGTCCCTCCAGGTAACCCTGATCCCAACACATGACACAGAGGTGACACGGGAGTGGTACCAGCAGACCCATGAGAAGCAGCAGGAGCTGAACATCATGGTGCTGGCCAGCAGCAGCACCGTGGTGATGCAGGACGAGTCCTTCCCCGCCTGCAAGATCGAGTTCTAGCCACCCGGTCATGCCACGCTCATCCATCGCCCCGTCTCCATCGCCGCACTCAGACACCGCCTGCCGCCCAGCCCTGCCGGCGCCGTCCCTGCGTGGTCCTGTGGACTGGGAGAGTGGGCACCTGCACAGCGTGGTGCTGGGGCTCTGCGCAAGGAGCACGGACTCTGCCCAGCCTGGGCTGAGGTGCACTGTGCCGGGGCAGGAGGAGGCCGGGGCACCTTCCCCTCCTGGGTGGATTTTGCTGCCTGTACAGTCGCTGTAGAATAACGTGGCTGCCTTCATGCTGCAAGTGCTTTCCTCGCCCACATCCTGGCCACCCCACCCTACGCCACCCTGCCCTGGGGTCATGGCACTGGCCTCTTCCCCCCCAGCCTGGCCTGCCATGAGGCTGCAGCATGAGGACAGGCACGAGGGCGGCTGTGGGCTGAGAACTGTCCGATGCAGAACAGATGGAGCGAGGAGACGGTGACGGCCAGTGACGCCCTGCAGCTGCCAGCAAGGTCCAGGACAGCCTGACATGCAGGCGCTCCACCACCTCCTGGGCATTGGGACACGAGCCCTGGGCCCTGGTGGGCTTGGCCTGGGCTCCGGACCCACAGGCTCTACCCAAGCTGCTGCATGTGGCCGATTCCCTCCCTCCCTGCAGCTGCGGTGCTGTGGGACGACTGAGCTGGCATTGGCACAAAGTGTATGCTGCTGCCCCGCTGTCCTGAGCTTGCGGTGCGGTGGGGCGGGCAGGGCTGGATGGTGCTGCCCCCCCCAGCCTCCAGACGCACAAACCCGTCTCTGCAGCCACAGGCCTCGCAGGGGTGGGAGATGAGCCGGGGAGTGGGCGGGCCTCGCGTGGGGAGGCAGGGGGGCTGCGTCTCCTGAAGGAAGGCTCTGGCTACCACCTGCCCGCCGGTCATGGTGCTGCTGGGGCTGGCACCGGTCTCGCAGGGGCAGCAGAGCCCTGACCAGGCAGCAGCCCCCTCCCCCCGCAGCCGCAGGGTGAAAGGCATGGGCAGCAGTGACTCCCCCAGCCCCAGCCATTGGCAAATGCCGCCCAACCCCACTGAGGGTAAGGGCAGGTGGAGTCAGGCTGTGCTGGGGCCAGGCGGCTGGCACTTGCCCCCCAGCTTATGCTCGCACCATGGTGCCATGGGCCTGCCACTGCCCTCCAAGGGGCAGGGCCGCACCACTCCCTCCAGGGGCCAGTGCCCCGCGCAGGCTGTGGGAGGATGAGGGGGGCCGAGCACTGGCCGGAGGGTGCCTAGGACAGAGGGGGCAAGGTATGGCTAAGATGGTCTGCCGGGCCACACCCCTGCTACTGTCCCAGCCAACCCCCTTGCCTGCATCCTGCTGCCGTGGTGCCCGGCCCTGCCAGGACAGAAGCGCCTCTGGGATGGTTTAGTTTGCTGCCTAAATTATGTATTTATTTTGGTTTTTGGCTGCATTGCACACAGCTGTGACACGTTCATGTATGTGCTGGTGCCGGTGCCCTCCAGCTGCAGCTTGCAGGGGCGTTGCCAAGGCCACCCAGATGCAGCCGTGATGGTGGCATGGCCACGGGCTGGGCCACGTATGTGCGGGCAGCCCGGGGCCATTGCGTGCTGCCCACAGGCCCAGAGCGGGGGCGGGGGCGGGGCCGTGGCTGGCAGCCTGGCGCCCCGGCAGCGTCCCGGGCGGTTCTTTGTCAGCCGGGAGAGCCTGTTTTCCTTCTCTATAAGCTGATTGGGTCAGTACATATGAATGTCAGTTATGGCAGCCAATCACAGGCTGGCAGTGACATGCCCGTTCCCCCGTCACCACTGGCCTCCATGCTTCCCTTGGGCTTTCGCTGGTGTCGTTCACCGTGTCCCTCCGCCGCCCCCGGTGCCTGGACACAGGCCTGGCCCGCTGGGGCCAGAGGGGCGCGCCCCCCCAGCTCGTGTCCTCCGCCGCGTGCCTAGGCAGAAGTGCTAATGCACTAACTCTAGAGCGACCCACGGATGAATGTTTCTCAACCTCAAACTTGAAGCACTGCGGGGGGAGGGCGCGGGGCACCGGCAGCCTCCAGGACGTGCTCGCCTGGAGCGTGCCTGGCCTCGCGCCCGCCCCAGGACCCCGTCCCACTTTTGTAGTTTTGTAGCCAGCTGCGCTGCCTTCAGCTGCCCCTCGCCCCCAGGGTCCAGGATGCTGCCCCGCCCTACTCTGGCCTGGCCGCGGCAGCAGGCAGAGGTGCCCCGGCCCAGCCCTTGGCCTGCCGTGACACCGCAGTAGAGAGAACATGTAAGCTGCGCTTCTGCTTGTTCTGCATGTGGACGCCCACGCGTACGCGCTGTGTCATAGGAACCAAACACTTAAACTAACAACCCAAGTGACCGCATCTTAACTGTATTGAACGGGCGACTCGCGCGCCCAGCTCCTCGCTGCTGAATGTTGTCCGCGCAGCGCCCGGGCTCCTCTGCATCGCACCACCCGGCTCAGGCTCCTCCTCGCCATCGCCATCCGCACACCTGTAACTAGCGCCTGTCAAGGGAGGAGCTGCCCCATTAATAATAAAGACACATTAACTGCGACAGCGACGTCTCGGCCTTTTGTGAGCGGGTCTCTGGGCGCGCTTCTGGCCTGGTCCTTCATCACCCCAGCAGGCAGGACCGCGGCAGACCGCTGGGTGAGGCTCGACGGCTGCTGCCCCGTGCCGGCTGCGGCCACAGCCCCTGCACCAGGAGCGTCCTCACCCCCTCGCTGCGGACCCCTCCCGGGGGCCTCCGCTGTGCTCAGAGGGGACAGTGGCCTTGGGCTGGTGTGGACGAGGCCGCTACAGCCTTGGCCAAGGGCTGGCCTCGCTGCCTAGCCCCGCGGCCCTAGGCTCTGCGGCCGGCCCCATTTGGGTCTCAGCGCCAGGCCAGAGCTCCTGCCACGGGGGCCCAGACGTCTGTGGGCAGGGGCCGGGCACTGCCCGCACTGCACTGCACCCGCGCCTCCCGGCCCGTGGCGCCTGAAGCGGGGGGGGGCCGGAGCCGGAGCCGGGCACGGCCACACCGCGGGGCCCAGGTGGCGACGCCCCGCA
>NW_017728911.1:41803930-41826244 GCF_001723895.1 Crocodylus porosus | reverse complement strand
ACGACGGCTGCAGGCGGCCCCGGCGCCCGCGTCGCACGGGCGGAGCTGGAAGGGGAAGCGACTGGCATTCAGGGCCCAGGCAGGTCCGATGCACAGGCCGTGCGCCTCGCACCCACGTCCCGCCGGGTGAAGAAGGACGAACCGTCCCGCCTCGCCCCACCCGTTTCTGCGTAAACCCGCCTCCAGCCTCCTCACATGGAAACCCCTCCGTGCCCCTGCGCATCCTCGCTGCCCTTCTCCGGGGCACCGCGCTCCTGGCTGAGGTGCAGGGACCGGCGCTGAGCACAGTATTCAAGGGGTGGACACACCGGGGCTTTATAAAAGGGCATTATGAGTCTTTCCATTTTCTTCACACTTCCTTCCCTTCGTCGTTGTCCTTAACTTTTTGTGTGCCTTTTTGATGGGTGCTGAGCAAACTATCCCCAGCGACTCCCAGATCTCTTTCCTGTGTGGTGACAGCTCAAGCAGAGCTCCTCGAAGTGGACGTCTAGTCTAGGCTCCTTTTGCCCAGTGCAGCACTTGACAATAATCTACATTGCATTTCATCTGCCAGCCACTTCCCCTTGGCTCAGTCCGTCTCCCTTCTAGAGCCCCTTTTAACTATGGGACTCACATCGGCCCTTGCAGTCCTCTGGTGCCGAGGCTATTTTCCTCACTAGGCTTTGCTTTCCACTTTTTGCCAGCTTTTCTCTGCTGCTGCCTTTGCAGCTCTGCCCTGCACCACACCACTGTTGCTGGCCCGCTCTCCTGCTTTGATTTTGCAGCGTGCATCACTCTGTGCTCCAGGACGGTGTTGGTAAGCAGGTCCCTTGCTTGCCGCCTCCGTTTGCTGCAGTCTCCCTCCCTTGTTGAAGCTGAAGGCTGCTCTGGTAGATTTTTGTTCTCCCCTCCCCTCCAACAAGGACGTCAAACCCAACTGTTTTGTGGTCACTCTTGCAGAGCAGCTCAGCACCACTTACCCTTTCCACCAAACCCTGCACTCAACAGCCTTTCCTCAGGTAGGGCCCAGGACCCACTGCTGCAGGCAGCAGCCTGTTATCACATCGAGAAACTTGGTCCCGGTCTCCTGGCCCGGGGTTGTTGGTAACAGCTGCAGCCCGTTATTTCTGTCTCCTGCTGCCGCAGCCTCTCAGCTCCCCCGGCATTTCTAGCTCGTGGCTGCGCCCTGGTGCAGGGCCCGATACCCTACCCCCCCACACACTTTTTTTCTACTGAAACCTGCAATTTTTATGCAGACTCTGGGACCTCCTACATCAGTTGGGCAACCGACTCTCTTCACGTCGCTGCAGTCTGTGCCGTAGTGCCATGCCCTGCTCTGGCACTCCTGTAGTTCGCATCCCACCGATTCTCCTCATGCCACCACATTTCTGGACCCCTCTCATGTCAATACCATTACTTGCCACCTTGGCCACAGACCTCTGGCATTGGTACAAAAGCACGTGTCCTTCACTTGCTGTGCCTGCGTGTGCTCATCTCCTCATCTCATCCCCCTAGATTATGGTTTCACCCCCACTGCAAGTGTCCATCTGATCAGCCTCCCCTCAGGTTCAGTTTAAAAGGCGTTAGGCCTCCTGCATGCACCAGAGCTGCACGCGGTGCTGCTGCACTAGCACTGGGCACAGAGCGGGGGTGGCAGGGGGTTTGGCCTCCCAGTCCCTTGCAGGGGATGAAGGGTAGCAGCTCACATGCACCACCCCAAGTGCCCGCTCCCAGACTCCAGCATCCCCGGGACAGGGCAGGGCGGGGGGCAACCCTGGCTGCCAGCGGTGCCACCTGCACAGGGAGCCACTGAGCCCAGCCGGGGCTGCTGGTAGCCATCCCGTACCGGGCTGCTGCAAAGAGAGCCGGACGCAGGACACAGCAAAGACATTTACTGTGAACACACACTCACGGCAACACAGCACGGAGATCTTTGGGTACAGCTTCACCAGACAGCACGAGTCCTACAGACACAGACCCACCAGCACCAGACACGGGTGCACGGGCGGGCACTGGAGCTGGTGGCTAGAGAGGCCCCACCGCAGCCCCTGCCTCCCTGCAGTGCCCCGCGTACACATAAATATATATTAATAGACTTCTGCTCTATGTACAATAGATTTCTCCTCATTGGTTTCTCACTAACAAACCCTGATTTGTTCAACAGCAGCCTCAGCTCCCGGCACCCAGGCAGTCTGAGTGTGAGCGCTGGCCCATCCTGGCACGGGGCAGACCCGTATTCCCTGCGCCCCTTGCAGCCCAGCCCAGGTCGGCCACAGGCGCTGCCCTGAGCCCAGCCTGTGCTCTACCGGCTCTTCCCCAGCAGCAAAGGGAGCAGCAGCAGCAGCAGCAGCAGAGTCCTACAACAGGCCCTCGCCAGCCAGCTCTGCTCCCACTCGCCCCACTGCTCCGGCCCACATGCGCAGCGCAGCCAGGCCAGCCACTACGCACCCACACAGCCCCGCAGAGCTGGGAGCTTGGACCCCACTGCCAGTGCTGGCAGCTGCCTCCCTGGGCCTGCTGTGGCAGCCAGCACAAAGACTGGCTCTTTATGCTTGGCTGCAGCTTGTGGCTGTTGCAACACGGGTGCCTGCCTGCCACAGCCCAGCCCCTCTGCCTGGAGCCGGGGCTAAGCCAGCTCCCGCCTTCATCCTCTCCACCCAGCAGCTGCAGCCCCCTGCCCCCACCTCGGCTGCTCTGGGACACAGCCGTGCCAGGGGCCGCAGTTCTGCCCAGCACCAGCGTGGCCGCTCCCCGCCGACCCTCTGCCAGGCCTGGGGCTGTTTCCCAGCCAGATGCCAGGGCGGTCCTGGTCAGCCAGCGAGGAGCAGACTCTGGCATCCTCGTGCCGTGCGTGATGCGTGGGCCGGGCTCAGGGTGCTGGGGCTGTGCCCGCCGCAGGAGAGACGTGGCGACCGGCTGTGTGCGGCGCTGACTGCGGTTCATGCACCTCGCTGGCCCGGAGGAAGCGGCTAGTTGTGCACGTCCTGAGGAGGGGGCTGCGATGCCGTGTCCTCAGCTGGGGGGCCAGGCCCAGTGCTGTCCCCTTCTGACTCCTCGTCGCGTGATGCCAGCGGCTCCTCCGGCGCTGGCTGCCCTGCTTCGGCCAGCTCCAGCACCTCCCCGGCAGGCTCAGCCTCCCCCCACACCACTACCCCCTCCTCCACCTGCTCTGGGGCCAGCTCAGGGGCCTGCTCTTCGCCAAGCTCTGCCAGCTCCCCGGCAAGCCCTGCCTCAGGCCCCCCAACCTCACCCCCCGGCCCAGGCTCCCCCACCTCTACCTGGGGCTCGGGGGGCTCCCCTTCTCCCTCACTCTGGCCCAGCCCTGAGGCCTCCGCCTCGCCCGGTGCAGGGGCCTGGCCGCTCAGCCGCTCCTCGCTCCGCTGGGGGCTGATGGACGGCTTCTCGGCGAAGCTGAAGCGCGCATAGTTCTCCACGGAGGCTGGGGAGGAGGGGCCGGCGCTGGAGACTGTGCTGGAGGGGCCGCTGCTGTCTGCAAAGCAACCCCGAGACTCAGCCCCCATCCACCCGCAGCCTAACCCTGAGCCCCAGCCGTGCTGTGAAGGGGAGCTGCCAGGTCCCAGGGATGCTAACCCAAGTGGGGCCTGGGGCCGTTCTGGGGGCCACAGGCACGACAACCCCAACCCTGTTGCCATCGCAGGCTAACGGAGCACGTGGCCTCAGCCCGTGGCTCCCACCACCCACGCCCTGTCTTGGGCAAGGGCCTCGCAGGCTGCATGAGCACGGATACCACCCTTGGCACAGGCGGCATCACCGCCCGGCCCAGGGCCCAGCTTTGCCAGGCTGGGGTTGGGGCTTGCAGTTCAGTCCTTGCCCCCATGGTCACTGGCCTCAGCCCACGAGGCGGCAGCTGCAATGGCTGTTCTGCAGATGTCTCCCTGGAACAGGAGACTGCCCACATCCCGTGGGGACCTGGTGCCCGCCGTGGGCAGCCACAACACCAGGGCAGGGCAGGAGGGAACCGGTCACAGGGGACCCCCATGTCAGCCTGTCCTGAAAGCTGGATGAGGCCACAAACTCAAGGCAAAGATGCCTGGCCCTCTCCGGCTCAGGAGCAGGGCCTGCCTCTAGGGCCAATATGGGGAAGATGGACCTCGGCTGGTGCTGAATGCCCATGGGGGGAGCCCGAGGGACCATCCTGAAGCCAGACCTGCCTCCACCCCTCCCCAACCTTCAGCCATTCCCCCCCACCCCATCCCCCAGGCCCTCTGCCAGGACACTCACACCATGGCGGCTTATCCGAGCGCGGGCGCAGGGGCAGGGCAGATGCCGAGAGGATCCTCTGCGACAGGAACGGGTCCCCAGGCGCCGGGGTCCCCATCATGGAGTCGAAAAGGGCTGCCACAAGAAGAGGCTACCTCAGGCGTGGCTGGTCCTGGTGCCCCCAGTCATATGCAAGTGCTGCCCCGGGCCTGTGGTCACAGAGCCACCTGCCAGGCCAAGGGCAGCCTGTTTCCTGGCAGCTGCAGGCTCCCCGTGGTGGAGCCTAAGTCAGTTCCCTGCTCTGCACAGCCCAGCTTGCAGCCACAGCTCGGGACAGCAATGGATCCCCAGGGCTACCTCTCCCACCCCCAGCCCACGCTGGCTCTGGGCCGGCAGCCTCCTGGATGTGCCCAACTTGCCCATCTCTGCTGGCACTTGAGGTGTGCTGCAGGTCGCTAGCCCTCCCGTGCCCGCGGTACCTGAAGACGAGCGGGCGTGTGAGGCACTGCAGCTGCGGCACAGCGCCGTCAGGAACGCGTTGACCTGTCGCAGCGAGAGGGAGTTGTGCAGCGTCTCCAGTGGGTAGATGGTGGGGACCATGGAGCAGCCTTCAAAACCTGCCGGGAATGCAAGTGGAGACTGAGTGACACTGGCCCCGGCAGGGCAGGACCAGGGCTCCCTCCAGCCCCTCTGTCCCCAGCCAGGCGGGCCAAGCCCCCTCTCCAGCCCAGTGCTCACCAGAGCTAGGCCAGGGAGATGCCACTGGCAGGCACATGCAGGAGTGGGCGGAGGATGCATGGCACCAGGCAGGAAGCGCATGGGCCATGCAGCCCTGTTGGGACTGGCCTGGGTCAGGGCTAGAGAGGGGCTCCCACTCGTGTCTGAGGAGAGCTGACTGCTGCATGCACGAGGGAGGCAGGGAGCCCTGCGCCTGGAGGCTGCTCTCGTGGCCTCCCTGCCCTTCCGACCAGCTCTCAGAAGTCCCCAGGACACAGCAGCCAGGAGCGAGGGGGCTCCTGGCTCAGAGCTCAGTTGGGATCCCCAAGAGCCGACAGCAGGCAACCTCCACCCACTGCTCCTGGGGGCAGCTGCCACGCTCCTATGGCTCTGGGCACCCACCCAGCCTCCAAGTCACCCTGCCTTCCCCAGCTCCTAGGCAGCACCCCCATAGCACTGCTGCACAGGCCCAGGGCCCCTCAGGCGACTCCTGCCTCAACAACTGCTCCCACGGCCCGGTTCTGCCCTTGCGCGCAGAGAGGATCACGTCTGCGGCAGTGCCCCCAGCCCAACAGGAACTCTCCGGCATCCCCAGGCAACTGTGCCACCCTGGTGCCGCCCGCCAGGCACCCGTGCGGGGCGAGGCACTGGCATATGGTGCAGCTGGAGGATGAGGAGGCATGTCCTGCCCAGAGCTCCTGCATGCTGCCCATGGGCACGCTGCCACACAACACGAGCAGAGAAACAAGGAGGCAGACAGGAGACCTAGTCCCTGCCCGGCAGAGCTCATGTTGGGCCCGAACGGGGCTAACAGCATGGCAGCGAGGGGCAGAGCTTGCACGCGGCAGGTGCTCAGCAATGGTTATGGACGAGTGGGGTGCACAGATGCTCACTGTGACCCATGCAGGCATCGTGGCAGGGGGATGCTGGTGGAGAGGGGAGGGCAGGCAGCACAAGCCATGTCCATGTGCAGTGGTGGAGGCAGAGGTGACCGTGGCAGCAGCTGGTGGATGGTGCCTGGATTCATGCAGGGGCAAGTTCAGCTCAGCTATGGGGCTGAGGGGAGGGCAGAAGTGCGACCCCGACCCTGGAGAAGGGAGGGAGGCAGCACGGGCCCAGGCCAGGCTGGGCACAGACAGCAAAAGTGCATGCGACTCGCAGCCAAAGCTGGCCCAGCGGAGGGGCCCTTGTGTCCCAGGCTGTCAGGAGCACGTGGCTGGAAAGGGCCGCAGACCAGTGGGGGAAGAGCTCCAGCCTCCTTGCGAGACTGCGCCTTGCTCCTGCCTGAACTCCAGTGTATGGGGCACACGGGTCCCCACCGGGCCCTGGCCAGGACAGATGGGTGTTCTGCCAGGGGTGAACTCAGGACCCATCATTAGCACAAGCCCTCGTTATGACCTGTACCACTTGCAGCCCAGCCAGTGCCTGGGTGCTGCCATGGTACCAACACGCAGGACACAGAGCCTGCGACCCCAGGGCAGGCACAGGGAGCCCATGATAAGGTGGAGCCCAGCAATGGCGACCCCAGCATGTTTCACATGCCCCGTGCTGTGGGCATCATGCAGAGGAGCATTCACACGTGCTCCTGGGCAGCGTCTGGTGGCAGGGTCTGCATATGCGGATCTATGGACCGGGAACCAGACCAAGAACCTGGCTCACCCTGCATGGGGGCCACGCGGCAGCTTCCCTTCCCAGCTCATGTGGGCAGCATCAATGTCCCGTGCCGCCAGCCCCAGCAGCACAGGGAGGCAGGCTCTGGTGCCAGGCGCTGCCCCAGCAAGGGGAGCAGCCCACAGACGCGCTGTATGCAGGGAGGATGGCTGGTGGGGACTTCACGCCATTTGCCACACCCTCGGAGCAAGAGAAGACTGCAGCCGCCGTGCCACACTTGGAGGCAACAGGAAGGAAACCCCCAGAGCTGCCAGGCTGCCAAGGTTATCGGCAGGAAAGCCCTGCCAGGAGCCAAAGGATCCCCCACTCCCGTTGCAGTGTCGTGCCTGCTGCTGCACCATCTGCCAGCCACCACTTAGTGAGAGCCTCACAGTCCTCCACAGCCACAGCTTTGAGCCCTGTGGGCCAGGCAACATCTCACCAAGCCCGAGCGCGTGTGTGACTGCTGCCCAACCCTCCCCCCCCAGACTCCGTTCCCGCTGCCAGCGCTCAGGCACAGCTGCTGCGAGCGCGTTGCCTCACGGACCAGGCCGCCTAGCCGCTGATGGCCCCAACGTACCGCGGAGTTGGGCAGAGACCTGCCCGGCGCTGTGCAGAGCCCAAGGGGTGCATGCAGCCCCGAGCATCCAGCACAGCGCCCCAAGGGAACAGCCCCACCTGCGCCAGCCCTGCCCCAAAGGAAGGGCACTGGGGCAACTCCTGAGAAGCAGGGACATGCCTAGAACAGCCCTGGGTGCAGCACCCTGGCCCGGCAGAAACACCGGACGGCAGGGCCAGCTCCTGCTCTCTCCCTATGGGCTGTAGCCTGCATCTCCCCTGCCCTGAAACGCGTGAGTCCATGAGCAGCACCCCTGGAGCAGGCTCACCCTGATGCGCCAACAACTGCGATGATGGGGAGTCTGGTGGGGCGGTGCTCCCGGAAGCGGGCCTTGTTTTACCCGGATGGGCAGCAGCATGTGCAGCCGTGCCTTGGGGCAGGAAACACCCCAAAGGGAAAGAGTCGGCTGCTGCTCAGGGGCCATAAGGTACCTGGGGCTCAGGGAGGGACTGGGCTGGAGCCGGGCTCACAGGGATGCCTGCCATCCTTTGGAACGGCTCCAGCCCACGGCCAAGAGCCTCGGCTATAGGGCCAGCTGATGTCAGAGCTGGCACCCCACAGCCCCCGAGAGAGCAGGCTGCACACAGCACAGGGAAGTGTGGAAACGTGCATGGCAGCGATGCCCTGGGTGGGCAGGAAGCATACTGCTGTTGGCTTGGCTGACACCTGCTCACCTCCAATCCTGGGGCCAAGGAAAGCCCGAGGCCTCTGGGAACTGTAGAAGGAAAGCAAGAGCTTGCTCCCTGCACCTGCCGATGTGCTGGGTGAGCAGTGTGACAGGCCCGCTAGACATGGGAGACAGCGTCCACCAGACACAGCAACCTGACAACCACGGAGGAAAAATGCCGCAGCAGCCCAGTGCATGGCCTTCTCTCTGGCCAGACACGTCCAGTCACTCCTGCCTGGGGCGTTTCAGGACAAGTGCCTGCACTGGGAAGCACTACAGCCTACAGCTGATGAGCGTGCTCCCCAAAGGCAGACTGCCCTGGCGCGCGGAGCACGCCCACCCTGCCGTGGGGCCCGAGATGGCAGCAGGCTGTTGGAAGGGTGCTGCGAGGCCTGCGCGCTGATGCGTCCTGGCCTCACTGGAGCAGAGACAATGGCTCTTCCCCACTGCAGATGTGCGAAGGGGCAGGGGAAGTCTGCACAGGTGCTGGCAGATCCTGAGGCCAGGAGCCCACCAGACTTCTCTCTCTGCCTGAGCAAGGTCAACAAGCCCCTAGGGAAGCCTTTTTATTCCAGCTGGTCCATGGATCTGAACAGGCACTGGCTCCAGTCCTATGATGCTGCAGCTGCATCGGTGCGAGTGGATCTGCTGCTCAGCCGGGCTGAGTCCACACTAATGCTGCCACGCTGCCTGCAGGATTGAAGCCAGTTCATCCATAGTGGGCTGTGCAGGGCTGTGTCATGTAGCTTGGACCTGTGACCACTCAAGGGCCCAGAAGTTGGAGACAAGTTATCATCAACCTCCCTTGGCTGGCTTGCAGGTCCGTGCGCAGACTGAGAGCTGTCCAAAACCCTTCAGGCTCCCTGACAGGCTGCAGCTGGTGTGACAACACAGCTCCCACCGCTCCGTTCTCCATGCAGGGATTAATGCCTTCTCCTGGCACAGTCCCAAGTGGAGCAGAGGGCTCTGATGTACGCTGTACGCTACCCTGGACATGAGCTCCTGACAGCCCGGCAGCCAGATGGGGACCTCTGCTCTGCCTGCGCAGGTTGCCACTGCAGCATGGCACCACTGTGCAAGTACTCCCACGAGGGAGCCCAGAGCTGGTGCAGAGGGGTCCCAGCGCCGCCTTCCATGGACCAGGCTGGTCATTATCTGCAACTCCTGTCTGGGTCAGGAGTCACGTGCCAACCACACAGCCATGGGGACGGGGTGATAGCAGGCAGAGACTCAAGGCAGGTCATCAGTCCTCTGAAGCCCTGGGATAGGCCAAAGCCCTCGTCTCTTCCTGCCCCAAACATTTTGCGGATGAGAGTGGCTCTTGGACTGCCCCGAGCCGGAAGCAACAGGGCTCCTTGATTTGACAGGACGTGCAGGTGAGGGTTTCTGCTGCTCTTTGATCTGCTGCAGCAGGACTGCGGTGATGGTGAGGAGGGGACAGGCCGCCCCCGCGGGAGGGAAGGGGACAGTCACAGCAGGCAGGCCCTTGGGGAGCAGCTCCTCTGCACGCTCGCGTCTCTTTTGTTCGTCTCATCCCAGCAACACCCGAGAGCACCCGGAGGCAACTGCTTTGAGTCCTCATTTCTCCCTCCCTGATTGACTGGTTGCTTGCACTGTTCAGTTTTGATCACAGCCTGCTGTGCTTGCTCCATATGTGAATCCCATGGAGATCTGCACAGATGGCTGTCACAACCCAGGGAGCGTGAGTACCTTTAGCCGCTGGGGCACCAGCCATGGCACAATACTGAAGTCATTTTCCAGACCAGATTTTCTGACACTTGGCGTTTTTGAACGAGAACCTTCTCACTTTGGGTGTGAAATTCCCTGGCTCAAACCACAAGCATGCTAATGAAGGGCTTTAAACCATCAGAGATGCATTCACAAATCACACGAGTGCACGACTCTTGCTCTGGAATTTCCTGTTTTACACACACATGCGCGCGCTTTTCCTGCATGATAGGAGCGTTGCACAGAAACCAATTAGTAAGGCTGGGAGCAGGGAAAGTGGATTGGGCGAAACCTCTGTGCACGACAAGCAAGGCACTGCTGAGCCATTCGGGCCTGGTGCAGGCCTAAGCTGGGCAATGCTTCCAAGCACACTTCTGCCACAGGCTCCTGCGGCAGTCCTGCTCGGGGGGACTTGCAAGACCTGCATTTCTGTGCATGCGACGCAGATGATCCTGCCATGGGGCTGGGCCAGGGCTGCCCCAGCACCCTCAATGCAACACGCGGGGGATCGGGCTGAGTGCTGGGCCTAGGGAGGAGCAAGAGGAGCAAGTTGTCCAGCTGGGACGATGCTCGTCCCTCTTCCCTTTGGCAGTCCTGCCTTTCCTTAGCTGTTGCTAGGAGACCAAGGACGGATCCAGTCATGGCTACACAGCAGCAGCTTCTGCGAGCTGCTGGATGATGGCGAGAGCTGGGCAAAGGGGGACACAGGCTGCGGAGGGAGATTCTCCTCCTCCAGCAGCAGCAGACCTGGAACCGGCTTCGCTGAATCGGCCCACAGCTGCCCCCTCCTGTGGCCGAAGCAGCAGCCAACCCATGCAGCACAGCACGCTTCAGAAGCCGCATGCGCCAGGCAGGTCTCAGGAGCAGGCTGACCCCGGCAGGCCGGTTCCTTGCCCCCAGAGCCACAAGGAGGGCATCCGCGAGAATGCCGTGTGCTCCGAGGCTGAGAAACCACAGGGGCCAGGCCCTCACGGCCCTGGGCTTTGGCATGGAGATGCCCAGCTGCTCCCCCCAGCAAAGTGCCTCGGGGACAGGGCAGAGGCCATGCAACACAGAGCTCTCGGCCCACTGCCCCTGGGAAGGGGCGTAAACACTATGAGCACCTCGCTCCCCCTGTGCCTATAGCAGGGTCCTCCTGCTGCCATGCCAGCCTCACACTACAGCTCCCAAGTCGACAGCCTTTCCAACCGCTGGCACCCACCTTCCCTCCTCCTGCGTTAACCTGGGGACCGGGGGAGCGCACCTCTGGAGACGGGGCATGGGCAGGCATGTTGGGCTCTAAGCAGCATCTCAGACAGACAAGCGTGCCCCCACAGAAGGGAGCACAGCACACTCTGGCTGGAGGGAGGCAGCAACACATGACTGCCAGGAATGCACACAGCCAGGGCAGCTCACACGGGAAGGGTCCAGACCTGCCTGGCTGCAGCAGCACATGCGCCTCCCTGCAGTGCCAGCCCACAGGCCTGAGAGATGCCAGGGGTGAGTGCTTCTCACTTCAGAGCAAAGCACACGGCACATTCCCAAGCAGACAGCGCCAGGCAGCGGTGGCGGCAGCGTGCGGTACCGTAGAGGCACTCCATGTCCTCCTGGCCTGAGATCAGCCAGCTCCGGAAGAGGCGCAGGTGGTAGGAGCACTGGTGGAGGTGGTGGGCCAGCGCGGCGTCCAGGGACAGGCTCTGGCTCATGGCATAGTCGGAGGAAAAGCGGCGCAGCAGCTGGGCCACGTGGCGGGGCTCGAGCTCATCTGGAGGAGAGGGGGCCACAGAGTGAGGGGGAGAAGCGGTGAGGAGGGCAGAGGCGGCGAGGGAGGGCCAAGCCCCAGCTCAAGCAGCCCTCCAGACGCTGTCCACCAAGTGGTGCCCACCCGCTGCCAGCCCAGACCCGTCAGGAGGTCACACGTGCCCCCACAACATACTGGGAGCTTCCAGCCACCGGGGCTGTGAGGTGGGACTGAGCCCGCATGCGGGACCCACCGCCAGCATCTGCCCCACCCCGTGCGCCAAAGGAGTCAGGCAGGTTTTCTCCCCAGAACAAACAACCCCCAGAAGTGCGTTTCTGCAGACCAGGCCCAGGTTGGGCTACAGAACTTGGACGCAGCCCTGAGGCCAGGACTGCCTCTGCCACGGAGCTGAGACCTGTGTCCAGCCTCGCAGGCCAGAGCCCCGAGCAACAAGTCCTCCCGCACCACCCGAAGGAGTGAGGAGGGAGCAGAGGAGGCCGGGAAAACTGAGCCAGGCTCCGCTCAGAAGAGACGGCGCAGGGGCTCTGCAAATGCCGAGGCCTCAGCCAGTTACAGTCACTCAAGGGCACGAAACTGCTGAGCTCTCTGGCCAGGAGGGACATGCCAGCACTGTCCTGGCCCCTCATGCTGCTCTTGTGTGTGCCCTGTAGGCAGGCAGTGGAGAGCCCAGCCCTGTCCCTTCATGCACCAAAGCACACGGGACCCTTTCTGGCCTGTGAGCTTCAGGCCAGATGGGACATATGCTGCTGCCCAGGGAGCAAGTCACACGGTCCCGTTTCCTGACCACGATGCATGGGAGAGCCAAGGCAGTTCTTTGGAAGGAAACGCAGGAGCCCGGGTCCAGCACAGATCCCCAGGGGCCTGCTCTGCCTGCATGTGAGAGCATGATCCTTCTGCGCACACAACCCTGCCACGTCCTCACAGCCCACATCCAGCGATCACAGCAAGTGGCTTGAAACGAGACACTGTCCCAGCTGGCAGCTCCTCCACAGCTCAGGGGACACTCACCCTTCTGTAATGCCTCCTGGGAGACATGCAGACCCCCAGAGCCAACCTTGGATCCCTCACTCCAGCCTCTGCTTTTTTCTGACCTTAGCTTTACCCTCCAGACTGTAGGGTGAGATTTCCTCCTATTTACTGAGCACGAAGATCCAGGATGAAGGGAAAAGAAACTGCCCAGCCTGTGTGTAATGGAAGGACTTGCACTGATGCCTACAGACATCTGCTCCAGCCCTGCCCCTGCCAGCAGTGGGGGGAAGGGGGAATGGCTACAAGCAGTAGCTGGGCACCAAACCTTTTCTGAACGTTTCTGTGCAAGATGTGGACAGCACCTCCCAAGCTGGTGGACAAGGCAAGGAGCAGCCACCTGTCCTCACTGCCAGAGGCATGGGATTGGGCACCAGGTTAGTAGCTACATGAAGCAGAGATGCGCAGGGGCATGAGAAGCCACATCAGACACACGCCCCCCCCCATTGATGGCTGCTGGCCTGGGGGCAGCGGAGCAAGCTGTGCCGTGCTCCCGACCCTCAGTCATACCTGCCTCCTCCTGGGGGTGAGCCCACGGGGCCCAAACAGGACAAGGGAGGGACAGGGCCCTTCAGTACCTGGCTCATCCCAGAGCCCCACACTACTGGGGCTGGTGCATGCACGTGATTAAAAGTGAGTTCCTCCAGCCTGGGCCCTGTGAGCAGGGTGCTCGTGCCAAGGCAAGGCCAACCCACCTTTGGGGGGCAGCGGGTGGCCAACTCCAGGACACAGCCATGCTGGTGGGAGCCAGCGTAGCCAGGGCCCCCATGCTGGGGAAGTATGCTGCACACCTGTCCAACACGCCTGTGGCTTCCTTACTGTTTTCCCTGCCACAGGTGCCTGCTGGGAGTGAGGGACCCAGCACTGCCACCCATGCTTCATACACTGGGTCCTCCCGACCTCTGAAAGACTCACTCCCCCCACTGACCCCACCGCAGACAGGGCAGCCTCACTTGCCACTCTCCAGATGCAGCCAGGCTGTTGCAGCGGATGCTGCAAACCTGCAGCGCAGCATCCGCCATGACATGGGGCAGAAACCTTTCTCCTTGGCGAGCACAGGGCAAGGTCCTGATGCCAGCACAGAGCTCGGAGCGCTGCAGGAACCTGCTCCTGCTCGGCTGTAGGAGCCATGGCACTGGCTTCCCGTCAGGCAGGGCATGGCTCCTGCCTCCCCCCGGCCCCTCCAGGTGGTTACACAAAGGATGAGTGAGCGAGTTAGTCACAGCGAGGCAATGGGGAAGGTGAGACACAGTCGGACACCAGACACAGACGCGCAGAGAACATGAGAAGGCCGGAGGGAGGGGGACACCAAAGGAGACGTGCAGAGACTGAGATGTGCAGATGGGTTAGAAGTGTGAGGGAACGTCAAATCAAGGAAGCACACGTACCATTAGTCGGATGCTTTGCAAACGACACAGAAAATCGTTTTACGGCTGGCATAGACAAGAGCTCTGAGGAAATAAAAACACATCGTCTCAGTTAACGGCTTCCTTGGGGCGCCCCAAGCCTCCGCATGCTTCCGGCTCACTCCTGACTAACCTGCCACTGGCCTGAGCCCGTCTGCTCCCCAGACGTGTCACTGTGCCTCGTATCTGCATCACCTGATGGAGCCTGGAAGGCCCTCCCATCCCACCCATGCCTGGCCCCGAGGGTGCCTGGCCTCACCCTGGCATCCGGGGGCTAGGGCATGCATAATGCCACACGGCACCCAGGGAGGCACGATGCCACAAGAGGAAGCAAAGCACAACACTGCCCAGCTGCTCCACACTTCCTGGGGACAGGGGAGTCCCCAGGAGACTGTTTCCCCGCAGCCACTGAGAGCTCAGTGGGAAGCCGCAGCCCCAAACACAACCCTCTGCCTGGGCTAAGCAGAGCGCCAAGGACTTCAATGTGACAGTCAGATTGACAGAGACCAGGATGAGCCTGGACATGGCCCCACTGCTGCCATGGCCATGTAGGGTGTCAGGCCACTTGCCTCGGCCCCCGTGCTGCTGCTCGCGACACAGGCCAGGCCCCGCTCTGCACGAGTTATGCAGTGAGAGAAATGAGCAGACTTAAGCGTTGAATGGGACAAAGGGCTGGGCTCTTGGGACACGTCTCCCACTTCCATAGCCTACCAGCCAGGCCCAAGCCCCCCAGACAGTTCGGGCTGCCCTTCAGAGCCCACAGGGCAGGGTGGCTCAGATCAGGCTGAGAAAGCGGGCAACGGGCCCCAGCTGGGTTCGGTGCAGCCTGCGGTCAGACTTCCTGGGGCTTGGGAATTTGTGGCTCTCATACGTTTCTTTCATGCTTCCATTGTCCCCCCATGGCCTCCCTCCATCAGGGGTCCCAACGCAGGGGCAACCCCCCAGGTGCCTCCGGGCATGGGTGCGTGTGCTGCTTCAGGCCAGGCATGCTCAGGCCCTGCAGCCGTGACAGCACGTTCTAAGACTCAGCTACGTTTCCGCACCTCTTGCTGTACCAACGACCCTCGAGACCGAGGTCCTCCACCTGGTCCTGACAGAGGGCAGCAACAAAACAAGCTGATGTTACCGCTGCTGAACTCTCTCTACCCCAAGTCAGCCATGAGAGGAGAATTTGGTCTCATGCCTCAGTCAGCCTGAGCTCCCGGCTGAGTGCAGCCACTACAGCACCAGCAGCTCAACGTGGCAGAGAGTGAGCCTGCCCCGATGCGTGCTGAGGGGGCCAGAGGCAGGCCCGAGACCAACCACCACCCCAAGTAGATGGCACCATCTGTTACTTCCATGCACCACCAGCCGCGGATTTGTTGTTCTACAGACAGCCCCACGGCATTCTCCCAGTGCCGGGCACGGAGACATGAGCTGTCATTTTGCAGTGATGCCACCTTTTGCCAGAGGGCACTGGCACAGGGTGCGGCACTGTCACTCTGCCCTTGGCTCATGTGTGAGACTCGCTCGCTGAGACAGAGTCATGCTCTGCAATGCAAGCACTCGCTTTACCAGCACCATTCCTAGCAGTGCTGGGAGCATGCGCCAGGCACAGCTAGCACAACCACCCAAGCACAGTGCAAGCTGCAGCTGGCGTTTCCAGGGCAGGGGACTGCAACCTAGAAACAGCCTAAATACCAGCATATGTGGGCGATTCCTCTGCTGCCTATGTAAGCAAAGTATCCAACCTGAGCACTTCCCTCTGCTCTGAGCTGCCTCCCCAAGGCACCTCATGCCTCTGCATCCTCCTGCCTGGTGTGGAAACCTCCAGCTTCCTCCTGGCCGCCTAGGCAGCACAGGGAGGTGCCAGCAGCATGGGGCAGGGATAGCGTGAAGCAGCCTCTGTGCACAACAGAGGTACACGACTGTGCAGCCTGCCTGGGAGGACCAGGTGCCCACAAGTCTAATGAGGTAACACCTGCCCCTCCACGTGGACCTGGACCTCCAAAAAGGCGCATGCAGGGGCCTGGCACGGGGATCACACACAGCCAGCTGGGAACTGCCCAGGGTCCAGGCTCTTGGCTAACAGCAAGTGGGAAGCTGCTGACCGGTCCTGGCTTCAGCCCCAGCACACGGGGTTGAGATCGGGAAGCCCTGGGGTGCACTCGATTGCTGAACTGGATACGTGGCCTCAGGCAGGTCACTTCTGTACCTGCTTCTCCCCAGGGAGTGGTGCTGCCTTTGAGTACTCCAGGAAGAAGGTGACCTGGCATGGCTGCCCTCAGCTGCCCCACCTGCCTGCAACATGGAGACCCTGTTGCATCCTGCAGTTCAGCTCCCAGCTCGTTCCTCCTGGCCCCAGTGCTGTGGGCATCTGAGGCTGGTAGCTGCTGCCCTCCCCCATCCCTGCACTTTCCTTTGCAGTCAGCAGCTACTGGGGGCTACAGAGCAGTTCCTAGGCAGCCGCAGCCGCACCTGCACCTGCACCTGCAGCCAGTGCAGGGCAGGGACAAGGGGCCAGGGCTCTCTGCAAGCTGGAAACACCCTCTCCACACCAGCTTGACAGCCCAGCCCCTGCTCCTTGCCCCTACCTTTTCATGTTGTACAGGTGCCTACAAGGCCTGGAGCAATCAGCTGCACTCCAGCTCCTGTCCCAGCACCCCGCACTCCAGGGCCGAAGGGGCAGGGGCAGCCCCACCCTGCATCTCAACAGCATGCTGTGAACAGGCGCTCTCCACGTGCTGCAATGCATCGGCCCCCTGCCACCAGTGCATGGGTGGACGTGGGGGCAAGCCAACGTGCACTCCAGCAGCCTGTTGTGCTGGGCAGTCTTCATGCAGTTTCAGGGGCAAGTCAGAGACAGCAAGGAGCTTGTCATCTCCCAGCATCTCCATCGGCCAAGTGCCACTGCTAGAACATGGGGTCCTCACCGGGTCTCCCATGGGTGCCCCCCCCCACACACACTGTTGTCCTGACCCCACTGCCCTGCACAAACTGGAGCGGGAGGAGCTGCACGAGCAGGACTCAGACGCGGTTCCATGAGCGCACGGTAATTCCCAGCACGCAGAAACCAGCACTGCCTCTGGCCCTGCCACCTCCACAGCAGGCAAAGTCTGACTACCAAGAGCAAGGGCGGAGCCCTGCGATCTCGGAGCAGCTGGGGGATTCCCTCCAATTCCCACCGATGCTCAGGCAGTCAGGACTGTGCACCCCACGCATCCAAGGCAACTGGCACTGGCACGTGCACGGGTGGATGTGTGCCTGTTCAGATCCATGCACCTGGAGGCCTTGCTAAGCCTTGCCTGGTAACAGCTTGGGGCAGTGAGTCCCCCCACCGGCTGCACCTGTGTGCAGAGGACACACGTACCGTCTTTGTAGGTCAGGCTGGTGGCAAACTTCTTGCCGTGGCTGCGTGCGTAGTCCTGGAGGTTGGGGGCACTGGAGGAGCCTCCCAGCACAGTGGTACTGAACAGCCCGGTGCACTGCGACCCTGGGAAGGCACAGGACTACATTAGTCACATCTCCATGGCCTGCACAGGGTGGTGGGAGGCAGGGCACCCGCTCCTTCACCAAGGGATGAACTTTGGGATGGGGCAGTAATCCTCTGCCCCTGGGAGAGCAGTGGCAGAGGTTGGCAGTTAGAGAGAAGCCTTGGTTGCTGGATGCCCCCTCCCCAGGCTTGGGGCACCTCCCCAGCTGCATCTAGCAGAAATGCTGAAGAGCCAGCAGCACCTGAGAGCAAGCAATGACTAGGGGTCAGCAGCAGGATGGGACCTGTCTATGGGCTGCGCAGGGAGGAGCATCTCTGGCAGGCATGGGGCTGCTGCAGCCAGCACAGTCTCCAACCAGTCCTGCCTAGATGGGGCCTGGCACCCCTCTGCCTTGACCTGCCTGGATGTTCCCATAGGATGCCAGGGGCACATCTAACCAGGCTGCTCTCAAGGACCCTCATCCTCTGGTCACATGCACCAAACCCAGAGCCATGCTGATGCAGTTGCTCTGGGGATACCCTGCTCTCCAGGCCTGGCTCTGGTGTGGTGGAGAGCAGCAAACGGCCCTACCCCCTGCTTTGCCACTGCCTTTGGGTGGGCTCAGTATGCACACAGCGCCGGGTGGGCAGGGCATGCACGGCAGAACCGGCCCCCCCGGGCCTGGCAGGGCAACCCCTATGCTGGCTCCGAGCAGCTGATGATCTCCAGGCACAGGCTGGGAAGCCTGTGAGAACCAGGGCCCACAGCCCCCGCCCTGCCACGACTCAGGTTTTAGGAGTATGCCTGCATGGAGCAGTGAAGCAATGGCAGCACAGGCAGAGGCATGCGCATGCTCAGCCCAGCCAGCCGGCAGCAGCATGGGAGCTGCAGGGACATGGCCTTCCTGCTGCTAGCCCAGGACACTGTGCCACCAGGCACTGTGCCACCATAGGCTACGAGCGATCCATAGGTTGTGCAGTTGGAGTTTGCTCAGCTGCTGCCAGCTGGGGGTGCCCAGGCCCAGATCCCCTTGGCTCACAGACAAATGCTGGGACCTGACACGTGTGATGTAGGAAGCATGATGCCTCCCCAGGGAGGTCTCCAATAGGGGCTGTTGCTGCTGCGCTCCCTCCTGGACTGGGCTCACAGCCAGTGCCTACAGTCCTGCCATGGGGAACCCAGGAGGGAGCCTGTGGAACAGTACAATGGTAGCTGTGGGCACAATGCTCGGGGTTCTGCACCTGTTAGCCAGCGCTCTGCCCAGGCCGGTCTGTGCTGGCACCAGTGGTAATGGATGGGCCGCATGCGGAGCCAAGGGTGATGCTCCCCAGGAGAGATGCAGAGCCCCAAGCACTGAGCAGGGGCCTTTGGAGCACAGAGCCAGGTTCTGACCTTGCCTTCGGGTGCAGCAGACAACTCCACCCAGCCAGAAGTCTGGGCGTGGGCTGATAACCCAAGGTTGTCCTGGAGCCACAGTAAAGGGCTAAGCCTGTAGCAAGACTCAGTCTCAGGACAGAGCTCCTCGCTGCCCTCCAACTGCATTGACCTTGACCTGCACCATAGGGAAGTCTGAAGTTGGAGCTCCCTTCTCCAGTGGGCAGCCACAGGCACATGGAGGGCCAGAGGCACTCAGCTCAGGTCCTGGCAGGAGGAATCCTCAGGCCAACAGCCTCCTTGCAACCAGAGTAACCCTTTGTCCAGCTACGCCTGCCAGCCAGTCCTTAAAGGGGCCCTGCGTCAAGGGCATGGCTCTGTTTTCATGCTGTATTTTCGACTAGGATATTCTCTATTGTCCTGTTATCCCCTGCAGGGCATCACTCACCCCACACCAAACCCTCGGCACTGCTGTTTCACACATCCCGCCAATGGTACAACGACAGGGGTGGAACAGACCCTGCAGAAACTGGCTCATCCAGGGGCTGCCAACAGGATCCACTCCCAGTGCCCGTGTGCCCCAAGCAGATGGTACGAGGTTGTCACTGAACAGTAGCATCCCTGACAGCCCTGCTCAGGGGCCTCGCACAACCAAGGTCTTGGGGGTGGAGAAGACACTGCTGCCACTCAGACATTTGAGGTGGAAGACCTCACAACCACTTGGGCCAGCATGGGGGATCCAGTCAGGTGGAGGGAGACGGTAGGTAATGCCATCTGTGTGGCCAGCACCTCTCAGAGAGCTTCAGGAATGAAATCCTGTTGCTTTCCAGGGGCCGCCTGCATGGGCTGCCAACTAGTGCGGGTCCCTCTGTGGGCAGCAGGGGAGAAGCATCCCTTGAAAGGCAACTGCCAGACAGCTCTGCTCCAGCCTTTGCCCCGTTTGGATGATCTCAGAGTGCAGGTGGCAGCTTCCAGCTCTCTGCAAGCATTCAGAAGAGCCTGGAGCCTTTCTGAACATCCTCGTTCTTTCTAAAAGGCTGAAGGCTCTTGCCACATCTACCATGTCCAGAGACTGCAGCCAGGCTGGAGCAGGAACAGAAGGTGCATTAGATAAGACTAACATGCAAGGTGCTCTTGGGAAAACACTTAGGTTGCCCTGGTCCTTAGACCAGATCCTGAAGAGCTCAGCTTTCTGCACTGGCAGGTAACTCCATGTTCAACTGCTTGTCTCCGTGTGCTTTGCTGCAGGAGACTTCCAGCAGGACACAGCACGTGGGGGTGCATGGTATGGTCCTCAGGCATGGCACATGTCCTACACTGCTCACAGCAGCAGCGTTGCAGTGGTCCAGGGAGGCTATCAAGGCTGAATGAGCATTACCAGGCAGAAGCAGCAGGGTATGAGAAGGGCTGGCGCAGAGCGGGGTGCCCAAGGCCTGCGTCTGGAGGCTGCATTCTCTTTCACCCACCCAACAGGAGGGTCTGAACCAAGAGCTCCTGATTGCCCTGCCTGGCAGATGTTCTGACGGTGAGGAAGCCATTTGTACTGGGGGGGGGGGGGGGGGGGGGCAGGAGCTTCCAGCCCAGTGCCCTGTAGCTCTGGAGCACAGGGTGGAGGCTAAGGGGGAGTGTTTGTGCAGAAGCCATCCAGACAGTCTCCTCCTCTCCCCTCAGGACTTCCAGCATGCCGAGGCCCAAGAAGTCCTGATTGGGGTGCTGTGCCCTACTCTTCTACTTCCCACTCTGTCAGAGTGATCCTACATGAACCTGTCCAGCCCTCTGCTGAGTACTGTCAATTGTCACCCTCCCAGAATGATCACACTGTCACCATCCTGGGAGTGGGTGACGGGCCCAAAATCAGTGTGAAGCAGGTGAAGGGACACCTTGAGAAACTGGACATTCACAAGTCTGCGGGCCCTGGTGGATTGCACCCGAGAGTCTTGAAGGAGCTGGCAGACATCATTGCATCCCCCTTGGCAGAGATATCTGAAAAATCATGGTGCTCAGGTGAGGACCCGGATGACTGGTAAAGACCCAATGTGGTCCCTATCTACAAGAAAGGGAGGAGGGACGACCTGGGGAACTATAGACCAATCAAGTCTTATGTCCATCCCTGGAAAAATCCTGGAGAAAATTGTCAAGGGATCCATCAACATGACTGATGGAAGGCAAGCTTCCAAATGCCAGCCAGCACGGCTTTGTGACTGGCAGGTCTTGCCTGACCAACCTCATCTCCTTCTATGACCAGGTAACATGTGCCCTGGACAAGGGAGATGACATGGACATCATTTATCAGGACTTCAAGAAAGCCTTTGACCTAGTTCCTCACAATGTCCTTATGGTTAAGCTGGGGAACTGTGGCCTTGATCATCATACAGTCCGATGGCTAGGCAACTGGCTACGGGGTCAGACCCAAAGAGTACTAGTTGACAGGAGAAAATCAACATGGTGCAGGGTGACCGGTGGAGTCCCTCAGGGCTGGTACTGGGCTGGTACTCTTTAACGACTTCATCAATGATCTGGATTCGGGAGTCAGATGTGAACTGGCCAAGTTCACAGACGATACCAAATTATGGGGTAGGGTAGTCACACAGCAGGACACACTGGAGATGCAGGCCGACTTGGACATGCCCTCAAAGTAGGCCGACCAAAACCTGATGGCCTTCAATGCACAGAAGTGTAAGGTGCTGCCCTTGGTAGGAAGAACCCCCAACACACTTACAGGCTCAGCAGTACTACACTCGCTAGCACCATGACTGAAAGGGACTTGGCGGGGGGGGTCTTGATTGACCACAAGATGAATACGAGCCACCAATGTGATGTTGTGGCTGGCAAAGCTAACCAAACTCTGGCGTGCATCCACTGATGCATCTCAGGCAAAGCCAGGGAAGTCATCCTCCTGCTGTACTCAGCCCTGATGAGGCCACAGCTGGAGTACTGCATCTAGTTTTGGGCCCCTGCTTCAGAAAGGATGTGGAGAAGCTTGAGAGAGTCCAGAGGAAAGCCACTCAGATGATCCAAGGCCTGGGGCAGGCCATACGAGGAGAGGCTGAGGGACATGGAACTCTTCACTCTGGAGAAGAGAAGACTCAGGGGGGACTTGGTGGCAGTCTACAATTATATAAGAGGGGTGCATCAGGATCTGGGAGAACAGCTGTTCACCGGAGCTCCCCAAGGGATAACAAGGTCTAACAGCCATAAACTCCAGGAAAGCCGATTTAGTCTACACATAAGAAAAAAGTTCTTTACGGTGTGTGTGTCCAGGGTCTGGAACAGACTCCCCACAGAGGTGGTGCAAGCACCTACCCTGGACTCCTTCAAAAAAACAGGTGGATATATTTCTTGTTGGGGTCACTTGATCCCAGCTGACTTCCCACCTATGGCGGGGGGCTGGACCCGATGATCTCACAAGGTCCCTTCCAGCCCCTAATGTCAATGAAATCTATGAAACTGTTGGCCACAATGGAAAGCCAGGCAGCATGGTCGACACGGCAATTCTTTGCTGTGGGGAAGAGATCCTGGGGCTCGTTGCAAGGCTGGCCAAAAGAATGCATGTGCTGCCCTGCACGTGCAACTGGTATGTGGACTTCCCGGCTCAGGAATGCTGGCTGTGCACTCAGCAGCCACTTAGGAGGGCCACTCGTATGGTTGGGGGCCTCTGTGGCCAGCCCTATGAGGAGAGGCTGAGGGACCTGAATCTCTTCAGTCTCCGCAAGAGGAGACTGAGGGGGGGATCT
>NW_017728911.1:41631994-41648226 GCF_001723895.1 Crocodylus porosus | reverse complement strand
CCCCCGACGAGCCTAGTTTAAAGCCCGCCGGAGGAGATCCGCCAACCTGGAAGAAAACACACGCTTACCTTTGGCATGGCTATCAGTGCGGTGAGATGCAATCACACTGGGGAAATGCAGTCAAGAGATAAAAGCAATTGAATTCATCTCAGCAGGCCACGCCGCGCCGTGTTGTGTCGTTTATAGGGCCTCAGCAAGTCTGCCAAGTTGGGAACAGAGCTTCAATAGCAGGGGAAGGGGCAGCAGTTCTCCAGTCAATTTGGTAGGCAAGCGTGGGGCAGTGACAGAAGCCCCGTCCTCGTAATCGCAGCAGGGTAAATACCGCCAACCATGTCCCGTGAGCCGTCTCCCGGAGGGCGGGCGTCCGTGTTCCCATTTGGGCTGGATGTGAGATCCAAGCAGAGCAGTTCTCTGGCCCGAGGCTTCCCCAAAGAGGAGAGCTTGGGGTGAGGATGGAGGCCAGTGGCTTGACGTTGCAGCAACGTAGGTTTAGGATATCAGGAAAAACCTTGTCACTCGAGAGCAGGGAGGCTGTGGCGTAGCTGCCCAGGGTGGAGGTGTTCGAGGAGAGGGTGTGCAGCCCCTGGTTGGGGATGACCTAGGTGTAGCTAAGCCATGGGGCTTTCCCAGGCTTCTGGGCTTGGCTGGCTGCCCCTTCCCCTCGTTTCTGTTACGTCGGGGGGTTTAAGCCTCTCAGAGGCATCCGGCTTCGGATGCAGCCTGGGCCGTGCCAGTGCCCCTGCTAGAGGTCCCCGACTAGAGGGTCTTGCCTCTCGATTCGGGCTCAGACCAACGGCAGATTTGGGGTCGGGAAGGAATTTTGCCCCATGACCAGATTGGTACGGACTGGGGTGGGGGTTGCTTTCCTCTCCCTGGGGTCTCTCCCGTGTCTACGAACAACCTTTTACGGCAGCAGTGGTCCCCTGCTTTGCCTGGGGCAGGCTCGGGGGTGATGTCTGTGTCGTGTCAGGGTTGATGACAGTTTTACAAAGAGTTTAGATGCTGGATGTGTCTGGGCTGGTTTGGACAGGGGGTGGACTAGATGTGACCTCCCGAGGGCTCTGCTGCCCTGATGTCTACGGATCCATCCTGGGGAGCACCTGGACCAGAAAACGGACCCCAGGCGTTCTCCTCATCCAGCGAGGGACCACAAATGGACCCCCGGCTTCTCCGTCCCCGCGAAGCAGCTCACGCGGCTGCAATACCAAATCCTTGCAACAAATGGCAGATGGGTAAAGCACAAATGGAGAATTAATCGCAGAAGGTGTTTGCTACGGATCCTCTGCGCCGCTGTCTCCGGGCTTTGCTCTTGCACTGTCATGCGACGCCGCTGACGGCTTCCACCGTGTGTTGTCCCGGCAGGGCTCGGCGTGGCTGTATCTAGGAAACAGAGGACCAAATGTGTGCCCGGTGCGACTGCACTGATGTCCATGCAATGAGGCCAGGGAAGAATTTGGCTCCGTGTTGTATGATGGCATCGCGGCCCATTGCGAGACCTCAGGAGAGATGCACTAAAACAATGACTGCGAAACTAATGCAAGTCGCCATGGTAACACGATAGGGAAACATCTTCAAAATGTGTCAAACTCGGGAGGTTCAAAAATACACGGTTTGGTGCCGATCAACACCAGCGTGTTTTCAGCCGAATGCAGGCGCTTTCCACAAATATTTTGGTTGCACGTTCAGAGCCCCGCGCAGCTGAGCTCCCCGGCAGGAGGGGAGCCTCCGCGCTCCTGCAGGCGCCGGGCTTGGCGTCGTCTCCGGGCACGCTCGTGGCTTCCCAGAGCGAGGCACGCCATTTCAGAGCGGGGCTCGGTGGACGATGCCCTTATTCCCCTCATCCAGCCTGCAAGCTGACCGCAGCCTTTCGCCCCAGGTCTCGGTGCCCATCACCAAGCAGGCCAGGGTCATTATCCCCTTGCTATGGCCCAGGGAGTCGATGCACAGAGATGCCCACGGTCACCCAGGACATCCTCGCAGCATGTTCAGGTCTCGCGGGGCTGGGTTGGGCAAGCTTGGGATGGCGTCTCGCCCAGCTGGGACTTGGCTTTGGCCTCTGCCGCTGTGTCTGGGCTTGGGGGCTTCGCCCTTGTTCGTGGCGCTCAGCTGATCTCTCTAGTTCCTCCATCAGGCTTCGAACAATTGTCCCAGAAGACAATCCCAGCCTGCTCTGCCCCTGCATTTTTGTCCCTGCCAGCGGGTCGCGTACCCATCCCTTCCCCCGCAACCGTGACGAGAGCCCGGCCCTGGGTCTTGGTGCCCCCGTGCTGCATTGCAGCGAGGCGTACAGACCCCGCAGGGACCACGGCACAGATGCCCCATAGCCGAGGATCTGTCCCTGAGCAGCGCAGCGAGGGCATAGGACAGGCGATGCAGGAGGAGAACGGGCTGATGGTAACTGGTGTGGGTCACCACGCGAGCATGGAGGCGAGGGTCGCAGGGCAGAGAAAGTGCTGCTACCGCCGTGCTGTCTGCAGTCAGAGACCTCCCTTGGGGTCTGCCTTGGCCACGCTACCTGCACCGGGAGCATTGTGGGGTGAGCTGCACCCCCCGGCGCTCTCCCACTGGACCCACCGGAGCCTGCGGCCTCTCCCGCAGCGCTGTCCCCTGTCCTGGCACAGCTGGAGCCAGGCCTGGGCTGGTCTGCCCACTGCCCTGGGCACCCAGGGGCTGATGCTAAGCTGCTGTGCATTGCACAGAGCCGACATATACTGGCTGCAGGGCGGGTCAGGGAAGCTGCCGTGGGCATCATCACTCCTTTGCACCCCCCTCTGCCTTGCAGCAAGGTAGTCGAGGGCTTAGATGAGATGTGTTTTGGATCTGCATCCCAGAAGGCTGCCCAGGAGAGCTGCTGCAGCTCCGATGTAGTCAGTCTGTCGGGTGCAACTCTACCCTGCTTTCTCCTGATGGGGCAAAGGACTGTCCCAGCCGCCAGGCTTGGGTTCCTCTGGGAGGCATCCTTCCCTTTGGGGCAGGACCTGGTGTCATCGAATAGGTGCTGGAGTCCCAGGAAATGCGCGTCTGTAGCTAAACGTGTTCCTGGCGTTGTAACCTCCAACGAATCCTCTGTCCTGTGCACACGGCGGCTTCAGAAAAGCAGATTCATTTGCAAACCATTTGTGCTATTTCATCCGCTCGCGGTTTTCAGGCATTGCATCAGTTAATCAAAATTCTGTGCCAGCAACAGTTTTAATTAAACCTATTTTCACTCCTTTTTTTTCCTGCTAATTCAATGCAGTAGCTAAGGGCTGCTAATTAGATCAAGCTTCTTTTGTTGTTCTGTATTCACAACTTCCAGTACAAAGCTGCGGCAGAAAAGAGCACACCGCGAGCAGGGGACACAAGAGGAGATCTCTGGCACATCAAGGGTTCGGCTCACAGCGGCCGCGTTCCCGACGTTTCGCTTTCAGCAGAGTCAGAGCCCAGATGTTCATGACACAGATGCTCACGGCCCAGAGGAAAAGGACATGCAGGGTCACCGGGGAGATGCAGACACCGGGAATCAGGAAGGAAAGTACTCCTGGACCCGGCATTCCTGGTTTTGCATGGATTTTTTCCAATTTTTGACAGATATTTGATGGGTCAATTGACCAAACTTGGTTGGATTGGTCAAGCACCCAACCCTAGCAGCTCCCTCAGGCTCCCTGGAGATGGGGTGCTGCCTTCTCTGTGCTCAACGCTACCATTAAAGCCCTGTGAGAAATGTCACCGCTGTGCGGGGAAAAGCCTGGCAGAACTGGGGGTCTTTAAGCAGAGGAAACCTTGAGATGTTATTTTCTAGCCATCAAAACCCAGGAGCTGGGTGACATTAGGGGAAGGAGCCACATTCAGGGTTTCCTTGGCAGAAGTTACATGGAAGCACTTGCAGGTGAGGTTCTTGGGGTAAAAGGGATCTCTTTTATTAGACCAGCTAAATGGTTGGAAAATGGCTCTTTGCAAGATTTTGGCCACAAACACCCTTCTTCAGGCATAGGGAGAGACTGCTGGTGTTATGTGTGCTCTCCTGGAAGGAATAGAAAACACACGGAGATGTATTTTTCTTTAAAAGACTCTTGTTCTCTTAAGAAGCTTTTCTGGAGACACTGAGCGGGGGCAGCAGGGGACTTTGGGTCCTGAATCCTGTGCACGTTCCCACTGGGCATCAGCTCTGGGTGCCCCCAGCCCCTCTGCAACGCACGGAGCACCTGGTATTTAATGGGGTGCAGAGTTTTGGGTCTGTCTGCCTGGCTGCAGCACCACCGCAGCTGTCCCGGGCTTGGGGGTTCACGGAGGAGCTCTTTATTGGAGATTTTGGGACCCACTGTAATTAGCTCGGAGCAGCTGTGTTTCTGCGCTCACATCAATAATTTGCTGCCTCCCGTGCCCTTCAGTGCCAGCCAGCCCTCTGAGAGGAGAGGGTCTAGCTTTCTCCCAAACTTCAGTGGTTCACGTGTCACCTTCTTCCAAATGCAGCGAGTCGGAGGAGCGGCAAGTCCGGGGCCAGCCAGGCTGCAAAGGCCACGGTGCAGGGACCTTGCAGCGTCTTCCCTTGTGCGCTGGCACGGGGACCCGGCACACACCCCACAGGCCGCCTCTGTCCTGCAAGGCTTCGGCCTGAGCCTGGGCTGTGCAACAGGGATAGGAAGCGGAGGTGCGGGGACTATTTGAAGTCCTCACGATATCGCGGTGTAGACCGCCAGTCTCTATGGGTTGCCTGCGGATGGTGGCCGGCAGTGAACGTGCACCCCGCGCCCCCAATGGGGTGCGGGGAGGGAACTGATGTTAAAACAGCCGGAAGGGGTGGGTCCCGCTGGTCGTCGCCATCGTCGGTCGGCGTGTCGCTGCGGCGAGGGACGACCAGCACCAGAAGACACCAACTAAAAAGCAGTCTGGAGAAGGGTAGCTTATTGGTGCCCGGCGCTCGATGTCTTCCTGGCAGCTGGTTAAAAGGCTAAAAGCTTAAAAACGTAAAAAAGCTAAAAGCCGAAAACCACCACGGGGCTGCCACTGGGTTGGGAGACTAGGGCCACGGCTTCCAGCCGGGTGCCCAGCCTTGGGGTCTGCAATGGAGACGCTGCAGGGCGGAGGCTGCACGCACGTCATACGGTGCTAGCCTCGTCGTTGAGACACCAGGCACCTGCTCCTGCATTTGAGGTCCGGGGGCTGCAGGGGTCGGCACCGTGAACACCAGGCCTGGGGGACTTCCAGCCCAGACCCGGCGGGTGGCGAACTGTCCGTCGCTGTGCTCTGATAGCGGCAAGGATTCCTCCGGCTGGCGTGAGGTGGATTTCCTTTTGTGGAGGAAATGCATGTCAGATGTTGAAAGGGATGAGCACGGAGGGGAAAGCAGGCAGGCCTTGACTGTGCAAGTAGCAAAAATGTCAGGGAGGATGGAGAGGACAGGGCTGGGCTGCGTAGGTGCCAGGAGAGACCCGGGCAAGAGTGCTGGTTCTGGGTTGCAATTCATGCACAGGGTGAGGGGAGCCTCGAGCCAGCACATGAGGGCTGCTCTGCACACAGACAGCTGCATTACTCCCCTGGGCAAAGCCCCACAGCCAAGCCCTGCAGCATTTGCCATTTCATGGGGCCAGGGTTAAATAAATGCTGCTGCCCTCTGGGAGCTGCAGGGCCTGCAGCATCGGCAGGGATTCTCGTCGGGCACGAGTTACCCACGTCGTGTCCATGACCGAGTCTTGGAGGCGGTGGCTCTTCTGTCTCCAGTGTGTGCGTGCACTGGCTCCTCACGCTGGGGCACACGTAGCAGCAATCCGGGGGCTGGGTCACAGCAGTGCTTATTGTGGTCCTCAGGCAAGCAACCCCGCGTTGTGCGGCCCAGTCCCTCTGCGGAGGGGTGGGAGGATGATCTCACCCCCAGGACGCCGGGGCTGGGTCTGCCCTCTCTCCTTCCCACCCTCCCGTTGTCACCTCACTCTTCTCCTGTGCCCAGGGCAGCTGGAGCTGAATCTCATCGGATTGACCCTGTGCGGGCATCCAGCTGGCTGCGGCGTGAAGAGCTGTTTCCTTTGGCATGTGGGAGCCTTCCTTCTCATCTCCACCGTGCTGGAGGAGTCCCTGCCTTGTCCAGGGTTTCACCACCCTCCTCGTGAGAGAGCTTTTCCTAATATCCCACCTCAACTTCCCTTGCTGCAACCTGAGCCCATTGCTCCTTGTCCTGTCACCTGCCCCCACTGAGACCAGTAAATCAGATTACTGGATTGGACTCATCACGTCCTTCCCTTGCCTCCTTGCTGAGGGAGCCATTGCACTCTTGATCTCTCCAGTCCCGGTCTCTAAGCCTTGTCTAGCTGGGCAAGTGCCGCGTCCGGCAGCGAGCGGCTAGCCGAGGTGCCGCGTCTCCGTGCTCACTGGGGGGTCCCATCAGGCTATCAGCAAGGCAACAAGGCCCTTTGCTGAGCTACAGGTCCCCATTTGTTGCACACTGGTGATGACAGGGAATTGTTATAGCCAGAGGCTGGGAAGTCCAGCCAGCAGCATTCAGACACGGCTCAGACGTCCCCTCCGGCCAGCACTGCCGTGGTCGTGGAAAGGTGCGTTGCCCTGGTCACGTTGTATTGTTTCACCTGGGAATGGCCATCAGGGCCTGAGAAGCAGCCTGTTCCTTCGTGGCTAACGGGGCTGCATTGCAGGTCCTTTCTAGAGCCTTGCTTGTCTCACGACAACCCTGCAGGCCGTGCCCACCCCCCTCCCAGAGCCCTAGGAGGGCTGGCTCCTGCGGCTCCCTCTGTGGCAGGCCAGTAGGGGGCGCTCCCAGGTTGAGCCCCCACCTCCCTGCACCCAACCACCTTCCAGGCTCGGAGGGCCTCCCTGGGGCGCCTCACTTCTGGCTAACCCCCTTCCTGGAGCACACTTGCTAGCCTGGGGGTAACGTAGCTGCCACCACCCCGAGAAGGGACTCACTCTCGGCCCTGTGTCCTCGGGGAAACACAGGCCTAATAGTCCTACGGGTACTCGACCCAGTACAGGCCCATGGGGCACTTCCCCAAGTCAGGGGCAAAAAGGAAAGTCTCCCTTAGTTCACAGACCTAAGGGGTCTCTTGGGCATAATTTAGACCCACCCCTCAATAAGTCTCCCACACCGGTCACAAAGAAGAACTTTACTGAATACAGGGGTACAGTGAAAATAGGGTACAAGATTGAGCAATATCACAGAAATCCCATAGAGCAAAACAGTCTGGCTGAGGTAGCCTTTTGATCATGCATCGGAGTTACTGCCAGCTAGAGATCTACCCAGATCTCGAGTCGCTTACTCACAAGCAACTGCCAAAGGCAGGTGAAGTTTCCCGTTTCTAGATTGTGAGTTTTGGGGGGAGAGAACCAGTTTCAGATGGTAAAGCTTCTCTGAGTCCCCCGCATGGCTGCGGCCCCCTCCTCCTGGGCAGTCTTAACTTATATAGCCCCTGTGACCTTGTTCCCCTGGTCCAATGGAGGCCAGCTCCGGTTGGCTGTCGCCCAACCAATTTGAAATACATCACCAGTTGCTGGGCAGACTCCAGCCCACCAGGTAGACTCCCCTCCCCGAGGTAGGTGATACCAGTTCCGTAGGCAGAGGGAGCAGGTCCCCCCCCTCAGGACTGTAGCCAGCTCAAGTTACCTAAAGAGATAGGGTAAGTGTGTGTCTCCTCTGCTGGGCTCATCCTAATCAAATGGTCACAGCGCAGAGATTTAATCACATTGTCACAGGGCAGAGATTTTGGGGAGAAACCAAGGTAGCTTTCTGCCACACCCTCCACGCCAACACAGCTCCTTCTCTTGCCCCCGTAACGTGTGTAAGCGCCCTGGATGTCTAAACCCATCTCCAAAGCAAACAACCCCACAGCACCGGACACCTGATTAGGGAGGAAATGAATCTGCCATTGAGAGCTTCTCCCGCAACGCGATAACGGGCTTCTCTGACAGCACTCTGGAAAAAGCAACGGCGACAGTGCCTTTGCTAAATTAGCCGATGCAAATGTGATCCAAAACGCCACTCCGAATTCGGGGTCACCTTTTTGTGGCAGAGGCAAGCTAAATATATGACGACTTTTGCTAGCCACAGCATGTGTGTGTTCAGTGCTTGAAGCTCTGCTATCACCCCGGCAGGCAAGGGGCTGCCTCTTCCTTTCTCCAAGGAGGTCTGTCTGGGCCACGTCAAGTCAGGTCAGGTCAGGTCAGATGAGCAGTGAGGGTGTGGAGTCCAGGGTGGGGTGGGCATCCCACGTCCCCAGAGCCCACGGGATGTGCACAGCTCATGCTGATTGCGTGCCTCTCGCCGTCACTGCTCGTGAGACCCCGGCTGCCCCAGTACCTGGCTCGCCGCAGCTGGATGGAAGCCTTACAGTCCCTTGGTCACCCAGGCAGCTCCTGTTGACTCGTGGTCATGCTACAGCAAGTCAGGTCTGGGATGTCACAGTTCGGAGCCTGGGTGGCCTGGCTGTTTTGGGGCACCCGGTCTGCCCCCAGAGCCTGGAGAAACAATGTCCTTCATGCTCCTTGGTTTCTCAAGGGACTTAGGGACATGCCAGAAGGCTGCTCCACAGCAGGCTGGTCATTTGTTGTCCTCTTGATGCATTTAGGTGGAGGACCCATGCTTACAGCCAGTCCTTGAGGCCCTGGCTGTGCTTGGCGAGGCAGCTCCAGAGGTGAGCAGAGCACACCGGCAATGACAGCGGCAGGCAAAGCTTCATTGACCTGCCTTTGGCAGCCAATTTAGACACCGTCCTACACCGACTATCTCTAGGGCGGTGGCTCTCAACCCATTTTGTACCAGGACCAATTTGTAAACCTCAATAGCCAGTCCCGACCTGGTACATATTTTAAGTAGAAAACAGCCTACCAGCCCTGCCGGTGCCCCTGACTCCCAACTCACACCTCCCACCCCCCCAACCTGCTGGTGCCCCTCACTCCTGGTCTGCTGCCCCTTGCCCCCAGGCCCCAGATCCCCAGTGTGTGGGGCAGAGGGGGGGCATGTGTCCCCCCAGATTTTGCACCCACAGTGGGCACAGGGCTGCAGCCTGGCTGGACCAGCACAGGCAGGAGCTGCCTCCATGGCCCGGGGCAGCGAGACTCATTGCTACCACTGTCGCCAGGACTCCTGCACCAGCCACGCCGCCAGCAGCGCAAGGAGTAATGGATGCAGGGGGGTGCGCTGCCTTCACCTTCTCCCACCGCCAGCCGCAACTCTACCCCACCACCTCCACTGCTCCCCTCAGGCCATGGCTGTACCCTGGAGAGGAGGTGGGGTGGGGGGCAGTGTCGCCTGTGCCCCCCTACCCCTCTGCCATGTTGTCTATGCTCTGCCCCCCCACTTCACAGACTTACCTGCAGGGAGCTGCTTTTGCACTGCCATGTGCATGTGTGCACATGCACATGCACATGGTGCCCCTGCTAGATCGCCCTCCTCCTGCTCCCCCCATGTGGGCTGGAATGCTGCTGTTTCCCGTGGTTTTTTAAGTTTCTTTTTAAAAAACATCCATTTTTAAAAGTTTCTTCATGACCCTTTGATATATTCTTGCAACCCGCTTTTGGGTTGCAACCCACAGACTGAGAAACTCTGCTCTAGACCCCTCCGTCGCTCCTTGACAGCGATGCTACAGGTCACACGAGCCCGTGGGCATTTTGCACCCTACATGCTCCTCCCCGGGAAGGCTGGCCAGAAGAGCCGCGGCAGACGGGCTCCTGCAGACTTTGTCTGTGGGGGAACGCGCTTCTTCTGGAGCAGTTACCATGCTTCCGGACTGTACCCTCCCTTGTCCCAAGACCGTTCACAGCTCCGACGCGGGCACCCGGGACGAGGCGCTGGTTCAGCGGACTTTGCTTCACAACAGCCGTTCTTAGCTGTCTTGCTAAGACTGGGCCTGGGTCTGTGTCAGCGCGGGGGCAGCTCGCCAGCAGCCAGCTGCAGGGAGGCAGATAATTAGCCGGGCACTCGTATGCTGACTCCTGCAGCCTCCAGATAGCAAAGGGCTGGGCCCAGGGGATGTTCAGCTGCTCACGGACTGAGGTCCCAGGCACCAGTAACAGGTTAATGCAGCCCCCGAGCAGGCTGGACGCAGGCCACATAACCTGGGTCTCATTCATATCTGTGGCCATTGTTATTTTTCCCTCTCCCCATGGTCTCAGTGGGGATTTGGAGCTGGTGGTGTGGTGCCTGGGCTCCTCTGTGCATGCTCCTCTGGCTACGCGGGGCTGGGGCACCAAGCTGCGGAGCTGCCCCCCCTTTGGCAGCTAATCTCGTGCTGGGAGCCATGCCCCAGCCCTGGGAAGGGGTCCAACTTTCCTTCATGCAGAAGGCAATGTCTGTGCTTCTAGGAGCACAATTAACTTGCAGTCCTAAGGGCAAACCTGGGCCCTGCATCCAAAGAGCCCTGTAGTCTCCAGGGACATGCCTGACTGTGGTGACAGCCCTGCAGGGCTGCTAGCATGCCCCCAGCTAACTGGCCTGCCTGGTTTGCCGGGGCCAGTTTGCCTGAAGAGCTCGGGGCGGGCTCCACGGCCCCTCGCCCGACTCAGTTATTATTGTAGTTATTAAAACAAGCCTTTCTGCTATTTGTCAACCGAGTGTTGTATCAATTCAGAAGGCACTAGGTTAGAAATTCGGTTTTTAGGTGCAACGCTGCCGCGGTGCTTTGCTGAAGAGGGGGCCCAGGAAGGCCGCTCCTGACTGGCCTCTGGATACTTAGAGGCGTCACCAAACTTGTTTGGGGTATTTGTTTCTCAGTGGGGCACATTGGCAGTAGTTCATAACTTTAGACATGCACTGAATGGTTCAGACATTTTTAACAGTGACGTTGGGTGCCTGTTTTGAGAAATGTGAGGATGCCAGGTGCAGAACATCCTCCCTCTATTCAGTGCCCCTTTTACAGGTTTCTTCTGAGATGCATATGTTTAGTCTTTTGTTTTCTTTAGCTGCTAGGTCACTTGAAATGCATATGCAGTCCAGCCTCCTTGCCTTCATTGGCTCAGCCTGTCTTTAAAGGGCTGCCTTAGGTACACCTATGTGATGAGCGTATCAGGACTCTGCCAACAGTTTTAACCACTTTTATTACTTTATGGCATGGGTCTGGTATTGGGTATTGCAAGCACTCTGCTGTCTCAGCACCTAATGGGTTGCAAGCCATCAGTGGAGTTTGATTTTCTTGTGGCTGTCTCGTTACCACAACCCAGTCTTGCCCCAGCCACTGGCTGCATTTTTACGCAAGAGCCGCTGTCCAAGCTTTCACATGCAGCAGGCAGCACTCAGGCCCGTGAGACTCATCCTTCCCTTTCCAGGTAGCCGGCATCCCCCATGCACGTGTGACCCCCAGCCCTGTGAGAGGGGGTCCAGCTGGCCCCTGCCCCCATCCACACCTCCTGGGAGGCACCCGGCTTGCAGCGCTCAGGCCAGCAGCTGCGGAGATCACGGTGCTAACGGGTCGTTTGCTCTGCTGCCTTGGGCAGCCCGTCCTGCCGCTTGCCTTTTGCTTTCCATCCGTTGGGAAGACACGTACACTTCCACAGGCGCCGGGCTTGGCTGGAACAAAGAGACAAAAGCCAGCGTTTGACACAGCTTTTATGCACGGCACAAGCCAGCAGGCTTGACATTTGAAATGCACTTATTTCACAGCCAGGCAAAACCTTATGCCTTCAGACAGGGCTTTCCCTGCTGTTTCTCAGCGCAGGAATTCCCGCTCGTAGCTTCGTGGCATCACCAGCAGACGCGAATCGCGGAGCCGTGGCTCGGCCGCGTGGGTCCAGCCTGCGAGGAAGCTCTCTGGGACCCACGCTTTAGCAACATCCCCCCGCCCTGACTCTGCCTAAGGGAGCTATGGCAGCAGGCCAAACGCCTAAAACACGTACACGGGGGACTTAAGAGGACTGTTTGATGTTTGGCTTTTTAAAATGAACGAGGGTATTGAATAATAATCACCGGGGAGCTGCAGCCCGCCCGCGCGTAAAACATCCGCCCCTGCTAGCTCATTTATCTCGGGGCTTTTGCCCCTTCCCGGTGCAGCTCAGGCTACGTCAAAGAGCATGTCCTGGGGTGCATGAATTGGGAAGCCTGCGGCTCACTCAGCATTTTGCTGCATTGCCTTTTGGTTTGACTCTTGCTCCTTGGGGCGTCTGCCGGACCGGTACTTGTCTCGCCACCCGTTTTCCTTTCTTTACCTTGCCTGTTTCTGAGATCTTTCCAGGATAGTCTCAGGCGAAATGCAATGTTGTCACGGCTCAACGTTGACCGTGGTCCAGCCATTTGTCCCACCGAG
The DNA here is from genome assembly GCF_001723895.1 of Crocodylus porosus. Classification (NCBI taxonomy): domain Eukaryota; kingdom Metazoa; phylum Chordata; order Crocodylia; family Crocodylidae; genus Crocodylus; species Crocodylus porosus. Next base: position 41,636,005 of record NW_017728911.1, on the reverse strand, counting down.
GGGATGGGGGTGCGGGGACTCTCACCACTGTGCCGCACTGCCCTCTGCCTAGGGCCTGGCCTTGCCGTGCCATGACCCCTGCTGCCCTGATCCCAAGCTCTCTGTCCTTGGCCTGTTGCCTTTTGCCCCATCAGGGACGCCCTGGCCCATGCCAGGGTAAAGGGACCCTGGGGATGTGACACGCACCACACCACATCCCTGTGCCCTGAACGTGCTGCCGTGCCCCATGTCCTGGCCGGTCGCTGCAGAGAGGGGTCCAGCACCAGCACCCCAGGGCAGAGCCGGGGTCCCCCTTGCCCCACGCTCTCACCCCGCATCCCTTCTCCCTGCCCCCTCCCTCCTCTCACCGCCCAGCCCTGCCTCCCGGCTCCCCTGCTGTGGGTCTCAGGACTCCCAGCCCCAAAGCCTGACAGCAGCAGCCCGTGCCCTTGCCTTGACTGGATCCCAGGAGCCCTGGGCTGCGCGGCCAGAGGGATCTGGAGCACAACGACCCATGCACGAGCCTCCAACTAGCAGCAGCCCTGACGTAGGGGGGCCCAAGGGTCCCTGGCTTTGCAGAGCGGGCGGCGTGGGGTGCTGCTGGAGCAGGGGCCGTGCACCCGTGGGGCCATCCTGCCTGCCACCCACCCTGCAACCACCCTCCCTGCCCGGGGGGAGAGTCCTGCCTCTTGGGTGGGGGATCTCCCAGGCTTGCAAAGTGCTTCAGCAAGCAGCAGCCTCCAGACAAGGACTGGGTTAACCAGCACCGTGGGGGTGCAGTGGGCTGGGGTGAGGGGGCAACGGCCGCAGAAGCAAGCTAGGGAGGAGCCTCCCCTTTCCAGAAAGTGGGGTTTAAACCCCAGTACTGAGCTATGCCAGGAGAGCAGTTATCCCCGGGAGCGCTTAAGGAAAGCCACCGTCACGGGCCCAGATTCATGGTGTTCCCCCGCCAGGCGATGGGGAAGGAGCGCTGGGGCGGGGGCGCGTGGCTGGCAGGGCGCTGCGAGAGCCCGGCTCCCCCCAAGCCCAGGCCGACGCGCTCCCGGGTTGCGCCAGGTCTGCTTCTGCAGGCAGTCGGAGCTCTGCACCACGGAGGAGCCGCCCGGCTGGGGGAAGGGAGCTTCTGCCTGCAATGCCAGGCTATTTCTGTTCCTTTCAGGCTTCGGTTTATTTAAGGTGACAGGGGGAGAAAAAAGCAGTCAAGCCCCAGGGGGAATCTCTGCCTCCTGCATGCGGGCCTGTGCCTGCTCCGCCTGAATTGCGGGGCAGGGCTCCCTCCGCATTGATTAGATTGATTAGCAGCCTTGGTCTAGCATCCTCTCTCGCAGCCGGCCCAGGCAGGGAATCCTCCTCGTCTCAGCTGCAGGGATCTCTTCCTGGCCCAGGGTTGTTCTCTGTGTGGAGCAATGACATGGAAGGAAGCAAAAGCGGCAGCTGATCCAATTTAGCAGCTGCGGCAATAGCAACAAGGGCAAGTCAATTCATCAAATCCGTCAGACCTGCTTCCCATAACGTGCGCTCGGTGCCAATAAGTGTAAGGTCACACATCTGGGCACAGCACAGGCTGGGGTGGGGGCGGGATATACAGAGGAGAGCAGCGACCAGGGCAGGGTTTAGGGAATAACCGGCTCTCGGGGCAATGCGGCGACTGGGCAGGCCTGTGAGTACAAGGAGCGATCCACAACGCACCCACGTCTCGAATAGCGCACGCGCTTCTGGTCTCCGCGTCTCAGAAAGGCTGCAGCGGAGCTGGAGAAGGTGCAGAGAGGGGTAAAAAAGATAATCGGGGGAAGCTGCTGCACCAGGAGGGGCTGGAAAGGAGAAGGTCTGACGGGCGTGGGCAACATCACCCGGGAACTGCTATACCCCGAGTCCCCGGAGGCATGATGTAAGCGGCCCCCCTGCACGATTGGGGGCAGGTTTCAGCCAGATGTGGGGCAGTAGCTGTTTCTGCAGTGAGTAGCTACCTGGTGGGACTCCTTGCCCAGGGGCTGAGAGCCCAACTGGCGTCTAAAAGGGATTAGACACGTGTGTGGAGGACAGGTCCCCAGGGAGCTGTGCAACACAGGAGTTGGGGATGTGTCCTCTGACCGCCCTAACCCAATGACCCGATGCCCAGGCGGGTCTGTCTGGGGGCGCATCTCTCTAGACGTGCCCTGTTGCCCTCCCTTCAAAGCGGTGAATCTCAGCCAGGGTGATGCAAGGTGCTCTCGGGTGCAGCAGGGTGCCACGCACTGTTAGGTGTGCAGCCATGATTGGCAGCATGCACCCCGTTTCAGCTACCGTGTTAAAATTGTTCTGCCCTGTTGTGAGGTCTTTGCAATAGAAATGTCGCTGTATAAGGATCCCAGGGAAATCGGGCAGGAAGGGACTTCCCCAGGCCAGGCCTCTGCTCAGGACAGGATCATCCCTGGTAAACTCGCCCAGCCGAGGGTCTGTCCGCCCTGCTCTTGCACGTTTCCAAGAGCGCAGCCCGGTGCCTGTGTCTGGGATGGGACTGTCCAGGGATTGGGGAGTGATGCTCAGGGTGGGGGGGTGGGTACTTCCTGCTAGCATTAAGCTATATGGGGGAGAAAAGTGGCTCTTGGGCCAGCAGCTGCCCCTGCCCTGGGGACAAGTGTCCATAAAGGGCTCGCAATGATGTTGTTACTCAGCTTTGCACCCAATGGCCAGGTGCATGCCACCAGCAAACACCACGCCGCAGCCGTGGTAGGATATTGGGCACTACCGCTGCAGTGGCAGGAGGGATTGGGACCTGTCAGCTCCTGGCTCAGCTGCCGTTCTCTCCATTTTACACCTCGCTGGGGCTGGTGTTGACTGCAGGTGCTAACTAAGTCAGGTGGAGCAGCCACGGCGGTGCGAGCAAGCCAGCCGACGGGAAGGGCGCGTTTCTGGTGAACTGAATCGTCTTCAAGCACAGCGGGGCTGGCAAGGGACTGGCTGCTGTCTCCACGAGTCATTAACATCGCCTTGAGATGGCTGAAACAATATGGCAAAATCACGCTAAATAAATCAGCATTAACCTTGCGGCCCGGGGCACAGCCAGCGAAGGGAAGGGACGGGGGCGCTCAGATGAAACGGGCTAGAGCAGGAGGGGTGGTCGTGGTCCATCGCATCCTGCCTCTGTGGGTACCCCCCCCGGGAAACCTGTGACCCGCACTCCCGTCCTGGCCTCTTCAGCTGTCCCGGGTTGGCTGCGGTTGTACCTCCTCGATGAAGGGAGGCTCCGGACTCTCCCCCGCGGGCGGCTGCAGGCGTCGGTCTCTAAAGGCCCCCTCCAGCCTCGCACAACTTCAGTTCTATGAATGGCCTTCATGTGTCCACGCGATGGTCGTGGCTTGCTCCCCGTCGCGCGTAAAGCGCCCTGAGGGCTGAGCGGGTTGCACTGCTGAGCCCCAGCTCCTGGCGGGAAGAGCCTCTCCAGGCAGGACGTCGGGCCGGCTCGAGCTCCCCTGCGCGTCCGGGGCCGTGACCGCAGCGTCTCTGGCTCGGAGCGGATGATGTAGCCGAATGGTATAAAGACCTTGGGATCAGGACAGCTGTATGGGGGAGGCTTCAGGAAGGGAAACCGTTTCTCCTCCCTGCACCGAGATGCCAGTCTGGGGGAAAAGTCCCAGGGAGAGAGGACAAGTCCCGTGCAAAGCAGAGACGCCGCGGCTGAGGGGCAGGGCCCGCAGGAGGGCTCTCCTGGCTGCCTTGTCTGCTTCTGGTGCTGGCTTAACCTCGTCACAGGGCAGCACCATTGGTCCCATCTGTGTACAACGCACGTCTCCACCGCGGAGCTCCATGCTGCTCGTTGGCGATGGAAGAGGAATCGGCTCCTTGCAAGAATTCATAGATTTCATAGACATTTGGGCTGGAAGGGACCTCGGCAGATCATCGAGTCCAGCCCCCTGCCCAAAGGGCAGGAAGTCAGCTGGGGGCAAAGGATCCCAGCAACATAACCATCCAAATGTTTCTTAAAAGTGTCCAGAGCAGGTGCTTGCACCACCTCTGCTGGCAGACTGCTCCAGACCTCGGGGGCTCGGACAG
>NW_017728911.1:41628763-41631751 GCF_001723895.1 Crocodylus porosus | reverse complement strand
CCAAGGCCGAGTACAAGGGGAGAATGACGTCCTGGGATTTGCTCGAGAAGCATCTATGGATGCAAGCCAGCGTTTTGCTCGCTTTGCCAGCTGCGACATCACATTGCAGGCTCATGTTCATGTTGTGGTCAATCAAGACCCCCAACTCCCTTTTGGCCGCAGTGCTAGTGAGTGTGCACTGCCGAGCCTGTAAGCGTGATGCAGGTGTTTTCTCCTGAGGTGGAGTACTTTGCATTTTTCCATATTGAGTATCATCAGGTTTTTATTCGCCTATCTTCTAGGCCTGTCAAGGTCGGCCTGGATCACCATCCTGTCCTCAGGTGTGGACGCTGTATCCCAAAGTGTGGTGTCATCGGCGAACTTGACCAGTCCACTCCTGATACCAATGTCCACGTTGTTAATAAAGAAGTTAATGAACTGGCAAGGACAGAGCCTTGGGGGACCCGCTGGTCACGGAGAGCTGTGATGATTCACAACAAGAAGAACTGCTTTCTCTGGCCTGTTCCCGGCCCGGTGCAGGGATGCAGGAGTCCTTGCCCGGGGCCCTTCCCGCGGGTGCTCTTTGCTCGGGGGTGGAAGGATGCTGTGCTGGAGCAGGAGGGGGCATTTCTTGTGCAAAGGGAACGGTCCTTGGGGAGCAGGAGCTGCCAGGGCACCACTGACTCGTGCACACTCGCTTTTAGTGTGGCCAGGGCCCTGGACTGAGTCCGGGGAAGCAGCATCTTTTTGCACGGCTCAGTTACAGTTTTTAGCACAGGAATGAAGTCCAACATCCAAGTGGCCATTTTGCCGCGTGCACAAGTTGTACTGATCCGGTGGCCTGCTGACACCTGAATACCATCCATTTGGGCCTTCTCTGTTCACGGTTTCCATCCAGGCAAACAAAGCCCCGGGGTTCACATCCGGGCAGCTAAGTGCCTGATGCAGAGGTCACGACGGCTGCCTTGGAGCCCTTGTCGGGGAAGCAGATGTGCGGCACGACGGGCTGCGCGGGCTGGGGGATTTTCGGCCGCGTGAGGATACGCTACGTAGCCGCTGCAGCAGCCAGCCAGGCAGGACTTGAGTTGTGGGAATGGGCAGCAGTGGCCCTGAGCGAAGCAAGGAGAGAGGTCTGAGCTACTCTGGAGACAATACATGTTAAGCTCCAGGCCCGGGGGAGGCTGGGCAGCCGGCTCACTGGCGCCGTCGCACAGCTCTGCCCATGCAGAGACCGAATCTGGGAGGTTTTAGGTCCAGATCTGTGCGGTGCTTTGGTGTCCGTGACAGCGGCTCTCAGTCCCCGGGAACGACTGCTGCTGCAGCAGCTGCCGAGCGCCCGTGCACGCCCATGCACACGCATGCACGCCGCTGTCGGGAACAGCAGGATCCAGACACTGATGTTCCTCTCCCGCATGCAGTTCATTGCGAGTGCTTTCCCCCGACAGAAAATCCATGGGAGACGAGGCAAGCCTGGCAGAGCACGCGGAGGGGTTTCAGCATCGATTCTCATCCACGGCCGAAAGCCATTTATTTTTAGTGAACTCCGGAAGCGGAGCAACAGCACAGGAAGACGCCCAGCCCGGTCTGCGCCGGCAGAAGGGACCCACCTCGCTGCTTTGTCTGCGCCGCGGCCTCACTGCGGGCCAGGCCGCTCGCGGTGCCGTGTCTGGTGCAGAGACCAGTCACCCGCACGGGAAAAGCTGTCGTCTTCTCGCAGTGCGATTCAAAACGTGGCGAAGCGAAGGCCGGGAGAGCTGTGAATCGGGGAGGGGGCTGCCTTCCCCCGCACGGTGTTGGCAGCACAGCTCTGTGCAGGGGGCTTGAAGCTATGGCATCCCAGGCCAGCCAAAGCCCCCCTGCAGCGGGGTCCCTGGGGAAGACTGAGGGCCAACGTGGGGAGCCTGCTGGGGGGAGGGCCTCGCCGTGCTCGCCCCCTGAGCTGGAGGCACTGACAGGCATCGCTTCCCCGCTGCTGGGCAGGAGCAGCCCCGTGCAGGCTCGGCGACGCGGGGCGCTGGGTCCTGCAGCTGGGCGAGGGGCCGGGACCCGCTGCTGCACAGGGCACGTGCTCGAGTCGCAGCAAGGGAAGTTCAGGTTGGCTGTTCGGAGGAAAAGGCCCTCGAGTGCCTGGCTGAGGACGCGGGTGTAGCGCCACGTCCTTTAACGGGGTAACCGCCTCTGCCAGGGGCTGAGTACGGCCGTCGCTGAGCTGCGAGGGCTGGCGGGGGGACCGGGCCTGGTTCCCCGCGGCTCGGGCAGCCAGCCCGCGCTCCCGCACCACGGGGATCTTCGTGGATGGTCAGGTTTCCCTCCTTGGTATGGTATGTCTTTCCACGCCCCGCTCTCTGTGCAGGGCCCCGAGTGCGAAAGCAGATGCGGCTTCTTACTGCAGGTTCCCACCCCCCTGCCTCCAGGGCCTCAGCCCGACCGCGACTCTGCCGCGCCGGGCGCTGTACAAACCCACAGCCAAACCGTCCCCTCGGCCCCAGCGAGGGAGAGCCTGGGGCACAGACTGGCAGACACAGAAGGGGATAACCCTCTCGTCGGCTGTCCTGTCCTCTCTGCTTAGGTCGGGCCCGACTCCCGTGGAGACCGCGTCTAAAATCCCCAGGTCCGACGACAGCCCTGAGCTACGCTCAGCAGGCGAAGTGCCGCTGGGTGCTGCTAGGAGGAGGGAAGAGACGAGGAGGGTTGGAGGGACGTCAGGAGGCCCCATCTAGTCCTGCAGGACCAGCCCCGCCCGCACCACCCCAGCCAGGGCTTCGTCTGCCTGGGGCTTAAGCACCTCCGAGGCCGGAGATGGCACCAGCTCGCAGGGCAGCCTGGTCCCGTGCCTCGCCACCCTCCGCGTGAGAGTCTTCCCCAGCTCCCCGCGGACACGCGGCCGGAGGAGGCAGCCACCGCCCGCAAGCTCACGCCGGGGAGAAATGCAGCCGGCTTCGGAGCTCCCAGTGGCGTCTAATGGGTGTTTAAATATATCCTCCTCGCCCACGCGGCACGGCCGCCCAC
>NW_017728911.1:41620885-41628663 GCF_001723895.1 Crocodylus porosus | reverse complement strand
CTGGCTGGGCACCCAGGGGCGGGGGTCTGCCGGGGTCCTCCAGCCCGCCTCCCGCAGACACCCCCCGGCCCTGCGCCCCTGCCTCCTCCGGCCGGGATCTGCGGGACCAGGCCGCCAGGGGTGCGTGGCAGGTACCCGGCCGGCCCGGCCTCCCCCGCTCTCTGGGGAGGGAGCCGCGGGGGAGCGCACAGCGCACGTCCTCCGTGCCGGGCGGCGGGGCGACGGATGCTTCGCCCCCGAGGGCGGACGACCCCCACGCTGGCCAGGATTTCCTACGCCAACGGCCGCCTCGGCAGCTCGGCTGGCAGCGCCCCGCCTCTCCTGCACCCTCAGGACCGCGGGTGGGCCCCCCCAGGCGTGGGGCTTGCCTCCTCCCTCGGAGCCAAGTCCTGCACTTCTCTCCTCACTCGGTAGCAGCGGGCGAGAGGGATCGTTGCCCCCTTTTATCCTACTGGCAGGAAGAGGGGAAAGAAAACCCGTTTCTCCCTGCTAATAACTAAGTAATGGCTCTCCCCAAATTTAGATAGCACACTGCTCATTAGAAGCGGGTTTAATTAAAGCAACAGCACCGCGAACGCCCACCACCCAGCCTCTGCCCGAGCAAACGAGGGACAGCAACTCCCACGCAGGTTGGAGCCGTGCACGGGGCGCCGGGGTCCCGCGGCAGCAGGGCACGGGGGGGGATTTGCCAAGGCACTGAGGCATCCGCGGGTGCCATTACGCATCTTCCTGCATCCGCAGGCCCCTAAATACCTTTGCAGACCTGCCTCATAGAGCGAGGTTTCGCAAGCTCCGGTGTTGGGAGACCCAGATACCAGTGGTTTTCTGGCTTTTTGGGCTTGTGTCCCCTGCTCCGATTCATCCTCAACTCAGTTCATATAATCAGGCAGCTGTCCTTCCCCTTCCCCTTTGTGTGACGGGACTCAGGGCTCACAGAAAGCCTTCCCCTTCCCCGAGGGCCGCGGTCGCTCTGGGCCTCGCTCCTGCGTGCATCGCCCCGCTCTGCCCCTGCCGCTGCCCCTGCCCCTGCCCCTGCCCCTGCGTGCTCGGCGGGAGGCAGAGGTGGGAGGAGCTTCTGGTGCCATTTGCCCTGCACGTGACACCCGGCAGAGGATGCACGATCCGCGGTGGCAGCCCGCGCACGAGGTGCAGAGTCTCACTACTGTCGGAGGAACCGAGGCGCCCCGAGACCTGCCGGTGCCAGGCTGGCAGCGCTGCGGGTCCTGGCACAGCCCGGCTGGGCAAGGGGGCCTGACCGGTGCCGGGGGCCCGGCAGTCCGTGTTTCACGCCCCGCGCTTCTCGCCGGCTCTCCGGTCCGTGGCAGGCCTGTATTCTGGCGTGGGCAGCGGCCGGTTCGGCTCCCGCCGCTTTGGTGCCTCCCACAGACGCAGCCTCGCAGTTTTCTTTAGCTCCTTCCCTAGTTCCCTCAGCAAGTGTCACATTTAACACCCCATCAAGTCCTTAATTGTTTGTTTGCTTGTTCTCTGCCAGCGCGGGGAGATTTGCTCCGTTAGGGAACAGAAATCAGCACAGTCACTGCTCTGAGCCGAGGAAAGCCCCATCCCAAATGCGGCCTCTGTTCCTGGTGCTTTAACCTGGGCCAAGCCCACGGGGGGAGACGGGACTCGGGGCAAAGGCGTCTCTGCTGGCCCCGCCGCCGCCGGGTGCAGCGCTTGCAGGTTGCGGCCAGCCGCTGGGCTGGGCTGAGTCTGGGCCCAGCAGGGAAGGGTGCAGCTACGTCTCCTTTTTGCTCAGCCGTCCAGGGCAGCCGAGCACCGCCAGGTCCAGCGGCTCCGAGCAGCGCGAGCTGGTCTCGTGCGCCCGGGGAGGCGGCTGACGCCAGGACACGGCGAGGGCGTCGCGGGTTTGATGCATCGGGGAGTGGGTGGCTTTGAATGTGCACACGGGGCCGGGGCAGCGCCTGCGTAAGGCCAGCAGCCGAGATCCGAAGCGTGGACGCCGCTGGATGGTCCAGGACACGTGGCAGGGCATCTTGGAAAAGAGCAAGGCCCCACGCCGAAGGGTTTGGTGCTATGCAGGCTGGCACAAAGCATGGGGCGCGGAGCGGTCAGGATACACGTCTTCATCTAAAAAACCCTCGGGGACGGCAGGTGCCTGGAGTCTCCTGCCATGTTGCTGGCAGGCAGGCTGCAAAGCCAGGCAAGAGAGAGGTTAGCTCGGATTCAACCTCTCCATGCTGTAAGGACTCCTCTGGTCCCCCCACTTTCCCTGCAGACTTTCCAAAAGTTTCTGCGGAGCTGGGAGCTCACGTTCCCACGGGGTCCCACGGCCCTCGCCGTGGCCTTATCTAAAAGGAGGCAGCTCGTGAGAGACCGCCAGCGGCAGAGCCTTTCCCGGGGGCAAGGGTCTCCTGCGCCGCTGGAAACACCTCGGCTTTCCTCCTGATTTCGTGATGCTGAGCGTCGCGGGTCCGGCAGCCCTGCTGCGTTCCCTGGCAAACACCTCCCCGGCTGAACGAGGGTCATTTTTGTCTGCTGAACGGTGCAGGTGCCACCCAGCACAGTGCATTGGTCTCCTCTGCCCGCGCGGACCCGTGGGCCTGGGGACCAGGTTGGTGGACCGGGGGTCCCGGCGTGGGGAGAAGAGGCTGGCAAGGGCATCCCTCGTGGAGGTCTTCATGGTCAGCTCAGCCCAACGCAGGGGGACACGAAGGAAGTGGGAACTGACTCCCAGTAATATTTTATCCGCTCCCATCTTGCGGGCTGGGATGCTTCACGTCTGATGCCAGGTATAGAGCAAACCTCCTTTTCCTTTTCAGCGCACTCAGGGGCACCGGCACACACGTGGACACACGCACCCGCCCCTAGAAGTGAGACAGCTGCTGGGATTGCCTTGCTTTACTAAGCACCAAGGGGCATGGAGAGGGGATGCGCTCCCACACGCGCTACCACCCCTTTCTCCCCAGACTGTGACTAAGTAGCTATGAAAAGCACAGGCTGAGAGAGCCTGTAGTAAATATTATTAGGGAAGGATGGGCTGGCCAAGGCTTCGCTTATCCATTTTCCTTTCAACTCTACTTTAATTGCTCCCGCAGACCACTCTGGGCTCTGATGCGGAAGCAGGTCCGCGTGCAGCGGTTTGCGTGGCTGGGGAGGCGTGACGGGCTCCGTTGCTCCGGGCGGCAGCTGAACACGTCCTTGCCAGGACCAGGCAGGAGGCAGAAAGACAAGACTGTCCAACTGCCCCGGCAAACACCTGCTGTTTGTCATTTGGCCCCCTCCACGCGTCTCATCCAGGCCCCTTTCAGCCCCTGCACCACCCCAGTAGGGAGCCACCCCGACTGCCTCCACCCCCAGCGTTGCAGCAGGCTGCAGGCGTGCACACCCGGGAGACGCCGCCGAGCACTGTTGGCAGCGAGTCTCGCTCGCACGTGGCCTGCGGCTCCAGCTGTGGCGGTGCAAAACAATTAGCAGCTGCTGGAAGATGGCGTGGGACTAGAGCAGGACTTCAGCCTCCAGCGCCCCTTAGGATCCAGGCCGGAGCACGGGCCGATGCGTCTGGGAAGGCCTCGTGTCCGATGGCAGGAAGCGTTCAGCCCGTCTGCAGCTGCGATCTCCAGGCTTTGCTCCGAGACGTTGGGTCTGTCACCTCCCGGCGTGGCTGGTGGAAGCGGGGCCTCTGGGCTGTTCAACTGTGGCATCAACGCGGTGTAAAATGCATCTGTGCTAGACGGTGAAGGCAGGTTTGTGCAACCTGCCTGTGGCAGGGGATCAGGCGAGATGATCTGTTCAGGTCCCTCCTGACCCTATGAAACTGAAACCTCCGAAAACTGGGGAGGCCGGTCCTCCTGGCAGGGCCTGGCCTGGGCGATGAAGGCGCGTGCCGCCAGCACTGCTGGTCGAGACGCTGTCTGGAGCTGCAGCAGAGCTAACTCTCTGAGCAGGGGTCGTTAGCTGTGTCCTGGGATCAGCGGGACGTGGGGCTGGACGGACGTCGCGAGGTTGTCTAGGCCAGCCCCCGGTCCAAGGCAGGACCACCCCAGCCCACTGTCTGTCCGGCCTGCGCCTGAAATCCCTCAAGGATGGAGATCCCACAGCATCTCCAGGCAGCTGGTTCCACCGCTTCACCATCCTCATCTCCTCCCTCAGTTTCCCCTATTGCTCCTAGTCCTGGCCCCAGAGAAAAGCCCATCTCTGCCCTCTCTGTAGCCGCGCTTCGGGCAGTTGAGGACTGTTGTTGAATCTGCCCCGTCTTCTCTTCTGCAAACTAACCCTCGTTCTTTCAGCCTTTTCTCCCAGGCTCCTAATCATTTCTCAGGCATCTTGGAGACCGGCTGGTTCGCTTGGGCAAGGCCCTCCTAGGCAGTAGCTGGATCTGGCGGGCGCTGGGATGGACGGGCAGAAAGACTGTCGAAGGGAAAGGGACGGGGAGAAGGCGCGTGCCCAAAGGGACAAGCAGGGGCCTGGGCTGGGCCGAGGCCCCTGCCGCAGGTTCCTGTTCTCGTATTTGGGGTCGGGAAGGGGTTTTCTGCCCGGTCCAACTGGTCCGGACTGGGGGTTTTTGCCTTCTTCTGCACGACCCAGCCTGCTCTGCCTCCACGTCTCGCCTGCCACAGTGTGATGGGCACCGGCATGTATTTGGAGGGGGCTGCTCTTGAGGCCAGGGTAGTCCTTTCTGGGGTGCTTGGGGGCTGTTATTGTGGCCTTCTTGCTGCCCCCTTGGCCCCGGTCAGGCCTCATCTGCCCCTTCGAGACGCTCCTTCTCCCCCTTTTTCTTTCTGGACACACAATCAGCACTGGGCCCCGCAAACCCCAACCTTGTCCAGCCTTCAGCCTTTCCGGCCTCAGCCCCTAGCTGAGACCCCTCAGCCCGGGCCCACTGATTCAGGGCCACCGTTGCTGGGTTTCAACGTGGAACTGAGACTAAATTCGTGCATCAGCTGCACCCTGCAACCCCAAGTTGCCCTTTGGACAGGACAGGACAGGACAGGAGGGCCTCTGCCCCATCGTGACCCTGGCTGGGTTGTGCACAGGTGCTGCGTGTGTCACACTGTGACGCTGTCTCCCGTGTAAGCACACGTGTGAGCACACACATGCCAATTGGGGATGGTGGCCCTGCTCATTGACATGCATTTCCTGCTGCTTTGCTGGTGCGCTCGTGCCCGTTTGCCCCTGCACAGCAGAGACGAGCAGCGAGCGCGCTCCGTGCGCCTGACCGGCCCAGGAAGAGCCGGGTGCGCAGTCTACGTAACGGGGCGGCAACAGGAGCAGAGGCCAGGCAGTCAGCGGGAGCTGGCGACAGCTCTGAAGAGGTGCAGCCCTGGAGGAGGGCTAACGAGGGATGCTGCCGATCTGACGAGCTATAGGCAGGGAGCCAGCGCCGTAAGGCACGTTGCTTTGCTCTGCCACGGCTATCCGGTGCTCTCATAGCCTCGGAAATTCATGTAAAGCAGCGACTCCTCCGAGCTCAGGCTTTGCCTTGCTTTGCCCTCTGGATCGCCGTTCCCCGTCACCCTGCTATCTGTCAACCAGTGATTTCCAGGTGCAGGGCCCAGGCTGCTCTTTTCTCAGGCAAATCCTGGCCTAAAGGAAAGACTCAGCAAACAGGAATGAATGCTAAAGCCCGCCCCGAAGGTCCGGCCCAGAGGTCACTTAGAAAACAGGAACGGCACGTGCAGGGCAGGTGTTAGCCTGGCTCTGACAGTGAAAGCCCTGCCCGGTGTACAACCGCAGCTTCCTCGGCCTAATGGGCTTAGGAGAACGAGTCCCATGCCCGTTCACCCAGGCCGGGGTCTGGGCACCCAGCCCGGTACGTCCGCGTCAGAGGCAGGTGCGCTGGGTTTGCTTCGTGCTTTGTTGGCTTTGGAGTAAATCGGGCACGTAAGGGAGCGCCTCGGGGGACCTGCTGCCCGGAGCCACTCTCAGTCCTTGCGCAGCAAGTGCATGCATGTCTTTCTGCCCTGAGTCACTCTGCGCGCTGGGAAAACAAGCTTAAAAGACACAAATCTCAGCCCTGTCCTGTAGCTTCTGCCGCGTGCATTGGGCGTAGCCGGCGCCTCTGCGGTTCCAGCTCAAAATGTAGGACGCTGCCTGGCCACCAAAGGAGAGGGGCTTTGCTGGCCCTTGCTGCCAGCTTTCTGGGCATGGGAGTTTCTCCTTGGGTCGTTTCAGGCCAGCGTCTTCGCTCTGTGGGCAAGTCCACCAGGTTTGTAGGAGGCTGGTAAGTGTGCGAGGCCGCCGCCTGGAGCCGTGCACATGTGCAAGAGGATGGTGTCGAGCACACGAGGCCCACACGTTGCCTGGGCTGCACAAAAGGTGGCCTCTCTGGGGCGCATCGCCGATCACCCCCAGTGCCCACGCACTCGGCGCCTCGGCCGGAGGAGAGGTGCGCGGGGAAAGCAGACGGCAGCGCTGGCTCCTGGCAGCAGGAGACTGGGCTCTGCTCGAGTGGAAGCCACGCGAGCCGCCAGGTATCCCCGGGGCCCGCGTGTGCACGGCTGCACGCAGGAGCGGAGAAGCTGGGTGCACTGCAGCAGCAAAACCCCTTTCCTTCGCCGGTTGCTTTAAAGCTGTGCTTAGAAGAACGAATCACTTCTTCCCTCCAAGCTGGACCTGCACGGGGCAAGAAGACGGCCTGCCGTCGGCTACGTCGCCGTATGGGCAGCGAAGGCAGCCGCCTGGCGCATGGGATACCGTGCACAGCAGCCCCGCTCCACCCCCCTGGTTACTCGGAGACAGAAATAACACGAGGCTCGTTCCAAGAATAGGCAGGATACAGCTGTGTTAATTATAACTGCCCACACAGTACCGTGGAGACCCGCTGGAGCCGAGCGAGTCTGTGCTGCCAGCCTGACCTCAGGGTTTCCTCCGCCCCAGGAAGCACGTGGAGCGAGCTGCGCGGGGACACGACGGTGTGTCCCACCCCTCTACCTCAACTCTTGCCTGCAGATGCATCTGCCAGCAAGTGCAGCAGCCTGGGCTGGCTTTGCTGCCTTGCCTCTCCTCTCCTCCCTGCAAACCCCAGTCCGCGGCCTGCGCCGGGGCCCAGGCACTCTCCAGGGGCTCGGGCCTGGGGCCGCGTGCACTTTCACGCGGGCATGTGGCTGATACAGGAAATAAGACAAGTGAGCGCATGCTGCCCTGTGCCAGCTCTACCCCACGTGCACCAGGCCTGAGCAACAGCAGGGCTGGGTGAATAATTTGGTGCAAAGACTGTCATTTGGCTGGGCCGTTCTCCTTATTCCGCACTGGTAAAGAGCGCCTCTCAATAAATACCAGTTGTAATGGCATCAGTCTAGACACCAGGGTTTGAACATCCCAGAGACAGCCGGCCAGCAGGGCAAAGAAATTGCTTTTGTGTTAATTAAATGCATGCTCATGTGTGCACGCACAGAGGAAGGGAAACTGCAATGACTACAATACACGGAGACGGTGACTGGAATGACCATTTATTCAGGAAAAATCCCTGCTCCTGTTTCCCTTTGCTTGCCAAATGTAGTCAGTGCGAGCTCTCAGTCGAGACCCCGCGCACTGCACCTCTGCCGTCGGGGCGACGCGGCACCCGGGCAGGGCGCCTGCTCCTGTGAGAGGGAAGCAGGTCTGCGGAGGGCAGGGCAGGGCAGGGCAGGGGTGGGCCTCGCGTTTGCAGCGGGGCGCGCTCGGGGCACAGGAGGAGAACCGCGAGGGTGACAGAGGGCCTGCGGGTGTCATTTAGCTCGCCTTGCCGCGGCCAGGACGCAGGGGGCACCGCTCGGCCTGCCTCAACTTCCACGTACCGGGTGCTTTGGGCCGAGCCCGCGCGCTGCCTGGGCCTGCGG
>NW_017728911.1:41590082-41620785 GCF_001723895.1 Crocodylus porosus | reverse complement strand
CAGAAAGGCATGCGGCTGAACGACGGCCACGCCACGCACCTGGGGCTGCTGGCCAAGAAGGACGGGGCGCGGCGCGGCTACCTGGGCAAGCGGAGCGCCGACAACACGCGATGGCACAGCCGCTGGTTCGCGCTGCTGCACAACATGCTCTTCTACTTCGACAGCGACGCCAGCTCGCGGCCCTCCGGCCTCTACCTGCTGGAGGGCTGCGTCTGCGACCGCGCGCCCTCGCCCAAGCCCGCGCTCTCCGCCAAGGACCCGCTGGAGAAGCAGGTAGGCGCCGCCCGCGCCCCCCGCGACAGGCACAGGCACAGGCACAGGCATGCGCGTGCGCCCCCGCCACAGGTGTGTGCGTGCGGGCCGCTCCCGCCACAGGTGTGCGCGTGCCCCGGGGCAGCTGCACGCTCCCCACAACAGGCACACGCGTGCGTGCACGCTCCCCAGTACAGGCGTGTGCTCCCAGTGCGGGCGCCTACATGCCTGCGCTCTCCCCAGCACAGCTGCACGCATGTGGGCACGCTCCCCAGAACAGGTGTGTGTGTGCGTGCGTGCGTGCGTGCGTGTGCTCCCCGTGCCTCCAGTACTGGCCGGCACCCAGCCGGCTGCTTGCACAATGCCCCCTTCCCCCCGTGCAAGCCGTGGCACGCAAAGGCAGGCGGCCCTGCGCAGCTGGGCTTCTCTCTGCCGCCCTCCTGCAGCCTGCAGTGGGCATGAGAGGGTCACCCGGGGGTGCTGGGGCACCAGGCAATCCGCTGTGCGTATCGCACCTGCCAGCCTGCCCCGACCCAGCAGCTGCTGGAGGGAGATGTCAGGGGACGGAGCCCCCCAAGAGCGGCACCTCTCTGAGGTCCTAGGGAGAGGCAGGTCGGTGCCCGGCAGCACAGGAGATCCAGGCTTGAGCCCAGCCAAGCCCGTGGGGGGCCGGGGGCACAGGCACTTGGTGGCTTTCAGAGCAGGCCCTGACAGTTTAGCAATGGAAACCCCCCTTCCCCCTGCATAGGCAGCAGGCCCTTCTCTGCCGCGCTCCCCCTCAATGGGCAGGAGAGGTAATACGTGCTGCGCTGCATCTCCGGGAACTCAGGGCCTCCTTCTTAAAAGGGCCTCAGCCCAGGCTCTGAGTTTGCTCAGGCTGCAGAGTGCTGTGGGCACGCATGCCCACGCTGGCACGCGTGTGTGCCTGAATCACACAGGTCGCAAACTGCAGGTGCCTGCATTTGCAGGTGCAGACTGGCCCTGGAATAGCAAGCCTAGCCAAGCTCCTTTGAAAACTGGGGCCTGTCGTCTGCTGGGGGGAAGCGGCCGGCGTGCCTGGCGGCGGGTCCAAGCGGGTCTGCCCTGCCGGAGACGTGACCGGGTGGGGGTTTGTCACAGGGGTGCCAGCTCATGGCATGTTACGGGTTGCCGTTGTGCCTGCCTGGCTCAGCTTCTGGGGGCATCTTGGCAGGCAAATAAGGGTGATATCAATGCAAATGATGGAGCTTAATGAGCCAAAGTTTCTGAATCCCTCAGTACTAACCCGCGGGCACCGTCACAGATCACATCCTGGAGCCAGTTGCTGGTTGTGAACCGTATGCACAGGTCGTTCACTGCTTTACGTGACCCTGCGGGCACAGGCCAGCCCCTGGGTTAAAGGCTGGACAACTGGGCCCATAGGAAGGATGGATCTGGGTTGATTTCTCATCAGTGGATGCCAACGCCACCCTCCCAAGCCCCACGATTCACCCCAGGTTCAGGCCTGATGTTCTCGTGTAATCCTTACTCCAGCAGAGCTCCTGCAACCCTCGTTGCAAAGCGTTGCCTGGGCAAGAGCGGCAGGGGCACCCGGGCACACGGTCCTGGAGCAAGCCGTTTGCAGCTCTGTCGTTGTCTCCAGATGCCTCTGGAACAAGCAGGGCTTGCAGAGGAGCGTTGCTGGAATAGCACGGCAGCCTGTGCTGCAGCCCTCCTCTGCTGTGCCTGCAACCAGCCTTTCCAGTGTGGATTACAGCCTGAATGTAAATGTCCTGGTTTGCAGGTGCTGTACCTGCTCCCGGGGCCTTGCAGGGAGAAGCAAAAGGGAAGTTTTATTTTAAAAGCTGTTGTATTTATCAACCAGAAAATCTGGCAGTGGAGGAGCAGGCCTGGCTGGTGGAGATCACTCGTGGCACGCAGCTGGCTCTCCTGCACTTATGCCCACCAGATTTAGATAGCAGCTTAATAGATCTTCTTGCTCACTTGCAGTGGTCCTGAAGCAAGGCTTGCTAGCTGCAACCGTGCTGCTTGCTTTGCTGTGCCAGGGGGCTTCATGTCTACCAGGCACAAAAGTGAGGCTGCTTGAATGCCTCCAGAGCTCAAAATGCACCCAGAAAAATTATCCTGGGGGGTGAAAGGCAGATTATCATCACGTAACACCCGAAGCGCCCGGCAGAGCTGCGTCCTCAGTAAATACGTAGCAGCCAGCGGCCCTGTGCAGATTTCCACCAGCGTACGGTCGGGCTCATCATTTTATATAATTCATTAAGACAAAATTAAATAAAACTACTCCAGCACTTGAAGGCCCACTGCTTTGCGAATTAATTAGTCAGCACGTTAGGGGGGGATCAATGGCAGCATATTCACACAGTGCATCTGCAATGTGCTCTGTAAAAGACAGGGGACGGAAAAAAACGGTTAGCAAGGTCTGAGCTGTGCCAGTCCCTGGAAGGCAGGCGCTGGAAATGTGCAGAATTAATGCAATAGTCGTTTATCACATACCGTGTCGAGAAGCAGATTCCAGGGAGCTCGGTCTCTTCTCTCCATTCCCGATACAATGCATTCAAAAGGAAAGGTCCGGAGGAATTTTCCAGCCTTGCAAACTCTTGTCTTTAATTGCTGGCTGTGGCTATTTATGTGTCCGGGCAGTTGTCACGAGAGCTAGGCAGGCCATGCAAGTTGTGCTGTGCAGGGGATTTGGAAATCTCAGAATCAAGAAGGGTCATTTGAAACATTTCCTTTTTTTTAATTCCAAGGAAAGGAAAATGTGTGGCTTGGAACCGGACATGTCATGTTGTAAATATTATATAACGCTGAACAAAAATGGTGATTGGAAGGTGATTTCCGTTCTGAGAACAGCCTCGTCAAACCTTGTGACCCCGTCAGAGCATTTCCCCCCCTCGAGATGCCAGTGAAATCAGCCTGGTTTTGCAGTCCCGGTCAGGGCTCAGCTCCATCAGTGCTGCATCGGCCCCCTCGAGGTGTCAGCCCCTCACCCTGGTCTCTGGTAGAGAGGGCCCCGCTCCTGCCTCGCTCACACCTGCTCCTGGCTGTGGTATGGGTGGAAGGGATGATGGTGGCGCCTGTGCTTTAATGGCCGGGAGAGTCGGGTCCTTCCAGTTTGCTGCAGCCAGGGCCTGTGCTCCGGAGCTGCCAGGTCCCCCTGCCCAGAGGTTTTGTGCGGCCGAAAGACCCCTGTTGCACTCTTCCAGTGCACAACCGATCCCTGCCAGCCGCCGCCCTGGGGGAGCCGGAGATGATGGGGTCTGCCCTCTCCCAAGCACGGACCCTGTGTGTGTGTTTTATGGGGAAACCCTGGGACTCAACAGTGCTGATGAGACGTATCCCAGGGCTTCGCAGGCGTGCTCCCTGCTGTCCCTGCTTGGCTGTCCCTGCTACCCTGTGCTCAGGCTGGGGGGAGGAGGCATTCGGTGGCTTTAGCCTTTCACTGGTCCTAGCAGGTCAATGCAAAAACTCTGTTTTTTCTGACTTTTCTCATTATCTGGGTGTCTGTGCCAGGTGCCAGGTGGGTGACAAGGGGGGGGGGCGGCCCTGCAGAGGTGTCTATGTTGTGTGGGCTCATTGCAGCACTGCTCTCAAGGCAGGTGTGCACAGTGTGCGGCCCACGTACGTGCCCCACCAGGGTGATCCTGGTGCCTGGCCGTGATCCTTTGTTATAAACCGTGCCCTTGAATGAAGGAGCTGGAAAGCTGAGACTCCCCCCAGCCTTCCCCCAGGGGCAATGCTGGCCTTGCTGGTCTGAGGTGGACTTCTACATCCCGTGCCTTGGAGGCTGAATAACGGGGCAATGCCATGCAAAACTCCTGAACAGATTTGCAGCCCTCTCTCTTCCCAAGCTTAAGCTGGTTTTGTGGAGGGGCAGGCAGCGTTTGCCTGGATGCACTTTTCCCCCAGTGCAACTTAGACTGGGGGTGGGCCTGGGCGATCGTGCCTGTGCTGCTGGGCTTGCAGAGCGCGCGGCGAGCCTGGAAGTGCCAGGGGTTGCTCCCATCCCGGCTGGGCCAAGTCCGGCCGCAGGGAGTCGGCGGTTAAGCGTGCGCCGGGCCGGACGGCAGGGACCAGCTGCACCCTAGGAGCTGTGGTGGAGCTGGGGAGGGATTCGGAGCCCCAGGAGCAGCGGGCTGCGGAGAGAGGAGAGGAGAGGCGCTGCTGGTGCTTCGGGAGAGGCCCCGAGCTTGCCAAGGTCTGAAGAAGGACCGCAGGCTCAGGTGTGTTTGCTTAGTTGTGTGTGGTTTGCACGCGTGCTTCACTTGTTTAACTGTGAGGACGTGTGCCATGTTAAACCAGGTGCCCGGAAACCTGGGACTCGGCGCTGAGAGGCCTTGGTAAGGACGCTGGGTGTGTGGCCCCCTTACACCGACCCCCCGGACTCCCAGGGGACGGCGTCTCTTCCCTCGTGCTTCCATCCCTGGTCGTGGTGGTCCCCAGGTGCCAAGGGATGCTGTGGCCGCCAGCGTGGTTCTCATGCTGACACGGGGTACGTGCTGCAGGCTTAGCATCCTTTCGAAGGAGCGTGGGACGAGGAGGGTGGGAAGGTGCGTGCCCCTGCCAGGGCAAAGACTCCTGCCAGCGTCTCGCTGGCGCCTCGGTGCAGAGGCCATGCAGGTGGCGGGAAGGCCCTGAGCATCTCGGTGGTGTCTCATCCAGTGCAAGGGGCCGAGCCTTGGGGCCTGCTATGAACGGGCAGCACTGCTCGATGCTCGGGGAAGAGTCTCAAGCCCTCATGGTGAGGACAGGACCAGATGTGGTGTGATGCAAACACGCGTGCAGCCATCTCATGCGTGTTGTAATCGGCCCCCTGTCCTGCGAGGGTCCTTCACGGGCATTTTGCTCATCCTCTATAAGCATTTCCTGCTGAGGAGCCCTGTCATGGTTTGTTTCTGCTTCCTTCGCACCCTCTTCATCTGTCTTTGTGCTGTATTTTTCCTTCTTGGAAGCAGCAAAGAGCCCTCCCCCCGGGGTGTCGAACAGCCTTCCCCCCGGACTCGAGCGAGCAGCGAGTGTGCAAAGCCACGAGCAAGCCATGCTCTCAGTCAGTGGGTCTGTTGTGTGCAGAGGCCATCAGTGCAGCGGCGGAGGATTTGGCTATGAAGCAGCTGTTTCTAGGGCTTGGGCATTTGTCTGTTATTATTTCCTGCGCGTTGCTCTTACCTTGGAGTGCAAATGTGTCGTGGGATCTCCTGGCCTGCTGGCAGTCGATGACAAAATGCTGGTGGCTTTCCCATGGGGCACTGAGGGGTCCCTCCTACCTCCTTCCGATACGCGGAGGGGCTGATTCTGCTGCATCTGCTGTGCAAAGCCCACTGGAGAGTTTTCACACACGCACACACACATGCACATGCACATGGACTTACTGGCACTGAGGAAGAGCCATGATTGGAGCCCACGCATGAGATCAGGCACTCAACAGAGCTAACCTCACCTCTGCCACAGGTTTCCTGGGTGGCCATGGCCAAGTCCCTTAGCCTTCCTGTTGTTCCATCTCTAAGGCAGGGCTGGTGGTAAGGGTCTCAGAGGCACCCCGGGGACCACTCACATCAGCCGCTTGGATGAAAACATTAGCACCCATGTTTGATGAGCCCGTGCTCCTGCAGTCTCCGAGGGGAAAGCCCCGGCCCAGGCAGGTGGAGCCGGGCTGTTCTCGGTGGAGGCGGGTGGCAGAATGAGGAGAAACGGGCTCCAGTTGCAGCAGGTCAGATATTAGGAAGAACTTTCTAGCTGAAGCACTGGACCAGGCTCCCCAGAGAGGTGGAGGTATTCATGGCCTGGCTAGGCAAACCCCTGGCTGGCCCTGCTTGGAGCAGGGGGTTGGACTGGATGTGACTCCTGAGATCCCTCCAACCCTCATTTTTTGTGATTTTGTGTAAGGCCAGCTCGTGTAGACACACCGAGGCCTGTAGTGCAGGGACTGCCAGCAGTGGGGGTCCAGCAGCAAGAGCTCAGCTACACCACTATGCCGCGGGCCCGGGTCGGTTCTGCAGGCAATGACCAGCCCTGGAACTGGCGGGTCGAAAGCTGGCATGGGTGGCACGCGCCATCGCCATACCCCTGGCACGCACCTTGGCATGCACCGTCGCCGTACCCAACGGGAGCTGCACCGCCTCACCGGAGTGAGTTATTGCTTGCTGAGTTATTTTGGTGCCAGCTCATCCTGGAGCGCAGGGAAGAAGGAATCAAGCTGTTTGCGTGATAGAGCGATCAGCCTGACAGGGCTGTTCCTGGCTGCGTGACCAGAATCCTTTCCCCAAGCAAGAAGACGACCAAGTTCTTCCAGATCAGCTCTCCAGGGTCCCGCTCCAACCCCTGGCTGGACACCACCCGGAGCAGCCTCCTTTTTAAATCATTTTAGTGGGTGCAAGTAGGCTATTTTGGGGGGGGGGGGGTTATACAAAAAAATGGTAACTGTTTCTCAACAGAATTTGAATCAGGGATTTTTCATGTAAAGAATGCTGCTGAAATCATGATAAAAAATGACTGAAATAGATTTCATAGACATCAGGGCTGGAAGGGACCTCGCGAGATCGAGTCCAGCCCCCCGCCCAGGCAGGAAGTCTGCTGGGGTCAAATGATCCCAGCAAGACCAGCGTCCCGAGGAGGTCGCATCAATAGTTTGCTTCCTGAGGACTGAAATTCCAGAGCATAAGAATAAACACAAATGCTCAGAGCATTTTTTAATTTTTTAAAAAAGGCATTGAAACGTGAAAAAAGGGAAAAATTTGAGGGAAAAAAAAAGTCAGCAGCCTTTAGGTGGTCCCCACCCCCCATCAAATGAAAATTTCCTCTCATTGCAATCCTTTTCTAGACTTCTGCATCATTAGCTAAGCTTGCGGCAATAAGCCGAGTACATCAGAAACACCACTTCACGCCAGTAGCTTTACAAATCTAAATTTATCCAGAAGGAAGCTGGATTTTGAATGTAATAAGCCTCTCACATAACCAGGCGCAGACTTTTCCTATTTGTTCTGGAGGTGTGAATCTAGTGCCAGTCCTTTCCTTTTCTCCAGACTTTCTCATCTGACAGCTCTCTAAAGTCTGAAGAGAACCAGACTGGAATAAGACACATACACGGGCTGATAGACCCAAATCCACCCCTGGCTTCCTGATGTGGATTTACTCAGCTGCACATACCCAGCGTGCAGATTTTTTTTGTACATATACTGAGAGATGCAGATGCATTTAGCAATCAGAATGGTATTCTGTAACGCTTTTATGAAGACATTGATATCAAATATAAATTGGGCATCGGAACCGCATAGAAAATAGTAAAAATTATTTTCTCTGGGGAGCTACTTTAATGAAGACTAACAGCTCCATGGTTAATTTACTTCATTTCCAGACCTGTGGAAAGGGGAAGCTCTGCATCATTTCAGGCCTTCTTTTGTGTCCAGCTCTTGCTGGTGAGATGTTCTCTGCTTCCCTGAGCCTGGGCCGGTTTTTGAGCTGACATTCGCATTCGCCGCGTAAAGAAGAGACGCGGGGGATCGGCCTTTCTGTCCCGTTGCTGCGCCTCGTCGGTGGAAAGCGCCGTGCCGACCTCCAGGGCAGCGCGACCACGAGAACGAGGCGGGAGAGCGGACACGAGAGAGCTCGAGACGGGCGTGGGCGCTCCCGCGCGAGAACAGGGCGCTTGTACACGTGACGCAAGTGGCCTGTTTTTGCCATTAGGCGGGCGAGGTTAGGAAAAGCAGATCGTTAGGCCAGAAATGGAAACCGCTGGGCTGGAAGGCCCCTGGGTTCCTACGACTGTAGAGGGGTAAGGGCCAGGGTCAGACAGAAGTCCTCTGCTCCGCTCCTGCCCTGCTTCAGCCTAGGCAAGGGGTCCCAGGCTCGAGGGCAATCATCCAGCCAAGACCTGGAGCTTGTGAACAGACTGCTTTGTCCAGGCCCCCACGGGCAGGTGCCCACCATCATCACTCGCTCCCCTGGAAGTGCTGCTAGGTGAGCACTAGGCAGCTGCCTCCCCGGGGGGCAGTTGGCAGGGGAAGACCCAAGTGCAGGGGCGCAGCATAGCGGGAGAGCAGAGATGCTCCCACGTGGGCCCAGGTCCCCGCGGTCGTCATCCTTTCCACTCCCAGAAGTGGAGGAGACGTGGCACATATGAGCGCGTTTGCATTCGGCCACGGGGCTTGTGCCAGGGCTGCTCCCTCTGCCCCGAAGCCGTGGAAAGACGTCTTCGCCCTGAGATCGTCTCGTCTGCTGTCGTCTGTAGGAAACGGGCTGCGGGGGCCTCATCCGCTGACGGCTGAGTGACAGCCCCCGTCTTCTGCATGCACTTGGTATATAGGTCAATGAAGTTAAAAGCTACATCGCTGGCTGTTGATTTCAGGCTCATCCATCCAGAGCAGAAGAAGTCTCCTCCCGTGCCCTTTATGTCAGCTATCATAACCATCAGCTCCTTGAGCACCCATCCACGCGCCGAATACAAGGCAAACAAACCAGGCCTCCCTTTGGGGAGGGCAGCAGGGAACGCCTGCCAGCGAGCGGGTGTTGGGAGCGTTGGAGCTTTTGGCCCTTCGCAGTGGGGGAACAAGCCCCCGAGATCTCCGAGGAGCGGGTTACGGCCCTCTGAGCCCAGCGCTGGGCGCCAGGGCCACCTCCCAGCAGCACGTTTTCGGCTTCATGGAGCTCAGGCAGCCGCGTGCCTTGATCTCACAATCTCCTAGTCGTAATATCAGGGGCCGAACCGGGGCAGAGAGCAGGGCGTGTGTCTGCTGGGCCAAGGGCTGTCGAGCAGTTTCTCCTGCCTTTCAGCTCAAAAAACAAAAAGGCCGGCAAGCTTGGAGGAAGCCAAAGCGTCTCACTTTGGCATCTTCCAAGCAAGCACTCAACATCTTTGCACGTGGAACGACGCGCCCGCTCGGTATTTACTTCCACGTCCTTCAAAAAAGCCAGCTCAAAAGGCTCTCAAGAGCCAAAGATTTCACTTGGGATGAACAAAAGGTTTCCAGATCTTTGTGGTTGTCCTTAAAATCCTGTTTTTGGTGCAGTTGGCCATGCCGGTTGTTTCTCAGTTTCGTTCTCCTCGTGCAGCCGCCCTCCCCTCGGTTGCGGCCCAGGAGGAGTTGCCCCGGAGCCGGGGCCCCTCGGCGAGCGTGCGAAAGGCAGAGATGCTAGAGGGCAAGGTGCTGCTGCGACAGGCCAGGAGACCACAGGATCCAGGTAGACCAGGGGCTGGCAGCTGGGTGGAGATGTGGGGCAGCCATGGGGGTGCAGCTCCCCGAGGTCCGGGGGCTGCCCCCACCGGCAGCGGTGCTGCTCCTAGCTGCCCGGTCCCACCCCGCAGCTCCGTGGGCCGTGTCTGGCCTGCAGCCCGCGCGTTGCTGAGGTCGGCTGTAGGTACCATCGTGCAGAGCCTCTGCACCAGTTCGAGGGCTTAGCTCATGTCGACCCTTTGCAGAGGTGACGCAGACGGCCTGCAGGAGCAACGGGGTTCGCAGGCAGGGTTGGATCCGGGGGCTGCGGAGGTCGGTACGAACCTGTGGGCAGCAAAGGGCCAGAAGAAGCCCCCAAAGGCATTAATGGTTGCAGGAAGCATGCAGAGACCCAGCGGGCAGGGCCGGCGGAGGGAGTGGTGAGCTGAGCAGGCGAGGAAAGGGGGACGGAGGCTATCCACCGAACCACGTGCCCGGCTGTATTTGGAAGTGGAGCCCTCGTTAGCCTTCACCTCGAATGATTAACCAGCGCCGTGCAGCACGCTGTCCTGGAGGATGCACGGAGCCGGGCCCAGGCATTGCAGGCAGGGATTGCGTGGCCAGCAGTGTGGCGAGGGCCAGAGGGGAGTGCGCAGGAGCGGAGATGGACTCTGCGCGGCCTGCTTGGGCGGTGATTTAATCGTGGCCGGCCTGGCTGGGTTGCGAGGGCTGGTGGCCACCGCTGAGTCCAGGCTGCTCTCCGCACGTTGATATTTCTTGGAGACGATACGCACACGCACCCCGAGGCTCGGACACAGGTGGGTTTGCACCGGCCCCCGGAGTTTGGGGTCAGAGACACTGGGCAGGCCAGGAGATACTTAAAACAGCACAAAGGTGGCAGGCTCAGTGCAGGGGGGTCAGGCTCCTAACTCTCCTAGGCCGCTTCCTCTGGGAATCCCTGCCCAGGACACATGCCAGCAGAATGGGTGCTCGAGCGGCTGCCGAAGCAGGACCGTCACCGCTGGTGCCAGTCCGGTCCCTGCGAGCTGCCCAAGTCTGGCCAGGGCATGCAGCCGGTGCGGGTCTGTTCCAGGAGGAAGGTACCGGGAAGATGCCGCCAAGCCGGGGGTCTGCACAGCAGGGGCGAGGGGTGGGGGCCTGCTCCTTGTGCGGGGCAATGTCTCGGCTGAGCAGGAAAGCAGGGCAAGGCTGCAGCGTTCGAGGTCTGTGTACTGTGCACGTTAGAGTTGGCGAGTGATGCACAGGGTGGTCGTGTGAGCGGGGCACGGGGCTGGGATCCAGGAGAACAGGGTCTGTAGGATGAGCACAAGGACTCCGGCTCCCTTGCAAAGCAGTCCACAGGTGTGATGGCACCGGGGAGGGAAGAGCTGTCGCACACGGGTCGCCGCGCAGTTTCCTCTGTCGGCTTGAAGTCACTGGTGGAGGACGCGGGAGCAGAACGCGCTTCCCGGGAGCCCGGGCTCGCCTGGGTACAAGAAGCTGGGTGCCAGCTCGGGGGCTTTTCCAGGAGGCAGTGGCAAGCCCCAGGCTTGAGAATATGCGCGAGAGAGGACCCTGGCTCCTCGGTGCCGATGCAGCTGGCACGCCGGAGGGCGAGAGCCACGGAGCCCACAGCCGTGCCTTCCTTCAGCGGGGACAGAGGCGACGGCAGGCACTTGGCTGCCTGCCTTTTCGCTGTATAAGCACAGCGAGGACTGCCCAGGGTGCCCTGTGCGGCCGGCCAGGGCTGTACTGCAGGATGGGGCTCAGAAGAGCCCTGACCCTGGGGATGGGGGGACCATGACCCTGGGGGGAAGGGGCATAGAGGAGGCAGCCTGGACCTGGAAAACCCCTCGTTGGAGCCTGGCAGCTGAATCGTGCAAGAGCGTCTGTCTGCCAGGAGCATGCTCCAGCCCTGCCAGCTCCGGGCTGCAACTGCAGGGCTGCCTGGGGGAGCAGGAGTGCCCCTGCCGCTGCCCCCCAGCTCCGAGGGGGCTCAGATGTTCCTCCATGTGCTCCCTGCTTGGGGGAAGCGGGCGGGGTGGATATAAGAGTGGCCCTGCCCCTGCGGTGCCCGGTTCACACAGAGGGAAAGAGCCTGGCCCCAGCTTAAGGAGATAAGCAGCCCCAGCTGGCTGCCTAGGAGCTCCAGCTCATTCCTCCAGCCTCCGCTGAGGGGACTGACCTTTGCTGCAGCTGCACCCGGCTCCCAGTCTGCTCCCGGCTTCTCGCTGCCTCCAGGGGACCACACACCTCCTCTTGCAGCCCTCGCCCCCGTGGTCTGGGCAGAGGTCAGTCATGTCCGCGCCTGTTGCTGTCCCAGCTGGCAGCAGTTCGGGTTTCTAAGGGAGAATTTTTTCTGTCTTTCTGGGGAAGGAGGGGGTTGCTAAATAGGGACCTGCATTTCAAAGGGTGTTAAGAGCAGGTTGGGAAGCTGATGCCAGGTTTCCAGCCTGCTCTTTTCAATGAAGCTGCCCCAGGGCACCTACCCCAGCCTTTGCAATGCAGCTTTCCCAGCCTGGGGCAGCGGGGAAGGGCCAACGCTGGGGTTGCCTGTGCAATTGGCTTGTGTGCCCTGCAGTGCAGCCTTAAATCATGGAATAGAGAAGTGGGGCTGGCAGGGGCCTCTGGAGGACCTCGAGTCCACCCCCATTGCCTAAGGGTCATCCTCATCCAAAGCATCCCCATCTCCCCTCTTCCTAAAGCCCTGCAGTCAGCTCCGCTGCACAGCTACAAGGCACCAAGACACCAAATGCACCCAGCCTTTTTTCCGTGGGCCCCTGGCTCGCTCGGCGGACAGGCAGCTGCTTGCGTGATCTCTCGCTGTCTCCTCCTCACTTAGGCTGCCACCTGAGCTCTGGGCCCTGTGCAAAATTGTTACCTCCCCCCGCTGTATTTCTGTGGCCCTTCACTGCATAGCTGAGCAAAGGCAAGGTAGAGATGCACCTTACAGACTGACTAACTCAGAAATGAGTGTTTCACAGGCATTCACGGATGTGTCTTCACCATAAGCCACGGGAGGGGCATTCTCCCCATTTCACAGGTGGAGACCTGAGGCCTGGAGGAAGAATGCCCAAGGAGCCGAGCAGCCCCGGATCAGGTCCTGGTTTTTAACTGCTTCACTTTGCAGCCGCGATGTGTCCGGGGGGCCCTTAGGGCATCGTTGCCGTATGTGCTGTAATGCACCGCGCTGTGCGTTAAAGGGGGTGTCTGCGTGCACGGGGGGACGAGGTTGCGTTTCATATTGTTCTCGTCATCAGCCGGATCCTGCGGCTGGCTCAGGGCAGGGCCCTTTAGGCGAGTGGTTGGTTTGACGGTGTGGAAGATGCTCCGTGTTCGAAGGGGGGGCACAAAAGAGTGGGGCCAGGATGGGGCGGGGGGGAGGGGGTCTGTCTTAGCAGCTGCAAGGAATCGAGAGAGGGCATCGTTTAAGTGCCGGGGTCAAGTTCAGCTGATGCAGAGGGGAAGGGCTGGCTTCTCCACCCGATGCTTCCAGTGCGGAGCTGGGGACCGTCCTGGAAGGGATGACAAGGCCCGTTGCGGGGTGTCGGGGTGCAGGGTGGATCCAGGGGGCTGCGCTGGTGCAGCCGTGCCCCTTTCACACTGAAGGTGATGGGCCAGCGGTGGTTTCCCCGTCCCTGGGTCTCCTGCGGGGTCTGGGGCACGGCTGGGGACGCGCAGAGGATGAAACAGGGAGCAGGTGAGGAAGGGGCGAAGCCCCAGGACTGCCCCTGCCCTGCTCTCCCTTCTCCAGCACGTCCCCGCTTGGCCCAGGGTCCAGCAGCACAGGACTGTGGACGGTGGTGCAAGTGGGAGATCTCTGCCCGTGCAGGCGCCCGTGCTGCAGCACCACTGGGATCTCCTGCACCCCTCGTTGCGTTCCTAGATCCGCTGTGAAATGCAGGGCCTGTGGGGTACCGGGGAACATACCAGTCCTGAGGCTCCTTTGGGTCCACAGCAGGGGACACGGGCCCACGTGCGTGGACGCAGCCCCAGGGCCGGGGCTCTCTGGTGTCCTTCCCGGTTCCCTCCGGGGCGCCGAGCTGCCTTGCGGTGCAGCGTGCCCTGGCCCCGGCCCCGCGCGAGCAAGCGGGCGCCTTCTGGAAGCACTCCCGGGTTGTTGAGTTTGATGTGTCAGTGTGATAACAGGGAAGGATCATAATTTAGGAGGAGATAAAAGGTGGTGGGAGTTTTATTATTCAAATATAAAATAATTTCCTCCTTTCAAAGGCACCGTGCTTCCTGCCTCGCGTACGGGGATAAATCCGTCAGCGCCGTACAAGGAGCTGCACCGCAGGCGTGCGCTCGCAACCCGGGGGCCCGGCTTGTCACCGCGTGGGAAACCGGGTGCCACGGCTCGTACCACGGGCCAGACTGGCCAGGGGCTGGGTTTTCCCCCAGGCTAGAATAGCAGGAAGGATCAAACCAGTTCTTCCAGATGAGCCTCAATAGCCCGGGCCAAAATAAACACGGATCTCACAAGGGCAGTTTTCGAGGCTGGTCCCGATCTCACTTTTCCTGACCAGCAAGAACATGGAGGTGCAATTACACCCCATGGGGAGCAGTTTAATGAATTTGTTTTTAGGTAGAAAATGCCAAGTGGTCGGGCGTTTTGAGATGAACAAGTACAGCTATCTGCACCCCCTGGAAGGGGCCACAAAGGGCCCATCACTATCTCAGGATAGCAAAAAGACAAAACAGGGGCCAGAGGGTCATGGTTTGAAAACAAGACGCCGAGCAGGGCGCTCGCTGCCCCTCGACGGAGGCCGAGGAGCCAGGGGACGCTGTCCGGCGAACGTGAGCGGACAAGGGGCAGGGAAATGCTGTGGTCCCTTGTCCTGGCCAGGTGGGCTGCCCGGGAGGAAGGAGCAGGGGGATGCCCTGTTGCAAAGCGGCCCGTGCCTCGTGGCCCAGGCGGGCACTGGGATGCAGCAGACGCGGGGAGGAGCTGCTCCGAGTCGGGCCAGGCGATGAGAAGTGCCTTACTGCCTGGCAGGCACAGACAGCTCCATCTCTCTCTTGTTCCTCCCAGTGCCTTGGTTTTCTTCTCAAACGCTGGCATTTCGAGTGCAGAAAAACAAAGCTCACGTTCCCGTGGCGCCAGTCAGACTCGGGGTGCAGCAGCAGGGGGGTGGCCGTGACGGCAGCCCCTTTCCTGTCCTCGTGGCCCCCTCCCTGGGGCACTGGTGGTGGGTGGATGGGGCTTTGACCCCTGGCAGCCCCGGGAGCCGGGCTGGGGCCGGTGATGAAGCTGCCCGCTTTCAAGGCCAACGGCTGGTGCTGCGAGGTGGGGCTAGGCCCGGGGCATCCAGAGCCAAGCAGGGGCGCTGGGGGCTCATCGGGTGGCACCGCGCCCCGGTTTGAGCACAGCGGGGCAGAAAGGGGGTGCGGGGCTGCAGTCCTGGGGTCTCCGGGGCTTCGTGGCGCAGGGTCGGTTTGCCTGGGTGACGCGGTGGGGCCTCCGCTCCTCAAATCCCTGGCTGGCCCGTGACCCAGAGCCCCCTCGTCCCAGCACAGGGCACCCGGGGGCCCGGCGGTCTGAGCCCTTCCCAGGCCTGTGGGAAGAAGCCAAGCCGGACAAGCGCGGTGGGAAACGCCTGTGCGTCGGGTCCCGGGTGCGGGAGGTTTCCGAGCTCTCGGGGCCCGGTCCCCTTCTCGCTCGCGGCAGGCAAGGGCGGGCCGGGGGGAGAAGCCAGCTCGAGCCGTGCTGGGGCCTTGCTCCGGCGGGGAGCCGCTGCGGAGCGCCGGGCCCGGCGTGGCGCGCTCGTCGAGGTCTGTGTTGCTAAGCAAACGGGCTGCTGCATCGTGCGCCGCTCGGAGCTCTTCTGGCGGCGTTCCCGGGTCGGGCGGGCCGCCCGCCTGGCGGGTGTCGGGGCCGCGGCCGAGCGCCTGGAGCAGGAAGAGGGGCCTTGTGCCCGGGAGCTGCGAGGAGGCCCGGAGGAGGCCGACTCGGTGTTTCGGGCACAAGTGCCTGCGAACATCCACGCGTGCCTCGGGCTGGCGTGTGCCGCGGCGGCCTGCTTTTCAGCTGGGCGCTTTCGGGGTCTCCCGTGGGTTTTGGGGTGGAGCAGGACACGTCCTTACCAGCCGAGTCCTGGAAACCTCTGCCCTTCGCGGCTGGGCACGGGGTCCCTCTCCGCTGGCTGGCACGCGGCGCGGGGGCGCAGGGCTCGAGCCTTCAAAGCGCTCCTGGCTGGACTGACATTTACATTGTGGTTACAGCGGAAGCTTCTTAATTAACTTTCCAGGCCGGCGAAACCTATCGGCCTCCCGTCAAAGGCGTGGGAGCGATGCCGGCCGGCCGGCGGCCCCGAGGCAGCATCCTGCCCTTGCGGCCCTGGGCCGCGGTGCCAGCCGGAGCCGGCGTGCAAGGGGCCTGGGGCGAGGAGAGCCGCGGACCCCCGCCCGGGGGTCTTGCGGGGCCCCTCTGCGGGGTGGAGACCCCCTCCTGCCGCCCGGGGCCTTCTCCCTGCTCCTCCCCAGGGCGGGCTGCTGGATGTTTCCGGTGTCTCCTAAATAGCTTGAGTGTTAAAAAACAGGAGCAATTGGCTGTTTTTTCCTCTTTCGCAGTGTCAGGTATTCCCTTCCCTCTTTTAGCAGCAAAGCGGGGAAAGTACGTGATGGGAAGGAGGGCAAGGAGCTCCTCACCAGCTGGCAGATGGATTTTCTCTGTAGAAACAGGCTGAAAGAGCTAGGGGCATTTAGTCTGGAGAAGAGGAGACCAAGGGGGGATTTGATAGTAGCCCTCAGCTCTCTGCGGGCGACGGCAGAGAGGACGGAGGGGCTTTTCTCTGCGGCTGTAGGGGACGGACGAGCGACGGCCTCGAGCTGCAGCAGGGACATGAGGGCTGGAGGTGAGGAGGGACTTTCTGACTCTGAGAGTGGCCAAGAACTGGAGCTTACCCCGATAAAAAGACATCAGTGTGTGTTTTCACATGCGACTAACCTAGGAAAATGGCGATTTTTGGTGCTGTATCTAAACAACGTGCAGCGTGTACAAGCGCCCCGAGAGATGGTGAAATCCTCACCCGTGCAGGTTCACGAGCAGGTGAGACACTGGGCTGAGACGGTTTAGTTGGGAGGCGTCTTGCCTCGAGCAGGGGCCGGAGTCGATGTGAGGTCCCTTCCAGCCCATGGGATGCCGTTCCTATAATCCCGCATCTGACCCGCACGCATCCTGCCTGGCCAAGCTTTGCTCCTGAGTCCTGGTTTCGTGCCCTGCCATGAGACCTGCGCCGTGCTGCTTCCTTGCACATCCCTGCACTCCCCTGGATGCCCCGGAGGCAGGCTGACGATTGCTTCGCGGTTCATGCAATGCAAGGTTGCTTGGTGCGGATGCCTGTGCAAGTCTCGGGTCGATGTGCAGGGGGAGTATTGGCAGCCCCTGCGCTCTCCCCAGCTCTGCCCGACGGTGTTGTAACGGGGGTAGGAAATCGGAAGGACGTGGGAACATCTGACCCAGCGACCTAGCTGTTTCTATCATTGGTCTGGGTGATGCACCGCTCCCCTGAATTCGGCCCCGAGTGCACGGCTTTGACCCCAGGGAGCCCCGGCAGCCCCGGGAGCCGGGCTGGGGCCAGTGATGAAGCTGCCCGCTTTCAAGGCCAACGGCTGGTGCTGCGAGGTGGGGCTAGGCCCGGGGCATCCAGAGCCAAGCAGGGGCGCTGGGGGCTCATCGGGTGGCACCGCGCCCCAGTTTGAGCACAGCGGGGCAGAAAGGGGGTGCGGGGCTGCAGTCCCGGGGTCTCCGGGGCTTCGTGGCACAGGGTCGGTTTGTCTGGGTGATGCGGTGGGGCCTCCGCTCCTCAAATCCCTGCCTGGCCCGTGACCCAGAGCCCCCTCGTCCCAGCACAGGGCACCCGGGGGCCCGGCGGTCTGAGCCCTTCCCAGGCCTGTGGGAAGAAGCCAAGCCGGACAAGCACGGTGGGAAACGCCTGTGCGTCGGGTCCTGGGTGCGGGAGGTTTCCGAGCTCCCTGAGAGCCTCTTCCGTGCCGGGGGGGAGGGCAGGGGATGAGCTGCGAGCTCAGCGCCTGTTGCTCCGACATCGCTTTAGCTAGATGACCCGGTGATGCGTGCACGCGCCCGTAGCGGGGTGTTTGCAGGGAAATCCGCCGGCACAGATGGGTTGGAGATGTTTCCTCTGCCATCCCTAACCTAGTCAGTGGTGGAGCCAGGGAGGGCTCACCCTTGCTCTAGACTAATCTTTTTTTGCACAGTGGTTTTAAAATCTCTTTCCATATAGATTAAATAATGCATTTGCTTGAATAAGGGATGGATCATGCTAGAGCGATCCGGGGCGATGCTGTCCCTCTATAACACCCACTCCTGCCGCTGCTGGAGGCGGGAGACTGGGCTCGCCAGGCCATTTGTCCGGCCCAGCCTGGCCCGGGCCATGCCTTTGCGGTCAGCACGTGGGCCACGTGGCTGCAGCCCATGCCGGCCGGCCGAGCGGTCGGAGAAAAGGTGAGGACAGGATTGCCTCCCGGCGCTCCCCGTGTTGTGTTGTGAGCGGTGACGGGAGCCGCGTGAAGAAGTCGCTGGACTTCTATGCAAGTGTTCCCCAAAAGCCTTGGGGCAGCTGCTGGTGGAAAAAAAAAGCATTGCTGATAAACGCAGGTAAAACATAAAATAAGATGCACTTGTATAACTGATGCCCCAACTCGAAACACTTCTCCAAACCCATGACAGTCCTGAGGGGACGCAGGCTTTCCGTGACAAGAACTTCTCCTTTCTGTGGCTGGCACGAAGCCCTCGGCGGCTCTGGTAAGCCCTGGGGCTCAGCCCTTCACTGTACCCTGCCTCGAGCTGAGGATACAGGGCGGTGCCGGTCGTGTGGTCCCAGGTTACCGGTGACTTCGGGGTCTGGCTCCCCAGGCAGGAGCCCGTCGGTGGAGGACGGCGAAGGCCCGTCCCGCTGGAGCAGGGGTCTCCGTGCCGCCCGGGGGTGGCTGGGCATGGGAGGAGGCAGCAACGCGGCGCTGCTTGGTGCGTCCCACGGCCCTGCCCCCAGAAACTCCCCCGGCCTTGCGCCCACGGAGAGACTCGCCGAGGAAGCCCGTGCCTTTTGCACGCTTGCTGCAACCCCCCAAACTGCAGCGAGGCGTCGCCGGTCCCTGGGCGGTCATTACTGCGCGCCGGCCCCGAGCACCGAGCGTCCGGTCCCCCGGAGTCCTTGGAAATCTCCGAGCCACCGCAAGCAAGGAAACTGCAAGCTGTTCGTTTTTGCCACGGTCTAATTAATTCAGGCCTCTTGCTCAACTTTACAACAGAGGAGAAGATAATGGCAGCATGAGCTCGTTCTAATAGGTTTCTTATTAGTTCAGTTATTGGGTGTAGTATCCAGCGTTATAGTATATTACCTGTTTCCTAGGAGACCGCGGGAAAGCACAGGAACAGCAAGAGCGAGTGCCTCTGCTGCTTGCCACTGCAATCACAATTAACACAAATACTGTAAATGTCAAGGGAAGCTAAATATAGTTCACGCACCGAGTCTTATTATGCCGCTGTCCGTTGGAGCCTCCTCTTCTGCATACCGCAGGCACATGGAGTCGGGGCTGCGCTGAATGTCAAAGCAAAGTCAGGGCGACGGGGCTTTCGTTTGCGACGGGGGCGTCTGTGGCTCTCGGACACGCGTGGGGTGGCGGGTGCACGCCTGGGCCCTGTGCCGGGGGGGACTGTGGGGCACCGGCCTGGTTTCTCACCTCTCGTGGCCCCGAATCCTTTCGGGAAGCGTTAGCTCAGCGGCCGCACGCCCCCTCCTACCAGTCCTGCTTCTCCCAAGCATTTTGCAGGAGCTTTTCCACCAAGACAAGCCCCAGGCCTCCCACTCCGAAACCCCCCCACCCCGCTTCCTGAGCCGAGCGCGCTCCCCCTCCCAGCCCACGTCATAACCCCGTCTCGCCTTTCTCTTCCCAGCATTATTTCACCGTGAACTTCAACCATGAGAATCAGAAAACCCTGGAGCTGCGGACGGAGGACGCCAAGGACTGCGACGAATGGGTGGCGGCGATCACCCACGCCAGGTAGCGCCTTCCGAAACGGCCCGCGGCGCCGCACCCCGGGGGCCAAATGGTCACGGCGGGGCAAGCCACGGTGGGCTGAGACGCGGCTCGACCCGGCAGGAGGCTGAGCACTGTCAGCTCCCCCTGAGGTCAGTGGGGGCTGGTGGGCACAGTACCCACCAAACCCCAACAAGTAGGCAGGATTCAGTGCCAACTGGGATGCCAAGGCCCCGATGCTGTAGGCTGTGCTCCCCGCGAGCTTGTCCACGGGGAACAGCTGGTTGCATTGGGCCTGTGGGAATTCCCGGCTCGCTCCGACGCGCTGGGGGGGCTCGGTCATGACTGTTGCAGAGGAACAGCCGCCACCATTTTGTTCTGGTTTAAAGAAAACCCACGAGCGAGTCGGGAGAAGGAGCAGCCAGGCTCAGAAGGAGAAGAGCAAAACCCATGTCTTCCTGCCTTGCAGCGAGAAGGGCAGCTCGTTCACCGCTCTGCCCGGGGGAAACGTTCCCGGCGCTTCGGGGAGCACCCCCGAGATGTGCCCCCGCGGCGGGGCGGCGTTTGCGGGGAGCTAGCTAGACGGAGCCTCTTCACAGGGGCAGGCGCTGGCGTCTGCGCTCCGGCACCGGGGGTGTCCCCGTCAAACTTGCCCTGACTTCTTAAGGCTCCTCCTAGCATCCCTTTTCTGGTCTTTCCCAGAAATATCCTCTCCCCAGCCCCAGTTCAGACTCTGCACCCTGCCCTTGACGCTGGTCCCAGAACAGCGTTTGCCTGGGACTAGGCAGCCCTGCCAGGGTGGCCCTCGTCCCGGGAGCTGCGCGCGCACCGGGAGCGAGCGGAGCGCGCAGAGCTGCAGCGCTGCTCCGGCGTGGCTTTGCCAGCAGGACGGTCGCGGCCTGGGCGTCTCGGCCGTGCCGGGGGCCGGCTGGGGCTTGCACGCAGAGGCGCGGGGCAGAGCCGAGGAAGCAAAGCTGGAGCGGGTGAGGGAGGCCGGCGGGGAGGCCGGGTTTTAATGGCTGTGTCTATATGACAGTTATAGGAATCTTGCTACAGAGCATGAAGCTTTAATGCAGAAGTACCTCCATTTGCTTCAGATTGTGGAAACGGAGAAAACCGTTGCCAAGCAACTTAGACAACAGATTGAAGATGGGGAAATCGAAATCGAGCGCCTGAAATCTGAGGTAACGAGCCCTCGCCCCGACTGCGCCGGGTGGCGTCAGCCCCGCGGGTCCCTGGGGGTCGCGATCCTCTCGCTCCCACTGGCGTGAAGGCAAGATGCCACGGAGCCCCTCCCCGGCCCGGGGCCAGGCTTTACGCCAGCGCAGCCGGGTGTAAGCCTGCTCTTCCTGCTCGGGTGCTGGCTGCCGGTCTGGGCGGCTCGGGGCGCACGCGCGGGAACGGTGAGACGGGCTCCTCCCGCCGCTGCGAAGAACTGCCACTGCGCACGTGGCACCGAAGCCACGGCCGACGCGTCGCGGGGGCTCGGGCTCCTGGCTCCCGCCGCCCGAGTGCTGCTCAAGCTCTTGGCCCCGCAGGCCGGAGGAAGGGCGTGGGCTGGTCCGTGGGCCGGAT
Source organism: Crocodylus porosus (assembly GCF_001723895.1). Classification (NCBI taxonomy): domain Eukaryota; kingdom Metazoa; phylum Chordata; order Crocodylia; family Crocodylidae; genus Crocodylus; species Crocodylus porosus. Next base: position 41,599,828 of record NW_017728911.1, on the reverse strand, counting down.
TGGGCCCCCTGCCAGGACTGGGCCCGGCATGTCCTCCACCCATGCTGCGCTCACAGGCTGGGCCCGACGTGCTAGGATCCGGCCCGGGACCCCATGCCGCTGGGTCAGGCCTGACACTGCTGCCCCCCAGCCTGGCCAGCATCAGGACTCAGCCTCATCTAGACTGATTTTTTTTTTTTTGTCACAGTGTTTTAAGTGTTTTTAAAGTCTCTTTCCCTATAGATTCAATATTTACTCGAGTGCAAGAGGAGGTTTTTTTGCAGCTGAAAGTAAAGCTGGGCGGCTGGTGGGCGGCAGGTGAAGGGAGGCTGAGAAAGGAGTGAAGAAGCCGGAGAAAGAAAATGAGGAGGGAAGAGCCTGGAAGTGGGATGGGGAGGGACCTCGTTAGTGAACGCAGACCGCGATCGCTCTGGGAACCTCACTGCATTCAGGACAATTAATGCAAACGAGCACTTTAGCTGAACTTGTCACTTCGCTACACATTAGCTGCTGGGTTTAAAGAGAGAGCCGCGCTGGAAACCTTTCTCTCGGGGCGGCGTCACCCTGACAGCAGGATAGTGGTGACTTCAGGCATCATCTTGGTATTCATCTTGGTAATTGCTAAGTAACGGGGTCTCAACAGCAATAAAAAGGGTTTTCAGGCCTCCTTGGCTGGGATGCTGTAGCTGGGGCTGGTCCTGCTTGGAGCAGGGCGTTGTACTAGATGCGACTCCTGAGGTCCCTTCAACCCTCATGAGTCTATGATACAGGAGGGGTGTCAAAGATGCGGCCTGTGCGCTGGATCCAGCCCATCATCTGGCCCCTGGTGCTGCCTGGGGGGCAGGATGGGCAGATCCAGGACCCACGCCTCGCCTGAGACCTGCCCTGCCAGTGCGGCGCACACCGTGTGCCAGGTCGGTCCTGGACCGGTGGGGGCAAGAGCCACGTGTGGGGGCTGGGGGGAGAGCCGGTGGGTCCGATCTGGTCCGTGGGCCAGTCCCACGCTGCTCATCCATTGGGATGAACTCGACCCCCTTGTTATAGGGATTAAAACAGGCAAAAGACCAAGATGGAAAATGATGCTAGAAGGGGAAAAACCACAGCAAGAACCTAGACCAAATCCCAAATGCATTTATTTAGTTAGTGAGTTATGCCCTGCATTGATATGCCTCCCTTCCTAGAAAAGGCTCGGGGCGACGAGCAAGGAGAGGCGTGTGCTGTCCTTCCTGTATCTGCCTGCCCTTTGAAATGTCTAAGTGCGCGGGCGGGTTTCATCTGGGCGGGATGTGCGACTCCAGCGGCCGTCATGCCAGGAGCTAAGAGGGTGTCGAGGAGATTGGTGCGTCCTGCATCACGATCCAGGGCTGCTTTTCGTAGCTTTTTAAGGCCATGGCTCCAGTGGCAGGCAGCGTGCCTCCCTACCCTGTGTAAAGGTGTGTGGAGGTGGGCTTGTATGCAGAGGTGAGCTTGCACGTGGAGGTGGGCTTGCATGCGAGGTACCTGAAGAGGAGCGGGGAGCCGGTCACTGCGTGGACGAGAAGTCAAAACCTGAGAAATTCTCACGAACTGATGATCTGGGGTGGGGGGACTCGTGCTTTTGCTTCTTGGTGCTTCAGTCTCAGAGTGGTTTCAGCTGCTTTATTGTGGTTTTAAAACCTCTTTCAGCATAGGGAGAACACTCTATTTACTGGGACCAGAGAGGAGGGTTTTCCCCCCTTATTTAACATGGGTGGGTGGAAAACCCCCCACCTTGGATTTGAGTAGAAGTGGGGAGGGGTGGGGCCAATTGCCTCCCACCACCCCACCCACTGGTGCAGCTGTGGAGGGGATGAATGTAAAGCAACCCTCAATAAATAAACTACAGACATGAAAAATGATAACAAATGTGGATGTTTTCCATGTCTAGCATCTAATGATGGGGGGTCATCTTAAATTCAGGGTCGTCTTGGACTCGAGTGAGTATGGTAACGTTTCTCAGCGGAAGCAGGTTGTGCAGATGGGGCCCCTTTCCCACCAGAGCGGGAAGTTTCGATGAACTGGCGTTTTCCAACGAGAAGACATTTCACGGAAGATTCCCGGTCCGCTCCAGTCGCGATGCTCCTGGCTGTAGGCGTTGGCTGCTCTAGGAGCTGGAGGTTGGCCCAGACCCTCCTTATCAGGGACCCCCATTTTTACCTCTGACATTTGGTAAGTCTGGGCTGGATGAATGCACTGCGCGGTGGATAGAAAACTGGCTGGAGCATCGGGCTCAGAGAGTAGTGATCAATGGCTCAGTGTCTAGTTGGCAGCTGGTATCAAGCGGAGTGTCCCAGGGGTCGGTCCTGGGGCTGGTTTTGTTCAGTGTCTTCATCAGCAACCTGGAAAATGGGATGCAGCACGCCCTCAGCAAGTCTGCAGATAACACCACGCTGGGCGAGCAGTAGAGATGCAGAGGATAACAGGGCTAGGATTCAGCATGACCTCAACAATTGGTCCAAAAAAAATCTCTTGAGGTTCAACAAGGACGAGTGCAAAGTCCTGCAGTGAGGCGGGAGCGATCCCCTGCACCGGGGCAGGCGGGGGGTGACAGGCTGGGCAGCAGCTCTGCAAAAAAGGACCAGGGGTGACAGTGGTCAAGGAGTTGAACAGGAGCCAGCAGTGTGCCCTCGGTGCCAAGGAGGCGAATGGCATCCTGGCCTGCTTCGGTAGGAGATCGAGGGCAGTGATGCTGCCCCTCTATTCAGCACCAGGGAGGCCGCATCTGGAGTCCAGTGTCCAGCTGTGGGCCCCCACTACAGAAAGGATGTGGACACAATGGCAACGAGAATTGGCAACGAAGATGGTTGTGGGGCTGGGGGACAGGACTGGTGAGAAGAGGCCGAGGGACCCGGGCTGATTTAGTCTGCAGAAGAGAAGACCGAGGGGGATTGAACAGCAGCCTCCACCTCCCTGCCGAGGGGCTGCAAAGAGGATGGTCTCAGTGGGGGCAGATGACAGGACAAGGAGCAATGGGCTCCAGCTGCAGCAAGGGAAGTTGAGGTTGGATACTGGGAAAAACTTTTTCACGAGGAGGGTGGTGAAGCACTGGAGCAGGCTGCCCAGGGAGGTGGTGGCAGCTTCATCCTTGGAGGTGTTTAAGAGCTGGCTGGACAAAGCCTTGGCTGGGATGATGTTGGTGGGGCTGGTCCTGCTTGGAGCAGGGGTTGCACTAGATGTGCCCTCCTGAGGTCCCCTCCGGCCCTTGGCGTCTATGAGTCTGTGATTCTCTGATTTGAACGGTGACTGATCGCAGAGACCTCCGCACGCCCGTGCGCCAGCACGCACCCCATGAACAGGGATTCCTCTACAGCCTCCGTTCCTATCAGTCCAAGCCCAAGCTGCCCTGGACAACAGGTCCAGGAGCTGCCCCCCAAGCTGAGCAGGCCGCATCCTGACCTTGTCCTGAAGCAGAAGCAGTGCATTTGCCCCCATAGGTGAACAAAGGTACCGCTACTAGTGAAGAGCCAGTGCCCTGGGCTCTGCAGGACTGGCCAGGAGTGTGCGCGCCCCGTGCAGGGCGGGCTGGGTGGACATTGCAGTGCAAGCTCATCTCTGAAGGGCCGAGGGGAACAGCCTGGATTTGGACGCTCCTGCCAGGCAGCGCATGGGTGAGCCCTGCTCGGCCAAGCTGCCTGTCTTTGGGCTGTTGCTGACCGGCCGAGGCAGCCCAGCGCATGTCTGGGTCTGCATTAGGAATCGCTGGACCCTCGTTGCAGCCTCCCTGGCTCCCGGGGTGACCTCCATGTGCAGGGGCGTTCATCCAACCGCCGGGCAGGGGGCTCGGAGTAGGGCTCCTCACAACACGCATGTGCGGATGCATGCACGTGGATCCATCATGCTGCAGCATCCCTGCGATCCACAGGGATCGGGGCCAGTCTCCTGAACCTGCACCAGCTCCACTTCCCGGAGAGCGCACGGCCCAGACGGCGACAGGGAATGACCTGCAGAGGCGCCCCCGGCACGCCGCGAAAATACCCCCGGCCCAGCTGGCCCTGAAGCAGGTTTTAGGGCCTAGTCTCCCCTTCCTCCCACCGGTGTGCGTTGAATTTAAACAAGCTGGGAGGACTCGTGGCACCAAGTGGCCCATTGACGTTGACCCATCGCATCTGCGGGAAGGCAGGTCTGGTCTGACCCAATTAACTCGCTTTTGATAAGCGGGCTCAAACTTTCCACACCTTGGGATTAGGGCATCTGTGCTAGCTGTTGGCATCGAGGGGAAGATGGGAGTTGCACACACACCTTGACTTCAGCCAAAGGATTATGGGTTAAAATGCATAGTCGATAATTTAAAAGCTGGCAAAGTGCCATCGGTAATTAGCACATGGCTGGGCTGGCCTGCATGGGATTGCACCTTGTGTTGTTTTCTCCTCCACGTCCTTTTGAAGTACTGATCCGATCATCAGCTTCTACTTTAATGTGCAAATTTTGCTCACCTGATTTAAAAAAAAGACCACCCCCCCCCAATCCAGCCCTCTGCCGTGCTGAATATTTATCCGCCAGAGGCTTTAAACCTAGCTCTGCAGCACCGAGAAGAAGCAGTTTCCAGCCAGGAGCTGATTGGGAATCTGAAATAACTCTCTTTGGTTTTTAATGTGCTGTATGATACACCCCGGTCGTTAATGAATCGTGTCATCCTGCAGCTCGCCCCGGGACGATGCTGGCAGGGGCAGGGAGGCCTGCTTCCAAGAGAGACGGCTGCTATTTCTGGAGACACTCCTGGGGCCTGTCGTTGCCCGGGCTGGCCTTGGGGGAAGCATGCTCCCCAGGCCCAATCCTGCACGGGGGGCTGAGCCCCAAACCCTCCGAGAATAGGAAAGCATCCGCAAGACCCTGCAGAATCAGGCAAGGGAGTCTTGATTCAGAGAAGCCTCCTGCTCCCTGCTGCCGTGCATTGCTCCTGGCACTGCAGTGCACTCAAATCCATGATTTTAATGAGATTTAAGCACAGGTTTAGCATTAAGGTCACGCTCCTGGGCTTTCCCGAGTGAAACCAGCCGGGACAGTGGCGCTTGCCCGGCCTGCCCTTGGCACAGCAGGGGGTTAACGAGCGAAAGGTGGCAACGGGCGGGTCTGATCTGTGCTCCGCATCGGAGGCTCCTGGGCAGCCGAGGGCCTGCACCCGTCTGCGGGGGCTGGACGGCGTTCGGGAGGAAACGGTCAAAAGTGGCGGTGGTGTTTGATCTGCATTCGGGAGCGGGGAGCTCGGTTTCAAGTTCTCCAGGGGAAGAAAAGCCCCGCTCTTGACTGAGCTGTGAACGGTGACGCACCGGTGTCTCCGGGAATGGGGTTCAACGGCGGGGAGATCTTTCCTGTTCGAGAGGCGCTGGGTGGGGATGGATTTTGTCTGCAGACGGGCCCGGGCTGCGCGGTTTTGCTGCTGAAGAGCTGTCGGGGGTCTCCGCGTAGCCTTTCCTCTCCTTTCGGGCAGGACCTGCTGGGGGGCAGGTCGGACAATTGTCCCAACTCGCTTTGGAGTTGGCAGCCTCTCGTCTTGGCGCCCTGCGCTTGCACGCGGGGCCCATTGCTCCCAAGGTCGATGACGTTCTTATTTGTAAATAGTTCACCGAGAAGTCTGGACGTCGGAACAAAACCTGCCTAAATTATTGGAACAAACTGCTTTATCTGACCCTGCTAATTAGGTCTGCCTGTCAAGTTCACGAAAAGTTTTGAGATTTCAACTTTATTCCGAGTGCGGCCAGGACAAGCTGGGGGGATCTCAGGTGTCTTCATAGGAATAAGAAAATATGTCCCACCCAGCAGCTGCTTCCCCGGCTGCGCGCCTGGGAGAGGGAACTTCGACTTCAGCCCCCTTCCTCGTGCTCCGACACCTCCTCTCCCTCCCGGTGTTGCCGAGCCCAGACAGCCCGGTGTGTCTTCATTTTTCCCCCTGCCAACAAGTTCTCAAATCCCAGATATTCGAAACCGTCCTTGGGAAAAACTCTAAAAAAAGGACTTTTTCCAAAACTGGACAGTGTCATGAGCACTCTTGATTTAGATTTTAATTTGTGATTGTTTTGCAACTACGTGAAAAATATAAAGTGTTTTTCAGCTTCGTTTTCTCATGACTGCATGGTCGCCCCGGCCTTTTCTCTCCCCCTTGCTGCCCCCTTTTCTGTGACAAAAAGGAAAAGGGCAGGAAATATGTTGAATCAAAACCCACCTGGCTCAATACCCGTTTTCACGACAAACCGTGAATATGTGAAAACTTGCCCCTTTTTACAAGTGGCCAAACGAAAGCAGCGGGATTTTTCTGCAGATTTCCCCACCCTTCCTGCAGCACGAGGCTTTCTCTGGGCCGTGTCTCCTTATCTCGAGCTTATCCGCAGAAAGCGGCAGTAGTTGCTTGTGTCAGCTTGAAGGTGGGACGCGGGTAGAGACTAACTAAATCAGAGGTGCATTAGCTTTCAGAAGCACCGGCCACTTCATCAGAGTCCATGCAGGGATGCGCCGTGGCACCCGATGCAGCGGGCGCGTGCTTACGAAAGCTTGTGCATCTCTGGTGTATAGTTAGTCCATGAGGTGCGGGTCTCCCCCGCCTTTTGCATGCATCTGGCAGCGTTTCTAGTGCAGAATTGTTAATCCCTGTTTCCCATCTGTTCGATAACGCCGATGAAGTGCGTCCAGCCAACTTTCCAAATACACTGTAGGAGGGAAAACTGTTTCGTGTTTATGGTTGCGATACTTTTCATACGCTTCCTTAGTGCTTCCTCCATAGCAACAGAACCAGACGTTGCTCTCAGCTGAAGTGGGAGTCGGGACAGGGTCTGAGCCTCGTGTGGGGGCAGAATCGGGCTACCGGGGGATTCACCTACGGCAAAATCCTGTCCCTGGGAACGGCACAAAGTGCAGAGGGGACAGAGCTTGCTCGCGGCTCTGAGATGCCTTGCTGACCATGTCCTGTCTCGCAGGCTCAGCTTGTTTCCGTGTGTTTGCAGATCGCCTCCTTGCTCAAAGACAACGAGCGCATCCAGTCCATTCAGACCAACGCGCCCAACGACGACGACAGCGATATCAAGAAAATTAAAAAGGTTGGTCCTCCCCATAAATTATGTACCCTTATTAAAGCCAGGTATATAGTCATGCCTGGGTGTTTTCCCCAGGGGCTAACTCCCTTCAGAGGCACAATATGAGGATTTTCCTGGGCATTTATTTCAGGAAGGAGGCATGTTCCTTGCTACTTGCTAGTGCAGGGCATCTCAACCTTGGTTGACTCGAAGCACCTTTCGCTAAACTGGAAACACCCCTCGGGAAAAGCCAGCTCTTGGTTTTCATTAGTTTTTTGACTAGGGAAAAACAATAGAGTCATTCTCCTGCTGGAAAGAAATCGGGCAGACCGCACCAGGCTGGAGTGGTTTTTAACACGATGAATCGTACTTGGAATCTCTGGGGTTTTCTTTCACCGTTGGGTGTGTACACCTTGTGTGGCACCCTTGCAAGGCTATCTAGGCACCCCTGGGTGCTGGGGCACCCTGGTTGAGAATCACCATGTGGGTGTTGAACGGGTAGGGCAGCTTGAGCTGCATGAACTTGATGAACTCCTGCTGGGAGATGTGCACAGCTGCCTTGGAAATCATTACTGCATGCACACCTTCATCAGGCACCACTTCTGTGCTTGGCAAGGGCACTGCATGAGGCTGGTCATGCCGGCTCAGATGCAAATTAGCCACTTCCACCCTAATCCAGCCCCTGCTTTACCTGTGCTGGGTCAGGACGTGATGCCTTGTAGTTGTCAGGCCAACCGGGGCAGGTCCCCTGCCTGGAGACCTGGCGCCGAAGCTTTGCCACGCACGTGGCAAGCTCCTGCTGCTTCTCGAGGGGTAGATTGCGGTGCGTTTGTGTGTATGTCGGTGTGTGGGGGTGGGTGCATGGATCTATGTATAGCCAGGGCTGAGTACAGATTTAGATGCGATATAGATAGCGCTCATCATACACACAAGATGCGAAAGCTTTTTTTGCAGCCGAGGTACTTGTGCCTTGTGTGTACTATGCTACGTGCGTGCATCCTGGCATGGGCACCTCCTGGTTCACCCGTCCCTTGGTGAACGGCTAGGCAGGTTTAGGCACTAAGCAGGCTGGGTATTCCCACGTCCTCGTGGTCCTGCTAACAACAAAGGCTGCTCTGCTGCGCCTCTGCAAGGGCCAGGTCAAGAATGAGCGCCGCCTCCCTTCATCTGCGAGGGAGACTGGCATTCATCTTTGTCAAAGAAGAAATTAGGATGTTGCTGGCTGTAAGAAGGGGCCTTGAACTGAGCTGTTGATTGAGGAGCTTTGGGGTCCTTGCGCCTGCCCAGGTCATTATGCCAGCCCCGTAACGAGCTCGTTCATGTGTTCGAAGGTCCAGAGCTTCCTGCGCGGCTGGTTGTGCAGGAGGAAGTGGAAGACGATCATCCAGGACTACATCCGCTCGCCGCACGCCGACAGCATGAGGAAGAGGAACCAGGTCGTGTTCAGCATGCTGGAGGCCGAGGCCGAGTACGTCCAGCAGCTGCACATCCTCGTCAACAACTTCCTGCGCCCGCTCCGCATGGCGGCCAGCTCCAAGAAGCCGCCCATCACGCACGACGACGTCAGCAGCATCTTCCTGAACAGGTGAGCGCTGTCCCGGGAATGCGCATGGGATGGCTTGTAGGTCTGCCCTGCCGCGCCCGGGGACACGAGGCTGCTCCGTGGGGCTGAGCCCCCCCCCGTCCTGGCAGACACAAGCGCTGCAGCCGCGGGGATGTGTTGCACGTGCCGTGTCCGGAGAGCGTCCGGACGGGGGGTGTCGCAGGCAGCCGATGGGGGGGTGCTCTGGCTCGTGGGTTGCAGGGAGCAGCTGAGCCCAAGAAAAGCTGAGCCCAGACCCCAGCGTGTCTCCTGCCTTCCTCCCTCCCCAAGTCCTTGCGTTCTGCCCAAAATCGAGGAGGATGCCCCTGTGTATTTCCTAGCCCATTTTATTTATGTAAATCCTCCATGGGCTTGTGCCGGGGGGGTGCATCCAGGGGATGAGCCAGTTGCCTTGGACTAGCACGGCGACTGGTTGCCTGTACCAGCACTCCCTCCATGTCTCTCTCACCTCAGGTCTCCTCCTTTTTGGGCAGCTCTGGCTCTTCTGCCAACCTGGCCGGGGCTCCAGGGACACTCCCTATCTAGCCACATCCCAGCCTTGCTTGCAGTGAGGACAGGCCTCTGGCTTCCAGTGGGGAGAGCATTAATCCTGCCTGCCCCCGCAGCAAATCCACACGCGCCCAGGGGCCATGGAGGCAGCAACACGGGGAAATTTCGTAGAATCATAGAAAATGACCTCAGGAGGTCACATCTAGTCCAACCCCCTGCTCCAAGCAGGACCAGCCCCGGCTACATCATCCCAGCCAGGGCTTGGTCTATCAGGGGCTTAAAAACCTTCAAAGATGGAGACTGCACTACCTCTCTGGGGAGCCCGTTCCAGTGCTTCACCACCCTCCTCATGAAAAAGTTTTTCCTAATATCCAACTTCAGCTTTCCTTGCTGCAGCTTGAGCCCATTGCTCCTTGTCCTGTCATCTGCCCCCACCAAGAGCAGCCCAGCTCCATCCTCTTTGCAGCCCCCCTGCAGGGAGGTGAAGGCTGCTATGCAATCCCCCTCGGTCTTCTCTTCTCCAGACTAAATCATAGATTTCATAGACATCAGGGCTGGAAGGGACCTCGGGAGATCATCGAGTCCAGCCCCCCGCCCGAAGGGCAGGAAGTCAGCTGGGGTCACAGGATCCCAGCAAGATAAGCATCCAATTT
>NW_017728911.1:41581924-41589506 GCF_001723895.1 Crocodylus porosus | reverse complement strand
ATGGGTCCCAGGACAGAGCCTTGAGGGACCCCACTGGCCACAGGGCACCACGATGTGTGACTGCCATCAATTACTACCCTCTGGGTCGGACCACGGAGCCAATTCCCCAGCCAGCGGATCGTGGTGGAGCCAAGGCCACAACTGGACAGTTTCGCCAAGAGGTGATCGTGGGATACCAGATTGAATCATCCCAGTTCCCTCAGCCTCTCCTCGCCAGTCCTGTCCCCCAGCCCCACAACCATTTTTGTTGCCCTCTGCTGGACTCCCTCCAACTTGTCCACATCCTTTCTGTAGTGGGGGACCCACAGCTGGACACCGGACTCCAGATGTGGCCTCCCCAGTGCTGAATAGAGGGGAGGAATCACTTCCCTTGGTCTGCTGGCAATGCTTCTACCCAGAGTATGGACAAGAGAGTGGAGCTGCTGCCTCCATGACTCCAGCTGAGGACACAAAGCCTGGGGCAGCTGAAGCAGTGCCCAGCATGTCACCCCAGGCGGCCAGGCACGAGAGCTGTGGGTAGGAGTGATGCTTCTCCAAGCTGGACCCCTCCGACAGGACACCCCAGGGTGCATTGCTCCCCCAGGCTGCTGGAGTGCAGGAAGGCACTGTTTCCAGTCCCATCCCGTGGGGGTTCCCGGTGGACTCCCATCGCCTATCTGTCCGTGGGAGTAGCATCAAGTAGCATTGTCCAGATGTGCTCAGTGTGGCCTCAACTCTCTGCTCCTGTGTCAGGCTCCCATGGGATGCTCGCCTAGCACTGCTGGACCCCAGCATGACATGGGTCTGTCACTGCCTCTGAAGCGCCTCACCGCTCCGCTGATGCTGGCAGGGTGCCGAGGGGCACGTCGTACCCTCCCCAGCCCTGAAAGCACTGAGCATGGTGTTCTCTGTGGGACATGCCTCCTAATATGTTGGAAACCAGTAAAACATAGCCTATTTCTGCTGCTGTGGTCCAGGAAGACTGGAAGGGCAGAGATGGGGCCCCAACTGCAGAAGACCAGCCTGGACCTCCAGACCTGCTTGGACCCTGGTGCATGGGTTTGGGCCCATTATTGATGCAGGCAGCAGTGGCAGCTTGGTCCTCAACCTCTGAATGTCTCAGATGCTGAGACACGTCACACCTCAAGCTTTGCTTTGGGCCATCTTCCCTCCGGATATCCTCTGCGCTAGACAAGGTGTGGCAGGTGAGGGACCAAGGGAGGGCTTCAGTTGAGCTTGTGGCCACAAGCCTGCTATGCCAAAGAAACACTGAAATGGAGGGCGAAGAAAAGAGGGTGTGTTTTGGGGTCTCCTCAAAGGAGCTGTAACACATGCTTAGTCTTGGCTTCTGTTGTTGTGCACCCGCTGTGGTGTGTGCAGCGGGTTGTGTGCATGGAGGGAGCACACGGCACTGCTTCCCCCATGTGAAGGGAGGACTTGAGCTGGTGAGGCCTGATATCCACAGGCGCTGCCATGCAGACTGACATCCACTGGCCTCTGGTATGTTCCTACCAGTCTCGGTTCTTTTACCAGCTTCAAAACCAGCAGCAAGCATAGAGGAGTGGGAAGTCATTGCCCCTAGGCCATGCCTAGCCCAAATCTGAAGGACCTGCCACACATGCAGATTAAACCTGGATAGAAACCAGCTATCAAGTTGTTGCACATTTTCAAGCACTAACTGCACATGTGTGTCTACATGTACTTTTATGTGCGCCTAAACTTAATTCACATTTGTCTAATGAGTATTAAGGCAATTTAGATGCACATCTACACATGCACACACTAAGGCGCATTAACATGGTGTGCAGACTGACTTGGGGCTAAAGTTAGTTAGAGACTAAAGTTGGTTAGGAACAAAAGCTTGGAACTAAAGTTAGGAACATCGAATGAAAGTTAGTTAGGAACAAGAGCTTGGGACTCAAGTTATTCTCAAGTTGGTTGACATACACTGAGTTAATGTGCTTTCATGCATCTACTCATGCATTAAGGCGTTTTAGCTATGTGCACCTAAATTCGATACATGCTTTTGCAGATAACAAATTTAGGCATGTATAGTTTAAAATAGCCATTTTTAAGGCACTTTAAGGGTGCACATGTGTTTCATAGTTTCATAGTAGCTAGGGTCAGAAGGGACCTGATGAGATCATCTAGCCTGACCCCCTGCCACAGGCAGGAATGAATGATGGGTTAACAAGACCCCAGACAGGTGATCATCCAACCGCCCAAGGTAGGGGCGGGGACCACTTCCCTGGGAAGTTGATTCCAGATTATGGCCACCCTAACTGTAAAATATTGCCTCCTGGTGCCTTTAATGCACCTTAAAAATGAATAATGTGCCTTAAATTGGCATGTGTAGATGCATCCACTCTGTAACTGATTGGCTTTTTGTAGCTGGATGGCCATTTTTATGGCTCTGTCATTACTTTGTACACATGGCCAATCTTATTTTGCACATCTAAATATATTGCATGCTTAACCAGCTAGTTGTATAATATATGTAAAGTGTGGCAGGGGCCTGAATTCTGTGTAAGGGCTTTGCTGAACCCTTGGTCCATCTGATCCAGCTGGCTCCTGCTTGGCCCATGTGGCCCAGAAAATGGGTAGGAAGATACCCTGAGAGAAGCCCCCATGCATCCTGCCTAGCCCCGGGGTGGGGGGCTCAGGTGGATGGAAACTGTGTGCAATACCAGGGGTGACTGAAATAATCAGAGATGTCCCAAGCATGCTGGGAACAATAGGTCAGAGCAGGCAGCAGCTGGGCCTGGCATGGGGGTGGTGACCAGTCATTTATCAGCAGCTGCAAATTAAATGGACACTGTACCTCGTTGTCAAGAAAGGAGATGAACGACGTGGCCTGGCAGGAGACATCAATCTCCTGGGCGAGGCGGAGGAGGAAGCCAGTGCAATGCCACCAGCATCCTGCCGGCAGCCAGGGGATGAGGAGTGTCCAGGCTTGGGAGTCCAGCTCTGGCCTTGCTGGCCACAGGATGGAGGCTCCTTGGATCTGCCTGGTCTGACCTCACTCTGCAGGTGTCGGGGACAGCAGGAGGTGGGGAGACACTTGCTCCACTGCTTACAGCCAAGCTGGGGCCCCCGTGCCATCAGCTGCAGGGACGTACAGACCTCACCAAGTCCAGTGCCGCAGGTGGCAAGGTACCAGTGAAGCTAATGCTGGATCTCATGGCCAGGCACCAAGGCCTGGGTTAGTCAAGGACAGTTGGGTCTGCCTTGCCAAGGACCACTCAGAACCAGCTGCTGTGGGATTATCCCGGGGCAGCAATGGGGAGAAATGAGGGGTTTGCAGAGCTGGGCAGGGACAGAAGGCATCTGGGATGCCGAGCTGCCCTCTGGCCCCTGTTCCACCAGACCTGAGGCTGGGAGCAGCAACAAGGTGCTCCAGAAATGGGTCCTTTCCAAGAGAGTTCCTCTGGACCCCTGCCCATTGCAAAGGGAGGTGCATACCCTGCAAGTCTTGCCATTGGCGCTGCATGCTGGGTTTCTGCATGGGGGGGGCAGAGGAGAGTCCCTGGCGGGGTTCCCTGCCTGTACCCTCCACCAAGCCCTGCTGCACCAGTCTGAGCTGGGACATGATGGGGGCACCGGGAGGAGTGTTGCCTGGAACCACTGCTCCACATACCCGCATGGGAGGACTAGCGCCCCAGGGCACCAGCTTCTCCCTACTGCGGTAGTAGCTCTGTGTCGTCCTGGCCCTAAGCCTGGTGGGGAGAGGCAGGTCCCGGAGCAGCTGCACTGGCCCCACCGGCTGCCAAATTCACCTGTCTGGCACCAGATCTCTGAACGTGGTGACTGCGATAAACCACTAGTGGCTGAAGTGGGGTGCGACAGGTCGTGAAAGATTTCCTAAAGCTGTGGGATGTCCTCTTTTCCTTCCCCCTGTCAGGAAACCCCCTTGTGTTGCCTATTGTTGGCGAGTGGGGAGGTTTGTTTGCATGGGGAGATGGATTTCTCTGGGTTTCTGGGTGGGGGCTTAAGCCAAAATAAACCCCTGAGATGGAGCTCATTACTGCCTCATTAGGTCCCGTGCCAGCCAGAGGGTGGCAGTGGGTATGAGCAGGGTGGCATCTTCAACCCTGTCTTCCTAGAAGCGCAGGGCCTGCAAGGGCTTGTAGGGGTGCCCTGCTCCTTCCTGTGCCAAAGAGGATGCCTCGGTAGTGCTCGGTCTTGCTCCTCAGATAGTGATCCTGGCAGCCCATCTGTCTCGCTGGCCGGTGGCTTGAGCTGCTTTGTCCCATGAGCTTGTCCCCTGGCCGTGCCCAGAGGTGTTCCCTTCCACTCCCCTCCCTGCGTGCCAGCTGCACTCTCCCCAGTGCAATGAGCAGGGCATGACGCAGCCTCTTGACTCTGGGTTTCTTTCCCAGTGAAACCATCATGTTCCTGCACCAGATCTTCTACCAAGGCCTGAAAGCGAGGATCTCCAGCTGGCCGACACTCGTGCTGGGTGAGTCCCTGTGTGACCTTATTGCATTTATCCCCTGCTCTCTTGCTGAGGCCCTTCCTCCCAAGACCGTCAATGGTTGTTCTCTCCAGCCGTGTAGATGCCAGGCACCTCTCTGTGGCACATTGCTGCTGGCTGCCGTGCAAGGCGCCAGCCTGTTTTGTTCCCAAAGGCAGGAGATCCTCAGGAGAACAGGGAATGAAGTGGTTCTGCGCTCTGATGGCCGGGCTCGGGGTTTTGCAAGGCAGCTACATGAAGGGGCGAGCTCCCTGGAGCTGCTCTTTTGTCTACAGAAAAGCCTTTGGCTACTAAAGAGCATTGACTGGCTCCTGGCCTTTTTGCATATGCTGCCCTGGTGCATGCCGCAGCTGCGTGGTGAGGGAGAGTTCTGCTTTCTCTTAAACAAGAAAGGAAAGCAAAGGCCCTTTGCTTCTCCCTGCTGCTTGTTTCCTCCTGCCCCAGGCTTGTGGAAACAGCAGAATCCTGCTCTCGGTTTGGTGCCAGCGGGGAGCTCTCTGGTGCCTCATGGGGTCTCAGCCGGCTCTGGGGACTGGGACCGTGCCATGGACTGCAAGAATGGGGCTGACAGAGCCTGAGTACTCAGCTCTTTGCAAATGCCTGCAGAGTGCTCAGGTTGACCTGGCAGAGATGTGCCTGGTTAGGCAGAGCCCTGGTTATCCAACCCCAAACCACCCAGGGTTGAAGCCAGCACAGGTCTCAGGGCCAGCCTGGCCAGGAGTAGAAAAGTGGTGCATGACACTGCCCTGATGGCCTGTCCCCACCACAGCCGACCTGTTTGACATCCTGCTGCCCATGCTGAACATCTACCAGGAGTTTGTGCGCAACCACCAGTACAGCCTGCAGATCCTGGCACACTGCAAGCAGAACCGCGACTTCGACAAGCTGCTCAAGCACTACGAGGCCAAGCCCGACTGCGAGGAGCGCACGCTCGAGACCTTCCTCACTTACCCCATGTTCCAGGTGTGTGGCACTCGCCTTGCACCTCTGCAGAGCCCGGCAGGGCCTGTCTTCTCCTGCGCGAGCACCCAGTGCCCTCAGCTCCCCGAGACACCGGGGCTGGAAGCTTCCACCCAGCCGCCAGCCAGTGGGGAGAGCCCCATGCTACCCCATGCCAGGGTCCTGCTGCCTTCTCCCTGTAGGGCCCAGATGGGCTGTTGGGGGTCCTAAGGCCTCATCCAGACCTCCAGAGCTGTGGCTCTCCCAGGAGAATCCCCAAGTGTACAGATGTTCAGGCTTTTTTTTCTCCTGAAATAAAAATGGCTGCTCCAGGAGAAAAATAACCTGAGTTAAATCACTCCCAGAAGAATTTCTTATGGGAGAATGACATGGCAAGGGGAGCTCAGCTGGCACGGCCCTGGGCAAGTGGAGCCTGAGACAAGGCAGCAAAGTCCCTTTAGCTGCAAAAGCACTGAAGCCCTGGACCAGGGTTTGGCAGGGGCATGTCACCTCCCTCAGTGGGTGGTGGGGAAGACCCCAGCTGGGAGCCTTGTGCCTCCTATCAGAGGCCAGAAGAGGACAAGGAGCCTCCAAGCCAGCACCTGAGTCAGGGCCAAGGGCAGGTGTCGTTCACCAGTTAAGCACTGGTACTTTGTCCTTTGTGCCAGGGACTGGGGGCCTGGCCCAGCTGTGATTGCTCTTGGCTAGGGGGGCAGTACCAGGCGGTGCATGGTGCAGGACTCTGGGGTGCATCTGGGGCAGAGGCAGCTCTGTGGGGCCTGCTGCAGGCTGGAGGGTTTAGCACGGGCAGCTCCAAGGAGCTGTGCAAAGGGCCTGGAGCTGCTGGTGTCTTGCTGACCCAGCCCGGGGTACCTTGGAGCCCCTCCTGCCCATGCCTCTCATCTCCCTCATGCCTTGGTTTCTGCTCAGATCCCCAGGTACATCCTGACGCTGCACGAGCTGCTGGCACACACGCCTCACGAGCACGTGGAGAGGAACAGCCTGGACTATGCCAAGTCCAAGCTGGAAGAGCTTTCCAGGTCAGAACAGCTGACGTGCAGGTCTCTTCCTCAGAGGAAGGGGTTGGGAGTCCTCCAGCGCTGGGCAGGTCTTGCTCTGCTGATGGCCAGAGAGCACGGAAAGCCTGTGCGCCGTGGTGGGACAGTGCAGACGCGTTGCGGTGCAATACCAGGAAAGCTAAGGAGCGTCAGAGCAGGTGATGTCCAGAGCGGCACCGGCCTCTGGCCCTCGAGGCAATGGCTGCAATCTGCATGCGGGTTGCATCGCCGCTGGCCGTCTAACTGTGGCTCTGGTGGGGGAACGGTGCTGCCGGGTGCCCTCTGTCCTGGAGCGCTGTCTGTGCTACCCAGGGTGCAGGGGAGGGAGGAGGGGGTCCAAGACCTTGGGCTCACACTACCCTCTGCACACCCTGGCTTGCTCTAGGCTGGGAAAGTCTTCTCCTCTGCAGACTCGATCAGCCCAGTTCCCCCAGCCTCTCCTCACCAGTCCTGTCCCCCAGCCCCTGGATCCTGCCCTGGAGGATGTGATCTTAGATTGGTCACCGCGGAGCAAGCCCAAGCCAAGTGTCGTGTGCTCCAGGGCGTGTGTCAGGCTGTGGGGTGGGCTGCTATCCCTTGGCTTTCTTTCATCGTAACTGTACCGCTTGCAGCTGCCGGAGACATGAAAAGCAACCCTGCTGCAGTCTCAGGCAGGGCCGTGGAAGTCGCCTCCAGTCTCCCATGCTCTCTTCCCCTGCTCTAGGATCATGCATGACGAGGTGAGCGAGACAGAAAACATCCGGAAGAACCTGGCGATCGAGAGGATGATTATCGAAGGGTGCGAGATTCTCCTGGACACCAGCCAGACCTTTGTCAGGCAAGGTACGGCCTCCAGACCTCGTTCCCCTCAATCTCCTCCCGTGCACATTGGGCAGGCCCCTGCCTTTCCCAGACCCGGTAGGTGGGCTCTGGGCTCCCAGGAGTCCCCCCCCGGGCACCCCCTCTCCATCCCCTGCTGCTTCTCCCCACCACCCCTGCTCTGTGCAAGCAGCAGCTGTCTGCGGTTTGCAGTGGGACCCAGGGCATCCTAACAAGACTCCCTCGGCTGCATCCCTGCCCAAGCAAAGGAGGGAGGTGGGAGAAACCTGCACCAAGCAGCAGTGACTGGGAGCGGGGGCAGATGGAGAGAGTC
>NW_017728911.1:41566959-41581824 GCF_001723895.1 Crocodylus porosus | reverse complement strand
AGCACAGCAGCGCGGGACTCGCCTCACCCACCGTCACCTCCTTGGCAAGGTGCAGGGTCAAGGAGTGGTATCTGAGGGGAAGGGGCACTGCTGCGGCCTGCCTGACACGCGTGGCACGTGACCGAGTCAGCTCCCCGGGCGGGATGAGACGCCACGGGGTAGTCACGGGTCCTGTCCCCTCCGCAGGCTCCCTCATCCAAGTGCCGATGTCGGAGAAGGGCAAGATCACGCGGGGGCGGCTGGGCTCCCTGTCCCTGAGGAAGGAGGGCGAGAGGCAGTGCTTCCTCTTCTCCAAGCACCTGATCATCTGCACCAGGGGCTCGGGTGGAAAACTGCATCTAACCAAGGTGCGTCCTCCCACCCACGCCCCGAGCTGCCCTGGGCCGCAGCGCTTGGGGGGCTCCCTCGGTGCTGCCCTGCTGCAAGCTACGGTTTAAGGGACAGCCCAGCGGTGGCCTCGGCCATGTTGGAGTGGGTGGGCTGGGGAGCTTTCGAACCCGTCGCTCCTTGCGCCTGCGTCTGGTTTGCGCGTGGTGGGTTCCCGCTAGGTCTGGAAGACGAGCAAGCAGCTGTGCACCTGGGGTGGGGACTGAGATTTCGGTCTGGAGACCTGTAGCTCCAGCAAGCCCCAAAACAGAGTTGACAGAGGTGGGAAGAGGCCCACGTGGGACGTCGGTGGAAGGATGGCAGGTTTCCAGTGAAGCCCCCGCAGCCACGTCCCGGTCAGCCGGCAGTCTCCGCTGCATCATGCTGTGGACCGAGAGCAAAGGCCACGTGGACTCGGCACACGGGATGTCCTGTGGGCACAGTATCTGCCATGCCTTGCTAGTCCAACAGCAGACTTTTCAGCTCAGTGGCCAAATGGAAAAATTGGGGAACCCCCCCCCCATTCAGTGAGATGAAAACCACGGGAAACTGCTTTGTGTCAACCAGAAATGTTGTGTTCAACACAAAACAAAACCCTTCCTTTCATCTTTGAGTTACTGAAGCCTTCTTATAGCCCCTTTTCCTTCTTTATTCTGGGTCAATTTTTTGAACAAAAATGCTATTTCGAACCCAGAAGGGTTCACACGTGTCCCAAATGCTGCATTTGGATATTTCCAATGCGTCCAGACGCCACGTCGAGACACGTTTAGATGTGTCCAGACACAACGCCCCAGCGTTTTTGCAGTGAAAAATTTCATTCTGAAGAAGCTGGAAATACTTTTAACACTTTGTAATTATTCTTTTTTTTGGCTAAAGTGAATCACTGAATTTGGTCCAAGTACCAATTGGCTGTGTGCTGGTAGAGCCAGAAGCCAGGCCCCCCAAGGGAAAGGGTTACCTCCTGAAAGTCCCAAACCAGCCATCAGTTTAGCCAACACTAAAAATAATTGCCCGGCTCTCTTGCTGATATCTGGAGTTTGTGAGGTCCCCGGGTTCCCTGACATAACTGGAGATTTGCCCCGTGTATTTAAATGCAATGCTCGAGACGAGTTCAGCATCTTTCATGTGATGCCCAGTCGCTGATGAGCTGATCTGAGTCACGCGCTAAGACGAGAGAGAAATTGCAAAAGAAGTTACCTATGGTTTGCTGCAATAATATTGACAATCTATTCAGTGGGAAACGTTAATTAGAACCTAAATTTGTACATAACACCTCCAATCCGTTCCCCAGCCTCTCACTTCTGTCTGTGGATGTTTTGCAGTTAATTGAGCGCAAATCTTAGAGAAATTGTTCATTACTGGCATGAAATTACTGGTTTGAAAGAATGAGTCCATGGCAAAGAGGGGTTGATCGCGACGACGAAATTTGGGGGAATTCAATTTGCCGCTCATCTTCAATCATTTATAAACAACTTGCTTGTTCAGTTGTATGGGGAAAATGGCAGTTTCCTAATGTCTCATTATGCATTTCTACCCGTCAAAACATGAAACGCGTCATCAAGGGGATGGGTGGTGATTTGTTAACAGGGTCTCAATAGGATCGTTGCTTTTCAGTAGAGAAGGCCCTTGTAGACTCTTAAACGCATGCACAATTGCTCGCCCTGGGATCTCGCTGTTTCTCTCTGGTTCAACATGGCTAATATAGCAAAAGGACAGGGAGCCCATCCATCTCCCTCCTGCCGAGCCCCAAGGGGTTTCAGTGGAGAGAACGGAGGCGTGTGTGCGCCTGTGCCCATTTCTCACATCTCCCTCGGGTGCCTGTTGCTTCTCTCTTTCAGAACGGCGTGATCTCGCTCATTGACTGCACCTTGGTTGAGGAGCAAGAGAGCACAGATGAGGAAAGTAGGTATTAACCCCTGGTGGATCTAGGGTTTGAGAAAGTGGGGTGCAGATGGTGCAGCTCATCATTACCCGCAGCACAACGCATTTCTCTCCAGTTAAAGAGAAACGAGAAGCTTTGCTATTATGGTAGAGGGCCAGTGCTATGTTATTTGGGTTAAGATGAAAGCAAAAGCCAAAAACAGCTATTGGAACATGCACGAGACTATACATACAGTTTAAAGAAACACAGCACAACAGGCAAAAAAATAGGCAAAGGATATTGTGTTGTTTGTCCTGCCATTGGTATAGTTAAATCTACGTTGCATTCTGATTCACAAAACAAAATCTAGCCTCTTTGAGTGTCTAGACAGGGCCTCCAATACTCCACTGTCAGTTGTTTCTACACCCGAGTGATTATGGCCATACCTCTTGGGTAGAGCTGAGAACAGTCGGCAGGGCTGTGAGACAGGAGAGAGACGGGCCCAGAAGTGGCTGAGAGGCCGCGGCCTCGCAGAAGAAAAGATAGCTTCAATAGTGGAACATCAAGACGTTTAAAAAGGTGAGAGGGTCGTTAACGCCGGTGGAGTGAAGAGAGATTAGCAGGAATCAGGGAGCTGGTAATGAAACTGCCTGAATAGAAATGCCACAGCCTCTCCCAGGCAGTTGGTTTTGGAGTTTGGATGGAGCAGGAAGCCAAGAGGGGTGTGACTGCACCATGTGCCCCCCGGATCCACCCCTGTCCCTCTCCTGCCCCATTCCCTTGGAAACCACTGCTACCAGCCATTCCTTTTGGCGGTGCCACCGTCTCGGGCCTGCTGTCTGTGGTGGGACTTTGCTCTCCACTCTCCAGACGGGAAGCCAGTGGAGGTGGCCTGTTGGGCTGCAGATAGTGAAGCCATTTGGGCGTTTGCAGTGGAAGTGGTGCATTTTACATGGGCTGGGCTTGCACTAACGTCTCAGCATGGAGGGTCTGGAGAAGCCCCTTCAGGACCTGTCCCCCCGTGCAGGAGCCGTGAGTGCCTGCAGGAGAAGGAGATTGGACGTGGGCCCGGTGCCTGGCTGGTGTCTCTGATGGCCGGTTCTCACTGCCCAAAGCCAGAGCAAGGCTGGGCATAGAGGGGAAGGGTTACTGACCTGCTCCCTGGCTCTCAGTTCCCACCTCTCTCGGGATCCGAACCCCGGTAGCTTTTGCCGACTCAGGGCAGGTCCTGAGAGCTTTGCAGGAGCGCTCTGCAATGAATCCCTGGGGCCTGGACTATGAAGGGCAGAAGAGCTGGCAGAGTGGATTCAAGCTGTGCGTGGCCTTTTGCACGCCGTGCTCCACCTGCGGGGATCATCGGGGATGTTATTCAGCGGGACCAAAGCAGCTGGGCAAATGCCACCTTCCCCGGGCAGACGTTGCATGTGCTGCAGTGAGGCTGCTCTCATGGCAGCTGCATTGTGAGAGCTGCTCTCTTTCATCCCCATTAAAAATTGCCCTGTGGAAACAAGGGTTCTGGGGCTGAATCCTGCCCTCCCTGCCCTTCTCCATCATGTCCTGAAAGCTCACACCAGCCAGTGCCACTTCTCCCCCAGAGAGACTCTGGGTTCAGCCCGGCTGCACGTAGAGCCCAGCTTTGCCCAGCTGGTAAATAGCCGTGCGGTCTGGAAGTGTGGGGCAGCTGCCTGGGGGTAGGTGGGAAACCTCGGCCCACGGGCGGGCAGAACAGCTCCTGCCAGGGCAGCGTTGTACACCGCACGGGAGAGCACCCTGAGCACCGAGTCAGGCACGTGGGACCCGAACGGGCATCCCGGCACACGCAACCCTTTGTGCCCCCCTGCCAAACCAGACACAAAATGCAAATGGGGTTTCTCCTAGTCCTGCCAATTGCCCTGCAGCGTAAAATCCTCCAGGCTCACTCTGCTGCCCATGTCGTAGCCGCGACCGTGTGCGAGATGTGCACAAACCCAAGTTTGCTTGGGACTGACGGCACCTCTTGACCAGATGCCCGATGAGCTTTGGGGCTGGAGATGTCCTCTTTCAGGGCTGGGAAGGGAGCAGAGATAGCCGAAGTGCAGGGCCAGGTCGTGTCAGTGAGCACTCTGTGTTTTCTTGTCCATGCCAAAGCGAAAGCATCGGGGCAAGACATCGACCACCTAGACTTCAAAATTGTGGTGGAGCCCAAGGACTCGCCGTCTTTCACCGTCATCCTCGTGGCCTCCTCCAGGCAGGAGAAGGCTGCCTGGACCAGCGACATCAGCCAGGTGAGACCCGGCAAGGAGCCGTGCACCTGGCCCCATGAGTTTGGGGTCACCCCGAGGTTCAGCGTCCAGTGCCCTTTGCTTGGGTCCAGATTCAGACGCTTGATGTTGGGTGCCCAAGCTCACACGCACCTCGCAGGATCTCTTTGTCCGCTTGCGCCCGTGGCTGCAGATCGCACTCATGGTACGCTCATTGTGCATCGCGGAAATGGCTCTGCCAGCCTGGGGGACCGGGGTTTGTCCCCCGCGGTGACAGGCAAGGCATGATGTGTTTCTGGATGGGGGGCAGGAAAGTGCCTTAAATGGAAGCTGCTTGTGCATCAGTTCTCAGCCACCTTTTGGCCAGAAAGAGCCCCGTGGGCTTCGCTGAGGGCATCTTTTAACATTAGCCCTTTTTGTTGTCGCTTCCAGATTGAGATTTGTGGTGTGGCCACATGGCGAGAGGGGCTTGGCTATTGCAATGGGTGGGAGATGCCGACGTGTGCTATGCTGCATGTAGTGTCTAACGGGCTCATCTGGGATGAGAGTCACCCTGGGAGAAGAGCTGAGCTGGGAGGGAGCCCTTCTGAACCCCAGCCCCGAGATGCTCGGGGTTTGTCCGCGTCCTCCATAACAGCTCCAGGCTCAATGTGCCAAATCCTGCATCAGGAGAGCTGCCCGTCCATGCAGCTCCCGTAGCATCTGCACTAGAGCCCGGCTGAGGGGGCACTCGTGGGCACCCCGTAACCGAGTTTGCAGCGACTGTGTCTCATCTCGGGCGGCCCCTGGCAGGTAACCTCAGCGAGACCCTTCTCTCCCTGTCTGTGCGTGTTTTTCAGTGCGTGGATAACATCCGGTGCAACGGCCTCATGATGAACGCGTTCGAGGAGAACTCCAAGGTCACCGTCCCCCAGATGATCAAGTAAGCTCCTTCCTCTCGGGGACAGGGGCCGTGCGGGCGCCGTCCCTTCACCCGCAGAGCTCCCCGCAACGCCAGCGCGTGGATGCTCTTTCCCTGGCTGAGCGCCGTGTCTGCCCGGAGCCAGCAGGAGCTCAGCCTGCATAATCTGCAGACGACATTAAACCCATTAAGCCTAATCTGCTGGTAATCATGGCTCACCACAAACCTCCCGCATCAGTGGCTGTCGGGCAAGTCTGCAAAGACACCCCAGAGACCGGCCACGTTGCTTCGGGGCTGGAGCAGCTGCTCCCTGCGCTGGAGGAGCTGCCGCTTGTTTTGAGCCCCTGGATGGAGCAGGGGCCCGGAGCTGTTCTGGCAGTGGGGACCATGCCGGGGTCGTGAAGGCAGGCCGGCCAGCATCCGCGATGCATGGCATGATGGCTAATGTGCACCTCCACTAGGGAGGGCGGCAGGATGGAGGAGGTTCGGGACGCCCAGGCCTCGCAGGACACATGCACTGCCTTCTCCCCAGCCTGCAGCGCAGTGCCTGGCAGCCCCGTTGTGTCTGAGAGGGGCATGCACGTGAGCCCCGTTTCACTCTCATAAGAACATAGGACCTGCCACATCCAGGCTCCTGCATTGCACGGTGGCAAAGAGCGGAGGCTGGAAGGGAGAGCAAACAGGGCATGACCAGGGTTTTCTCCTGTTCCTCTCCCATTTGCAGCCTCCAGCATTCAAGGCTGAGGGAGCTGTGCCTCTCAGTCCCATGCTCAATAGCTTCTGATGCCCCTTTCCTCCAAGCATGAGTCCAATCTCTTTTTCTCCTGAGCCTTGGCCCCCTGCCTCCCTGCAGCCGCCCCACCCATGTGGCTGCAAGCTGAGACCCAGCAGGTCACCGGCTCTGCTCTCCCCACAGCCACGGGCCTGGGCAGGGGGGGCTGTGCTGCCTTCCCCAGGGCAGGTGCATGCACTCGGACCCCGAGGAGAAATTCCTGCTTCCCTGTTACCTGCCTGTGGCCTTGCACCTCCTCTCTGAGGTCCCGGTTGCAGCGCTGGCTTCCCCATCTCCGAGAGCTCTCTGCACCCGCTCTCCGTCTGCCCCGCACGTACGCATTCCCCTCCCCTCCGGGGCACTGCTCCAGCCCCATCCTCAGGGACGGCTCTTGCTCCCTGCTTTAAGTATGAGAGCCAAAGCCTGGAGGTGACTGGCCTGGACAACCTGCCTCTGCTCCGTGCGCCAGTGACGTCCATCTGCCCAGCTCGGCACTTCTCGACCGGGGAGCCACGGACCCTGGGGTGCCTTGATCCTTTCCGGGGTGCTGTGGGGTGTCACACGCTGTTAGGTGTGCAGACATGACTCACACGGTAAATCCAGCCATTTCAGATAAGAACCCCGGGTGTCAAAACCCTTCGGCCCTGCTGCAGGCTTTCCGGGTTCTTTGCAATGGAAAAGCTACCCTGTTATTTTCCAAAAATGAGCTGGTGTTTTCCGAGGGGGCCTCGAGTCCGATCAGGTGAGATCCCCCAGCCCAGACAGCACATAGCGGCCGGCCCCGCAGACCGCGTTTCCCTTGCAGGTCCGACACCAGCTTGTACTGCGACGACGTGGACATCCGGTTCAGCAAAACGATGAACTCTTGCAAGGTCCTGCAGATCCGCTACGCCAGTGTGGAGCGGCTCCTGGAGCGGCTCACAGACCTGCGGTTCCTGAGCATCGACTTCCTCAACACCTTCCTGCACTCCTACCGCGTCTTCACCACCGCCCTGGTCGTCCTGGACAAGCTCATCACCATCTATAAGAAGCCCATCAGTGCCATCCCCGCCAGGTAGGGCCATGCCTTCCCGTCTGCCTGCCGACCTCGGGGTTGCTGCTTTGCCCCAGGCCAGGCAGCCAGCTCCAGGGCCTGCTGGGGTGTTTTTGCTGGGAGACAGGATTGGCGGTGGCCTCAGGAAGGCATCGTAATACTGACTTTCTGTTGCCGTGAAATGGGCATAGTAATATTGACTTTCCATACCTATGAAACGGGTATCACAATATTGACGTTCCGTAGCTGTGAAATGGGCATCATAATACAGCCTTTCTAGGGCTGCGAAGCGGGTATAATATTACTGACTTTGCATAGCTGTGGAATGGGCATACTGAGCTTTCTCTCCCTTCTGGGGACTCTGGGGGGCTCCATGCGGGCCGTGTCCTGGTGTTACTGGGACCAGGAGGCTGCGATCAGGAAGGGAGCATTCAGGCCGCACCGTGAGGGCTTCCCGATGGAGAGAGGCCTTTGGCGGCAGAGCTGCCCCCGGGCATGGGGGACGAGGCTGCGCAGGGGCGGGTGACGTATCCCGAGCAGGAGGAAGGGAGGGCCCTGGTGGGAGCTGGGCTCAGCGACCTGGCCGGGTTTCCCACCGTCTGTGTCTCGTGGCCAAGGAGCTTGCGGCTGTCGCTGTGCTCCGCTGACCCCCTCTCCGGGCGGCAGACCCGCCGGTCCTGCCTCCTCCCACGGCCTGGACGGGCAGGCAGCTCCGTGCCCACGGGGGACGCCCCCGCCCCTGCCCGTGGTCCGCTCGGCCACGGAAACCTGCTCTCGTTTCTGTGCCAGGTCCCTGGAGCTGCTGTTTGCCAGCAGCCAGAACAACAAGCTCCTCTACGGCGAGCCCCCGAAATCGCCCCGGGCCAACCGGAAGTTCTCCTCGCCACCGCCGCTCTCCATCACCAAGTCCTCATCACCCAGCCGGAGGAGGAAGCTGTCCCTCAACATCCCCATCATCACCGGGGGCAAGGCGCTGGACCTGGCGGCGCTGAGCTGCTCCTCCAACGGCTACGCCAGCATGTACTCCTCCATGTCCACCTTCAGCAAGACCACCCTGGACATCAACAAGCTCTACGTGTCCAGCAACTACCCCAACAAGATCCCTGACGAAGGGGAGGCAGCCGCGGAGAAGCAGGAGGACTCGCCACTGAACAAGCAAAGTAAGTCACGGTGATAAAAACACAGGCGATATTTGCAGGCATCAGGGGCGCGGGAGGAGGATTGCGAGGTTTATTCCGAACAGCCGGGGCGTTAGAGCTGTGCAGACATGCAGTGGTTCCCAGGACCGCGGGGCAGGGCCCCGCGGGTTGCAAAACAAGCCAACAGCTTCCCAGAGTGAATCGCAGCCGTGCCATTTGCACATCCCCGGCAGTGATTCTTCACTGTAGTCGGCACTGGCGAGGCCTCCCTTAGACTCCTGTGTCCAGTTTTGGCCCCACGCCGCAAACAGGATGGGGGCAGATTGGGAAGAGTCTCGCACAGAGCAGCCAAAGTGATTGGGGGCCTCGGAGGCAAGACAAGGCCGGAAGAGCTGGGGGTGTTTTGTCTGGAGATGCTGGGGGGATGCAATAACAGCTGTCAAATCCCTGACGGGTGATTACAGAGAGGAGGGAGATGGGCTTTTTTCGGGGGCTGGGGTGATCCTGCCTGGAGCAGGGGGCTAGATGGCCCCCTGGATCTTAGGATCCCACCCTGGGGAGGAGAAGTGCTGCGAGTGCGGGGAGGGGGGTGCACACGGTGCTCGTTAGCAAGAGAAGGGGGAGCATCGGCAGGAGCTCGGCTGAGGGGTGACCCGCTCGGCGCGGAGAGGCTGCCCGCTTGGAGGAAGGACGGGGCCGGCTGGGAACACAGCAGCCTTGCAGAGAAAGGAGGTGAGAGATGCTGCCCCGTGCACCCAGCGACGCCGGGAGAGAGAGACAAGCGTGAAACGGGCAGCGGAGGGGAGCCAGGCCCGCGTGTGCCGTGTCCCCGGAAGGAGCCTGTCCTGCCGCTGTTGCTCCCAACCCGGTGCACACAGACACCCCTTCGCCCTGCGCAGTCGTGCGGGTGCGGGTGCGGCTGGGTCTGACCCGCTGGCACCATCGGGAGCTTTACCACTGCCACGCAGAATCGGTGCGTACCAGCGCGGGGAGCCGGACCTCGGCCCGCTGCAGGCAGGAGCACGTTCCCATCTCGTGCTCAGTGCTCGTGCGCTGGCTGTGCACGTCCTGGCCGAGGCTGGGCACCCCCTGGTCTCTCTCAGCTTTGACATGAACAAAACCAGTGTCAGCACATCCTACAAGAGCCAGCGTTCCCAGCGTTTGGCCTCCATGCTGCCCATTTGCCTGTGTCTGTGCAAATGAGATAATTTGCCTATGCAAAGCATGCTGTGGCTGGAGTGCGTTGTACCGGCTGACGATGGGACAGGCGCCAACGGAGAGGCCAAGTACAAAGGCCGAGGCGGCAGCTTGGAAACCGGGCGCAGGGTGATAGCGGGGCACGTCTTGGGCGAGGACCCGTGTCCCCGACGACTCGCGAGGCCTGATGCTTCTGGCACGTGACTTGTCCTTGCTGTGTCACTCGCCCTGTCGGGCTTTCTATCCCAGTCCCCACGGGGCAGCTGGGCTGTTGGCTGCGGTGAGTCGGACCTGGCAACACGGCTTGAATCTTTGCACGGGGCCTGGGGCCTCAAAGCTTCAGTGCTTGTGGGGCCCCAGACTCAGACACCAGCCATGTCCCCTTTGTGACCCACTGTGGATGGAAAGCAGCAAGCTGCTCCTGTGCTTTGCAGCCGTGGTGCATCTGATTCTGCTGTGTCCGGTCCCGAAATCCCTGGCATTCGGCTCCCAGAGAGCGCCGGGTGAGCTGAAACACTCCCAAAAGTGTGCCTTGCTGCAGCCCACACATCCCCGCTGCGCGCGGTTTCAACCAGCCCTTTGTTCCCCACAGGCTCCGAGGTGTCCGTGAGGGAAGAGTCCGACACGGACCAGAACCACAGCGACGAGGCCGAAGCCGAGACCTCGCCGACCAAGTCTCCTACGACTCCCAAATCCGTCAAGTGCAAAAACTCATCAGGTAATGGGCCGCCAGCCCGTTCCCCAGCGGTTTGCATGGCGCCTTCTCTCGGGGCCGGACCCTCCTCTGGGCTCTACTGGGCTGGCTTGTGGAAATATGCGGTGATGTGGAAGCACACCAGGGCCTCTATCCCCATTTCTGCAAGCCCAGGGCATTTCCCCCCGCCCGACTTCAGCCGGCTGGAGCCCTCCAGCTTGCGCTGTCTGAGATGTAGCCTGCTTTGAAAGCCACAGTCCAGTGCACGAAGCCCCGGCGAGTCCTCGTAGCAAGTGCCTCAGCATCGTCCCTGGCTGCCTGGAGCCTCTGCCCCATGCAAGGTGCCCCCGGGATGGCACAGGCTTTGCACCTCTACAGGGACCCGTGCAGAGGGTCAGGAGAGCTGGTAGCAACGAGTAGAAAATCCCTAGCAAATCATTCAGCCCGTCTGCCTTGTAACCGCGCTGCAGGGTCTCGCGGGGAATTATCCCCAATGATTTAATGAGCTGCTGCGGGCGGGGGTGTCTCCTCAATCAATGCTGTTGTCCCTCCTAGATTTCTCCTTGTTTTCCTATAACAACGGAGTTGTCATGACATCCTGCCGCGAGCTGGACAACAATCGCAGTGCCCTGTCAGCTGCCTCTGCCTTCGCCATCGCCACGGCGGGGGCCAACGAAGGCACCCCCACCAAGGAGAAGTACCGGAGGATGTCGTTAGCCACTGCAGGTAATGGGGTGCTGGGGTGCAGGCATGCTCCAATGGTCATTTGGGTAGCGCAGGCCTACGCAGGGTAATCGATCCCCTGGCTTACACCTGTCACGTGCGTGTACAAGCTTCCACGCATCCCTTTGCATTGTGGAGCCAGGTGCACGCCTGCCTGCGGCTCCTCGCCATGCCATCTGAAGCAGTTTGCCCGTAAGAGGCTGCAGGAGCTCGCTCACATCCTCCAGGAGCCCTGCTCGGGCGGGGAGGCGCTTCCTTGGCCCCCTGCACACGTGCTCAGTTATGTCCCGTCTTCCAGGTTTCCCCCCCGACCAGAGGAACGGCGACAAGGAGTTTGTCATCAGGAGAGCAGCAACCAACAGGGTCCTCAATGTGCTGCGACACTGGGTCTCCAAGCACTCGCAGGTGCGCCGCTCCGGGAGGATCTGGGAGCAGTGATGCACGTGCTCTGCTGTGGGATGGCTTTGCTGGTTGCCTCCTTCGTCCTTTGTGCTCCATGCACCAGGGGGGTTTTAAACCTCCCTGGGAGGCTTTGGGTGCAGGCTGCTGGAGACTGGGCTGTGCAATGCCCCTGCTGGGACCCACCCTGCACCGCCCTGCCTGGACGGTCTTGCCTCTCCACTCAAAGTCAAACCAATGCATTGAGGGCAGGAAGGGATTTTACCTCCTGGTCAGATTGGTCCAGACTGGGGGGGGTTGCCTTCTCTGTAGCAGGGCACAGCCTCTTCCTGGGGTCCCTTGAGTGTATATTCACCACCTTTGCAGCAGCCAGATGTTGGTGGCCACAGTCTCCCTGCTTTCCCTGGGGCAGGGGTGGGGTGATGCCTGGGGCTGTCATGGCTAATGGTGTCTATACTAAGAGGTCAGACAGTGGATGTGTCTGGGCTGGTTTGGATAGGGCTGACCCTGCCTCAGACAGAGCTGTGAGTCTCAATCACTTTCCTACCCTGTATGGGCCAAAATAAAGGGTCACTGGGGGGTTTCTGGGTGATCAGAGGGCATTGAAACCATCTTGAGGCCAGAGATGGACTGCAAGCAGCCTGGAGATCTCACTCTCCTTCACTTGCCCATGGGCTAGTCCTGCTCGGAGCCAAGCATGGAGCAGCAGCTGTAGTGCAGGGTATAGATAATCCTGCTCCGAGCACTCCTCCACCCCGGCGAAGGCCCATAGGCGGGCTCCCCAGGGCAGGTGGTTGTCCCTAATGCGTCCTCCATAGGAGGTCTATATTGAGCAGATTTTTTGGTGTTGGGTGGTGGAACTGGAGCTTGCTTCATCCACTCCATGCATCGGCCTGGTATGCCTGTGCTTCCAGGAGCGGTGCAAAAAACAAAACAAAACAAAAAAAGAAAAACAAAAAGAAAAAAAAACCCCCGGCGAAGGCCAATGCAGTGCACAAAACGAGGCTAGTGTGGCTCCTGGTGCTGATGCATCCCCAGCAGCTCTTTCCAGGCATGCCTGGTTGAATTCACAAGAGAGGACGGGCCACCAGCTTTCCTCCCTGGAGCGCACGGCCCGTCCCCCTCTGCTCCCGGAGGCAAATTCCCTGTAGGGATTCATCCCCCCTGTAAAGCATTTGCAAAGGGAAGCAAAAGATGTGGGTTGGCTTGCTGCATGCTGTCAGGTGCAAAACCCCACAACTGTACGTGCTAACCATGTTTTTGTTTGGCAGGACTTTGAAACTAATGAGGAACTCAAATTTAAAGTGATAAGCTTCCTGGAAGAAGTTATTCATGATCCGGAGCTGTTGACCCAGGAGAGAAAAGCGGCAGCCAATATCATAAGGTAAAGGCTTGTCAGCAGCAACATCTGCCTGGTCCAAGGGCTGTTGGGAACTGCTCCCTGCTTTCAGCCGGCGGGGGGGGGACACCCCATGAGCAATGTTACCTGTAATGAGATGACAGGGTGATAGGGCTGGAGGGACCGCCGGGGGTTGCATCTAGCCCAACGCTCTGCTTGAGGCAGGATCACCCCCGACTCGACCAGCCCAGCCCCTGGTCCTGTGCTCGGCCACCCTCGAGTCAGGGTGTTCCTCCTCGTCTCCAGCCGAAATATCCCCTGGGGCAGCTTGAGGCCAGTGCTCCTAGTCCTGTGCCCTGCGGCCACAGAGAAAAGCCTGTCTCCAGCCTCTTTATAATCACCCTGAAGGTTGTGATCAAATCCCGCCTCAGTCTCCTCTTCTCCAGACTAAGCTCCCCGGTTCTTGCAGCCTTTCCTCAGCAGTCGTGCTCCTCAGCCCTGAATCCTTGGTGCTGGGCTCTTTCCACAATGCCCCTGTCATCCTTGAAGTGCAGGGCCCAAAACTGGACACAGGAGTCCAGGGGAGGCCTCGCCAGTGCTGAATAGAGGGGAAGACTTGCTGCCCTCGGTGTGCAAGTGGCATCGCTGTGAATGCAGCCCTGTCCGCTCTTGGCCTTTCTTGCAACCCAAAAAAAGCCAAATCCCCCTTTTCTGTTACACTGGTGTGAAGAGAGGTCATTATCATTAGTCATGGTAGTCTGGAGTCAAGTCCAAGGCAGGGCAGACTTGCACCTTATAGATTAATCGAAGTGTGTGTGTGTGTGTGTGTGTCTCACTCTCTCTCTATGTATATGTATACCTTTATGTATATGTATATATGTGTGTGTGTGTGTGTGTGTGTTTTTGTGTGTGTATATGTAAAGAGAGAGAAGTGGTACAAGGTTTTGTGGACAGAAACTGCCTTGAACTTCGGGCCACAAAAACGTTATGATATTATATATACCTACCTTGGTTAGTCTATAAGGTGCCACTCTCCCCTGCCTTCTACACGGGCATGAAACCAGCTAGTTTCTTCCTGCCCCAAGCAAGAGACCCTCAAATATTGGCGGGTCAGGGCACCTCTCACAACCCCTCGAGCACGCCCCGAACAGACAAACCCATCGATTGTCCAGGGGGAATCGGGCAGCCCCATGACAGCGTCAGTCTGGCAGAAATGGAGTTAGTCCCGCTCCCCCAACACCATGTCTGGAGTGCACTACCACACGCCGGGGCTGCCAGCATCTCCCCCGCCTGTCACGCCTGAGCCCGTGCGTCATGCGTGTGCATGGCGTGTTGGGGCAACAAGTGCCAATCTCCGAAGCTTTGCTCTTGTCTTGGCCTGATCCAGGTCCTTGCAGGAGGGGCCGGCCTGATCACTGGGGAAGGCCAAATTCTGCTGCTGGGCTCGCTGGCCCCGCTGCCTGCCGCGGGAGCTGCGTGTGTGGCTCCGAGGCCAGAACGTGGCACGTGGGGTTTTCCTCTTTCAGTGAAACTCTGGGGCAGGCCCTGTGGGAGGAGGAAAGGGCATCAGGAGTGAGGGGCACGGCTTCTGCGTCAGAACTGCCTGGAGTTTCAATGCTGGAGGCTGCAAGTAGCAGAGGAACAGGGGGGAAAAGCCCTGGTCATGCCCTGCTCACACTCCCATCCAGCCTCTGCTCCCTGCCGCCATGTGACACGGGAGACTGGGCACAGACCTAGGGTCCGACCCAGGATACGGCAGTTTTTAGGGTCTAACGAGCCTGCGGACAGTGCAACAGCACCCCCACGGCAGCCCAGGCTCTCCTTGCACACCCGGGCTGTTTAATGTCCCAAGCAGCTGCTGTGCTCCAGACCTATGGATTCATAGTTTCTAGGGTCGGAAGGGACCTGAGCAGATCATCGAGTCCGACCCCCTGCCATGGCAGGAAGGAATACTGGGGTCAAACGACCCCAGCAAGGTGTACATCCAGCCTCCTCTTAAACCCCCCCAGGGTAGGAGCCCGCACCACTTCTCTTGGAAGCTGGTTCCAGACCCTAGCCGCCCTGAGCGTGAAGTCGCGCCTCCTGATGTCTAGCCTAAACCTAACCTCTGCCAGCTTGTGACCGTTATTCCTGGTCACTCCTGGCAGTGCTCGGGGAAACAGTGACTTCCCCAGTGCCTGCTGATCCCCCCTGACTAGTTT
>NW_017728911.1:41550975-41566432 GCF_001723895.1 Crocodylus porosus | reverse complement strand
CTGATGAAGATGTTGAACAGTGCGGGCCCGAGGACTGAGCCCTGGGGGACCCCACTGCCCGCGTCCTTCCAGGTCGAACATGCCCCGTCCACCACCGCCCTCTGGGTGCGGCCCTCCGGCCAGTTGGTGACCCATTTGACTGTGTGGGTGTCGACACCACAGCCCCCAGTTTCGTAATGAGAACGGGGTGAGAGACAGTGTCGAGGCCTTCCTAAAATCCAGGAAGACGATGTCGACTGCTACCCCTGCATCTAAGGATTTGGTGACCTGGTCGCAGAGGCCGCCAGGTTGGTCTGACAGGACCTGCCGCTAATGAACCCATGTTGGTTGCCCCTGAGCATGATCTCCCCCCGGCCCCTCGTGGACATGCACCAGAATTGAGGTAAGACTGACTGGCCTATAGTTCCCTGGGTCCTGCTTCCTCCCCTTTTTGAAGATGGGAACCGCATTGGCCCTCTTCCAGACATGGCGAGGCACATCCTGCTCTGCCTCTTGCCGTAACTCTTGCCTTTTTCTGCTGCAGGACTTTGACACAGGAAGACCCAGGAGACAATCAGATAATGCTGGAGGAGATCATACAGATGGTAAGCTCTGATCCCCCTTCTCTTCCTCTCATGCTGTGTCTTGTTAGTGCAGCGAATGGCTCACGTCTGGCTATGGGGCGCACAGGCAGTTTTCTAGGAGCCCAGACACCCCTCAGCATTGCTGACCCATAGCCACGGCCAGTGTCGGTTTAGGCTGCCCCGTCCATCCTGCCAGTGCATGGGGGGGAGGAACAAAGCGGGTGCAAGGAGGGGGCAGCGTGGCAGCGATCAAGCACGTGCTGGGGTACCTGATATGAGGAGACAGGTCTCGGCATCACCCCTGCAGGCAGCATCAGCAAACGAATTTAAAATTGCTCACACGAAGCCCTGTGCTGGGAAGCCAGGATAGGAACCATCCAGCTCCCTGGTCCTTGACCTTGTGGCCCCCTGTGCCAGAATCAGGTCTCATGCAGCCTGCCCCTGGACCATATACCTCAGCTGGGGTCAGGCACTGTGGCCTTGCACCATCCCTGTCCAGCCCCACATGCCAGGATCAGGCCCCATGCAGCCTCCACTTGACCCACATGCCCAAACCGGGTTGCATGTGGCCTCAGCTGGCCTCCACATGCTGGCATCAGGCGCTGGGGCCCTGCCCAGCTCCACATGCCAGGATCAGGCCTTGCACCATCCTGCAGGCCCAGCCCAGCACATAGGGCTATGCCCTCTGGCCCATGGGGCTTTCCACAGGTCTGGAAATTTGGCAGCCAAAGTTCATCCAGTAAGTTATTCACTGTGAATTCCTGGCTTGACAGCACCACGCAGACATGAATCATTGTGCTTTGCCGGAATGGATTTGGCTGATTTGGGCTGAGATGTGGAATTAAAAAAAGAAAGAAAAAAAAAGCTCCCAGGTCCCCCCAACACCAGAACGTGCGCATGGTTTACTGTGCACTGGCCGCAGTAACTGGCCTCAGCCCATGGCCGTTCCAGCCGGCCACAGTGCAGGCTTTGCAGGTGTAAGCAAAGCCCCAGGGACACAAAACACATAGAAAAGCAGTCGTGTGCTGCCAGACTTCGCTCCTCTGACTGCAGGCTTGGACCTGGTTCTCGGTGCTACCACCCCGAGTCGGCTGACTCTTAACAGACCAAAGGCAGACGAGGTTCTTTGGGTCGATGTGGTCTCTTTTATTAGAACAACTAAGTAGTTGGAAAAATTGTTCTTTGCAAGCTTTGGGGTACAAACACCCTTCTTCAGGCATAGGGAGAGTTTGTGCCTGAAGAAGGGTGTTTGTATCCAAAGACTTGCAAAGAACAATTTTTAGTCGGTCTAATAAAAGATACCACATCGACCCAAAGAACCATGTCTGCCTGTGTCCTTAGACCAACACGGCTACAACCAACACCCCTACTAACATCCCAAAGTTTATTAAAAACAATAACAAGAATAATAGTGAATGAGGGCTGCCTCTCCTTTGCCTCAAGGGCTCGCTTCACATGTCCCAGCTCTTTTCTGAAACCTCGAGCTCAAGCACCTGTGAGAGGCGAGAGCCACGCACAGTCTGGGCTTTCCAGAGCCGCGGGGCCGGCATTTGGAGAGACACCAGTTAGAGCCTGAGAGCTGGCAGTCTGGAGGGTCTGGTTTTTAGTGTACGTGCATGCACACACGCACTTGGTGCACATTTCCCCACAGCCACACGCCTGGAGGCTGGGCCGGCTGGGTCTGAGCAGTCTGTCAGTGCAGAGACCCGGGCTCAGGGCACCAGGGTCCAGTCCGGGTCCCTCCAGCATCTGACTTTCCCCTTCCCAGAGCCCCAGCTCCGGTGTTTGCCTCTCGGGCTGTGTGCTGCCCCCTCCCTTGAACAGCATCTGACCCCACTCTGCCACGCAGGTGTGCCCTGCTAATGGGCCTTTCTGGCTCTCCTGCGCTCTTGAGATGTGCTCAGAGGACCCTCTTGGCTCTTGTTCCCAGGAGCCTGCTCCCACCCGCTCCTCGCCTCTGGCTAGGAGTACTTTTGAAGTGGTCACTCGAATCCTGTTCCCCCGGCCAGCTCTCAGAGGCAGGAGAGACGCTTGGCAGGGCTGACCCTAGCGTACCCCTAGCAATATAGGAGACCACCAGCAGGCTCTTTCTGCCTGCGGCGGGGACCTTCGGTCTGTGCCCCAAGCTGCTGCTCCTCGTGCCCAGGTGACGTTGCTGGCGCGGGTGACGGAGCAGTGCCCGGACCCTGCTCCGCTGCAGTCCTTGGGCTCCAGACAGCAGTGGCGAGCTGGGGTGAAGCACTCTTCACAACCCTCTTGGAGCCGCCGAGCAGGGAGAGGAGAAGCATTCCTGCCTGCCTGCATGGGCTGACCCCTGGCAGCAGGCCCAGCACCAGGCAGGTGGAGGCACACAGCCTCTGTCCTGCTAATGAGACAAGGGCTTCATGCCCTGCACACCGGGTGCTGGGACTGGAGTCCCCCAGCCACGATCTGTGCTTGGAGCCAGGCTCCCTGACGCAAGGCAGGGGACTGGCCGATGCAAAATGTCAGGCTCTTGTACCAGTGCCTCTGCAAGAGGCTGGGGAGTGGGAAGAGCTGCATCCTGCTCTCTGGGCCCACGGGCAGGCTGAGAGCTGCCCTGCAGCAGGACATACCCCATGCAAAGGGATGCTGTGTGCTCCCAGCTCCACATCCAGCTAGGTTGTGTTTGGGGGAGCTAAGGCCCCTCCGTGCCTCCCCTCCTGCACCCCGTGTCAGGCAGCTAGAGCCCATGGGAACACAGGTGACACCTGTTCCCCAGGCAAGGGTACAATGGCAAAGGAGCAAGGGCTGCTTATTTTGTCTTCCTGCCCTGAGTCTGAGCCTCTGCCTTGGCAAGGTTTGCATGCAGAGTAGAGGCTCTTCTGACAGTAGCTGAGCTCAGCCGCAACCATCAGAGCTCAGGGAGGACCTGAGTGAGAAAGAGGATGTCTGCTGTAACACAATGGGGCCTGAGAACGGTGCTTCGTGCTGAGCTGGGGGCCGTGCTGCAAGCTGTGACCATGCACTCAGATTACCCAACCAGCTCTGAACAGCGAGCGGTCCCGGTTGCTAGTGTCTAGGCTGTTTTATTGATATAAAAATCTGGCTGAGCTTTTATGAGAGACGACCGGAAGTATCACAATAAAACAAAGCTTCCTAGAACAATTGGCCATGGTAAAACTAAAACATGTTGAAGGTTGTCTAGCTTGCCACGATAAATCGAAATCTAACATGATAAAAATCGTGCAAGTGTATTTGGTTATGCAACTAGCTGAGAGAAATGGTGATTTTTCGTAATGTGTACGTAAACAATTCGTAACGTGTACAAGCACCCAACAGCAAGTCCAGTAGGAATATAGGATCACAGGCGGTATGCACAAGCCATCAAGGTTGAGACAGCCTGACCTTGACACCAAAATGAACCCCAGATGCCTGTCCTCAAATGCTAGATAAATCGAGATGCTCACAGGTGCAGGCGGGACCAGGGCCGGGTGCACAAACCGGGTCTGCTTACAGATGAGCGCGCTTGCACATCTGGCTCTGAGCGAGGGGGGAGTCTGTTCTTCTGCTAACTAGCTATTAAAGGCATGTAATGAGCCACGTTGCTGGGGCCGGCGGCCGCTGGGAAGCAGATTGCTAATCAGATCGTTCTCTTTGTAATCTTCAGAAGCAGCCGCTCTGCCTGGGCGGTGGTTTCGTGGCTGGGATTCCCTGGCGCTCTATTAATTGATTCAATGAGTGCTGGGGAAAGAGCCAGCCTGTGGCAGACATGCGCATGCTGGGGTTATTTAAATAGCAGAGATGATTAATCTTGTATTAGCAGACAGAGCAGGGGATCCCTTAGCACCGGGGTGCTCAGCCCCTGGTCCCCAGTGCCGGGTCATCCAAATTTCCAAGCATGTGGGGGGCCCATGCCAGATAGCATGGTCCTGAGCCCTGGATCAGTCACATAATGGCAGTGCAAGGCCTGACCCTGGTGCTTGGGGCTGGGTCGGAGTGCCGTGGGAGCCTGATTCTGGTGGGGCCAGAAGATTGAGCACCACTGTCTTAATACAATGGCACCAAGTCATTGGTTTATGGCCCTGAGGCCACTGGCAATGGTCTGTGTTGAGCTCCGTGGAAGCAGGAATTGGCCCTGGCTCCAAACCCCAATCCCACTGCTGCTCCTGTTCAGCAGGCTGGGTCCAAGATGTGCTGCCCTTTCTCTCTCTGTCCGCCCATCCCGTGACCCCAGAAGTGTCCCTGGGGTGGGGTATGTGGACCATGCACTCTCCTGATGGCCACAAGCCGGGTTGCAACCCTCTGGCCGGTTGCTCCTGGGGGACGCTACGGTGCCACCTCACCGAGCAGATGGCCCAAGATTGGCACCAGCGTTAGAGTAGTTGCAGCACGCAGGACATCGGTGACTCCGGGCAGCCCTGTAGCCATCTCGCACTAATGGCGGCCTCCCTGGCTTCATGGTTTAGGCAGAGGGAGTGAAAGCAGAGCCCTTTGAAAACCACTCAGCTCTGGAGATAGCAGAGCAGCTGACACTGCTGGATCACTTGGTCTTCAAGAAGATCCCGTACGAGTAAGTCCCGGTCCCCCTCCCCTGCCTGGTGCCCACTGTCACTCCATGAGACACGGTGGTCTTTTCAAGAGGACATGATACCACCCTCCTGGGGACCAGCACCCTGCCCCGATGACCAGGTGGCACATGGACCCGCTGCCCTTCATGCTTTGGGAGCAGGTGCTGCCAGCACTCAGGTGGCCGAGAGGTGCCCAGCCTGGGCCTGCCTTGGCCCCTCACTGGGCTTGAGGCACACGGGGAGCTGCTCTACAGCACCTCCCCAGCTTCCTGGAGGACCCTGAGTCTCACCCCGCCAGTGGTTTCTGCAGACAGGCAATGGGCTGACCAGGAGACCAGGGCTTGTCTGATGCCTGCAGTCCATTGGGTGACCACAGTGCATGCTCGGACGTCTCCCTTCTGCAGAGAAGAGGAGCCCAGGGGAGGACGCAGAGCTATTCTGTGTGCAGAAGCAGGGGTTTGGCCCTGCCTGTGCCTGGAAAGGCTTAAAGCAAGAGTCCTCAGTGCATCCCAGGGCATGCCATTCCTGACCCTAAATGTGATGAGCCATTAGCAAGAATGCCAGTGCACCTCGGGGCCCTTCTGCTGCCTGTGCCCTGCAGCCCCTGCCCTTGTATCTAAGCCAGGTAGCTTCTGCCAGGCTCTCCAGGGGCAGCCGCTCCAACGCAAGCGGCTCTCACGGTGCCAGTTCCTTTGCTGGAGCATCTCGCGGGCCGGACCGTTTGCATGGGAAGCTCGGTGATCCTGGGGAGACAGGAGGGAGCTGATCCTGAGTTGTCACTTTCAGAGAGTTCTTTGGACAGGGCTGGATGAAGCTGGAGAAGAATGAGAGGACTCCGTACATAATGAAGAACACGAAGCACTTCAATGACGTAAGTCCAGGACAGTCGGGGGTAGTTGTGGGGGATGAGGGAGGGATTGAGAGGAGTCCGGGCAGCGATGCTGGTACCTGATGGCTGGGATTTCCTGTGGGGCTTTTTGTAGGCGTCGTTCTCAAGGAATTGAGTCTGTTTCAAGTGAAGCCCCTAAGCCAGAGCTGGCACTGATTAATTAGACTGGCTGGAGGTGAACCCCTGGGCTTGGTTATGGGCCAAAGAACAGCAAAATCACAGGAAATCATGAGCTTAAAAGCATGGCCCACCAGGCTCAAATCCAAACGCTTAATGTGCATCATCTAGGGTGATGTTTCAGCCCTGTTGTAGTCAGCTCCAAAGCTGTCTTGATGTTTGCATGCCTGATGCTATGGCCTGATATTCAGGGGCCCTGTGCACCCTCCACGCAGCCCTCTACAATGCAGGCTGCTGAGTTAAGAGTCAGGACCCGGCCGTAGTAGTCCAGTACCTACCATGAAGAGAGCTCACATACATGTCAGGTGCTTATGTTTCTTCATGGGCTAGCTGCAGTCCCATCCACAATGCTGATATAGGCCCCACGTCAGCAAGGCGCTTCCAGCCCATGAATGCTTTCCAGTCCACAATGCTGACATAGGCCCCATGTCAGCAAGGCATTTCCAACACATGCGCATGTCCCATTGACTTTACAGCTGAACTTCAGCATGTGCGCACGTGCCT
The DNA here is from genome assembly GCF_001723895.1 of Crocodylus porosus. Lineage (NCBI taxonomy): Eukaryota > Metazoa > Chordata > Crocodylia > Crocodylidae > Crocodylus > Crocodylus porosus. Next base: position 41,559,770 of record NW_017728911.1, on the reverse strand, counting down.
GGCAGCATCCAGGTCCATGCAGGCTGCAGCTGGCTGGACTGCAGCTGGCCACGCAGCTCCTGTCCTTGCCGTGTCTTCATGCCAGCAGGCGGCAATAACAGCAGGACAAATGGGGTTGCAGGAGACTTTTGCATTGGCACTGCTATGTATTAGCATCCTTTGGTGTGGAGAGGCCGGCAACAGGATCCAGCCTAGTCCCTTCCTGGGTTCTTACCCCTGCAGTGATGAGACGGTCCTAAGGCTAAAAGCCATACAGCTATAACCGCCCAGAGCCCTGACTATCGAAAGAGCTCCTGACCAGGGGGGTTGTAACCTCTCCCCTTCCGAAGGTCAGTAACTTGATCGCCTCCGAGATTGTCCGGAATGAGGACGTCAGTGTGAGGGTGAGCGCCATCGAGAAGTGGGTGGCGGTGGCCGACATCTGCCGGTGCCTGCACAACTACAACGCCGTCCTCGAGATCACCTCTTCCCTCAACCGCAGTGCCATCTTCCGGCTCAAGAAGACGTGGCTCAAAGTGTCCAAGCAGGTACTGGGCTGAGATGTGGCCTGTCTGGATGTGGTGGAGGAGCATACGTGTGGGCTGGGAACAGATGTGGACCCGGAGGGGTGCAGGGGGATGGGGGAGCCCCCCTTACGGTCAATCACACCACGGGAACAGTAGGTGGGGACTTAAAAATTAAGTTTCCCAGTAAGAAGAATCTCCCTTCTTTTCCCCTCCAGTCTCACAGCCACTACTGCTGCTTTCTCCCACTGGTCTTGGGGCAGGATACTCCAGACCTGCTCTGGCCAGGGAGCTGGGCTCAGCCAGGGACAGCAGCAGTGGCAGGTCCCTCCTTCCTGCCCAGTCCCCTGTGCCCTGGGACAGCCCAGGAGCAGGTGTGGGGAAGGGACCCCATCTGCTGCTGCTGTCTCCAGCCCAGCTACCGTGGGGCAGGAGTGGCTCTGGAGAGCCCCCCATCAGCTGCAGTGGGGGGCAAGAGAGGGGAAGAAATGGGAGGAGCGGCATGTTCCTACAGTAAAAGAAATCCCCGGTAGCCCTGCTCCTGTGTTGCTTGGAGGTTTGGCACACGGGGGAGAAAGCGCTTCTTAGGTGGGAGCACGGCTATGTTGGGGGTCAGGACCGGTCCAGCCAAGCAGGGGTCTGGTGTCATGAGTTCGAAGCTTACCAGAGCCACGTGGTTGTACTTCGGACTCCTCTCTGGTCCTTTAGGTCCATCAGGTCACGGTGTAATGACAGGTGGTGAAGGGGTTGGCTAAATATTGTCTTTTGGGATATTAGCACAGTCCCCTTAATGCATGCGGGGGCTGCGCACAGCGCTTGGGGGCAGAGGCTGTTGTGGTGGAAAAGTAGTGCGATACAAAGAGCAGCCGCAGGGCGAGGCACCAGGATGCAGTGGCTATGGTGCCAGACATCCCCGAGGGAACAGCCAAAGCAGAAGTGAAACCACGGAGCTTGTCCAGCTGCGATATGTTCCCCCAGGCACCAGAGCAAAATACAGGTGTCGCTCTCAGGGCAGGCATTGATGCCTCTTGAGATCCTTGTCCAACAGGCCTGGGGCACTCTGGCATGGTTGGCCGGGATGATCTAGTTGGGGCTGGTCCTGCTTGGAGCAGGGGTTGGACTAGATGTGACCTCCTGAGCTCCCTTCTAGCCCTTGTTGTCTCTGATTCTAGGAGGCTCATTAATATGTGGTATCTGCATGCACCTCGTTCCAGGCTTGTGGGCACAGACAGCTGCAGTGTCTGCAACAGAAATGCAGGTCGGCCTGTCTAAAATGGCCCCTCTGCAACGGCTTCAGCATCCCTGTGTGTCATTGAAGCTGGTGCTCTCCAGGCCAGGGCATGCAGGGGGCTCACAGGAGAGCTGCTCTTCCCTGTTTCTGAGCAGTGAGAAATCAAAGGTTTAGGCAGGGTCATCCCAGGCAGGCAATCACTTCTACCACACTCGGCTGCGGACAGTCAGGGTGGGGTCTGCAGGGTGGATTTAGTCCCTTGGGTTGTTGGCTCCAATATTATTGGCTTCGGATACCACACGCACAGCTCATGTTTACAGCCTGCTGGGACCCAGGACTTGCTCGTTCAGTGCGATCGGCTCCTCCTCTGCAGCTGCTGATCTCCCAGGCAGGTCCGCGCTCTTCTCCAGGATGCCCGGGTGCCCTCTGTGGGCGCTTGTACACGTCACGTGTGTGGCTGTAAATAGACCCCGCATTTCTCTTGGGAGAAAGCCTTTTCTCCAGGCCTCCCTTGAGTCCGCTGCCCCGTTTTAAGTCCCTGTGAAGCAGGCAAGATGCAATGTGCCCTGTTTGTACTTCTGGAAAGGGTTCAGGGTCCAGCCGGCGGGGCTACGCTCTCTGCTAGCAGAGAAACAGCCTCCGCTTAGCACAGGTGGGCACGAGCACCAAAGCGGCAGCACAGAGCAGAACTGGGGATGTGAGCCTCTGCCGGACAAACGCCAAAACCCTAGCAGGCGTGCCTGCTCTTGCAGTGGGAGCAGATGCCTCTCCCTTAACCAGGTCCACCCACCCCTCAGGGTAAGAGGATCTCCTGCTTGTTTCCTCCAACGCTGCTCCACACTGCCCTGCAGGGACAGAGGCAACCCGTGGACCTGGCCCCAGCACCTGCCATGGTATTGAACGGTGCTCTGTACAGCCCTATGATGGTGTGGGCATGTGCCCGTGCCCCGGTCTCTGGACTAACTAGCAGGTGACGCTCCCCTTGCACAGGCACAAGGGCCGGGTTTGCAAGACTATAAGCAAAGCCCGCTTTCCCCCGAAGCCGGGGGATGGCTTCCTGGTGCTGCCTTGTGTAACGGGCGATGGACCCACAGGGGTGCAGCACGATGGGAGGTGGAATTTCCTGGTCATTGGAAATCTTAAAAAAAAAATCCTCATTCAAGGTCATTAATTACCAACATTAATTGATGAAGGAAACACATATTTTTTAAATTTCTTTGAGCTTGATGGGAGCATTTGCTTTCACTCAAACTGCAATGTTTGGTTTTTATTTATACTTCAAACTTAGAAGTACAGGTTTGTTGACAGAAAACAGTCCTTTCAATCCCCCCCCCACTGTGACCATTTCACTGCTGGAACAGGCCATTCCCACTTCCTTTCAGATGACCTTTTCTATAGACTTACATACTTCTATACACTCCCTCTCAAAACCCGAGACCTGGAAACCGGGCCCAGGTTCGCTGAATGCAGCCACGGTGCTGAGTCTGCGCATCTCCCTGGAGTTATGATGTCCGGGAGACATCGCCCACCCCTGCCCTGACTCTGTCTGGGCAAAGGCAGGATACTCCAAGCCTTGAGGCCAGCGTGGGCTGCTGTCGCTGCAGGGCAGGGCTGGTTTTATCTGTCTGCCCAGCAGCCCTTGCAGTGGTCCCGCGAGGCTCTGAGTGTGCCCAGGGGGGAATGGGGCTTTCCCCAGCGCCAGCCCCTCATCGGCTGTGCTCTGGGTCTTGCAGACGAAGGCGCTCATCGACAAGCTGCAGAAGCTGGTGTCGTCCGAGGGCAGGTTCAAGAACCTGAGGGAAGCTCTGAAGAAGTAAGTGGCCGGCGGTTGGCATCCCGGGGCACCTGCGACGGAGGCCGAGACCTCGCGCTCTTCCCTTAGCATGCTCCTGGGCCTGGGGAGCAGCCAACAACAGGACCATCACTACGTGCCTTAATGAAGGAGGGGGAATAATGCCAGGGACAGGATGTTTTATCCGCATAAAGTCACATGATCTGGAGCTGGAAGGAGCGGTTTAGAGCGCGGGGCTCCGGGATCCATCCCACCTGTGCGGTGCCTAGAGAGGTTGTTGCGTCCCCGGGATTTCACTGCTCCCCCGTGCCGCACGCGGAGCTGGGCAGAGTTGCTTACCTGTGGCGGCCCCTGCACCCTTCTTGGTCCTGGCTTTCTAGGATGCAGCGTCCCCCTCCCTTCGAAGCCGTCCTGGCTCCCAGCTGCTTTTGCCTGTAGGAAAACCCGTGTTGCTGAAAGGGCCCGAGTGGCCCCGATCCGGCTGGTGGGCACTGACCAATCCTGCGCTGCCCCCGTAATCGTGTGCGAGGCCCGGATCAGACCCTGGGTGTCTCGGTCCACGTGGTCTGCTTTGCTGCAACCTCAGCTGCCAGCTGGTGACCTCGGGAGGGTTTAGCGACACCCCTCTCCTCCAGCGCCCATCGGCTGGAGACTGAGCCCAGCTGCTCCAGGCACCCTGCAGCTCTGCGTGAGCTCCGGCCCAGCCCGAACGCCCGGGCTCCTGCGCTTCCCCCGCTCTCGTCCCTGGTGCCCGCTGCAGCCCCCTGCTCACCCGCAGCAGCCAGGACGCCGACGGGGCCGGGGTTTGCCCGTGCCCCCAGCTCCCGTCCCTGCCTTGTTCACCTGCAGCAGTGCTTCAAGAGCAGGGTCCAGATCCCAGCTGGGATTTGCCTCGCAGCTGAGTCAGACCCGGGCCTGATCCGGCACAGTGGTGAGGGAGGGCAGCTCAGCCTTGCTTCGGTAACTGAGCCCAAACTTTTCCCACCTTTGAAGGGAGAGGAGAGGAGAAGTAGCCCTCGCTGTACCACCTCTCGGTGCATTGCAGAGCACCCGGGGACGCAGCAAAGCCTTCTCCAGCGGCCATGGAGCGGCCGGTCCGCCGAACAGTCCCCCATGGGGTCAGGGGTCCCTGAACAAGGAGTAACGGGGTTCCCTCCTCTCCGCTCTGTTCCTAAGCTGCGACCCGCCCTGCGTCCCCTACCTGGGCATGTACCTGACGGACCTGGCCTTCATAGAGGAGGGCACCCCGAATTACACCGAGGACGGCTTGGTGAACTTCTCCAAGATGCGGATGGTGAGTCAGATGGGGGTTGGCTCCACTAGCTCTGGATGAGGTCAGGAATCTCCTGTTTGCAAATACCTGGCCTTTATCGTCGCTGGCCCAGAGGCTTGACAGGCCACACTGCGTAAGGGGGAAGGCTGCTATCATCCAGACCCTGTTGCCCACACACATGCATGCCCACGGCGTGCTTCCCGAGGAGGGGCTGGCTGTCTGTTCACGAAACAGAGAGTGCTTTGCAGTGGAAGCCAAATAACATTTTGCATCTGAGTTTGCCGGCAGACAGTGTCCTCCCCCGGGGGTCCAGGGTGGGGAAGGGACCCGCTGTTTCAGGACAGCGACACATGCTTGGTTGTCTCTCTGGACAGATCTCCCACATCATCCGAGAGATCCGCCAGTTCCAGCAGACCTCCTACAAGATCGAGCATCAGCCCAAGGTACGTCCCCCCTGTTCAGAGCCCTCTGCCCCCCAGTCTGCTGCCCTGACTCACCCAGGAGCCTTTGCGGCCGTGCAACCTGGTACGCCTGGCAGCTGCTCTGGAAAGGGTGTGATGGCTCAGAAAGGATAGTGCCTTCAGGGAGGACAGCAGGATGGGCTGGGCTGGGGAAACGGAGACTTGCTGGTCCACCCTGCAAGCAGGCATGCGCCATCCAGCAAAGCAGGGCAGAGAGCACGGGCAGTCAGGGACGCCCCCAAATACCTGCCCCGGCCCTGGCTAAGCTGCGTGGCTGCCATCCCTCCAAAGCAAACGCGATTCTTTCCCACCTTGTGTCTTCTGCCGCTTGAAGTGACTGGTGCAAGGACCCCGCGTCAGGAGTCCTGCCGGACAGAGCAGACGGTTGTCTGTGCTGGACGCAAGGGCTGGGGAGTGATAACTAAGGGATGCGTGGACCTGGGGAGGTCGTTGGCTCTGGGCTTCCAGCTCGGGCCTGCGATGGAGTTGCCTCCCAGCTGTTCTGGAGAGGTCGGGGCTCTGCACCCATTTCTCTCTTTCCAGGATATTGATGGCTCGGCTGCTTTTTTCACTTTTCCTTCAGCAGCTTCCACCAGGGTGGACCCAGAAGGGGTGCAGTGGCATGGCTGCACCCCCTTTCCAACCAGTCTGTGCTGCTGGAGCCTCTTGGGACTTTAAAAAGTCCCCAAAGTGGAAAAGGCTCCCCCATTTCCCTCCGTGCTCAGAGGTGCATCCTCTCCCTTGCCCTCCTCCTCCAGCGGAGTCTGTTTTCCTACCATCCGGGGGCGTCCCAGGGGTGGGGGAAACTTCAGACCGGCTCCCACCCTGCTCCAGCTGGGCTCACCTAGGCCCATGACAGCAGGTGGTTTCCTATGTCTGCCAGTTGCTGCTGCTGCTGCTGTTCCCTGCCCAGCCCAGCTGGAGGGGGAGGAGCGGCTCCGGAGCGTCCCCTTCCCCCAGAAGAGCGGGGAAAGCAGCAGCAGCTGGAGAAGGGGGGATGCACCTCTCAGCACGGAGGCAAAGGCAAGGAAAAGACCCCAGAGGTCCAACAGCTCGGTCTGCCCGCACCGGTGCATTGGTGGGAAGAGCCTGGGAATAGGGGTGGAGCCCCCATGCAGCACAGGTGGCTGCTTCTGCACCCCACTTTGCCAAATCCTGAGTCCACCCCGGGCTTCCACCCTCCACGGCCCTGTGCCGGGAGCCAGGACGGAAAGCTGCATGATGGCCGTGCTGGTGCTGACCTCTGGTCCTTAAAGTGGCCTCTCCGGGGTTTCCTGTTGGATGCTTTGCTGCATCCTATGTGCTAAAAGAGCTGCTGTGCCGCTGCGCCGCTGCTCTGGCCCATTCCCCTGCAGAGCTGGAGCTCTTGTCCTCAGCCCTGCGCTCGCTCTTGGTGCGGCCTGCAGCTTGCAGCAGATTATGCAATAGGATTAGCCTGGAGAATCATAGAAAATGAGGGGTGAAGCAACCTTAGGAGGTCACATCTAATCCAACCCCCTGCTCCAAGCGGCACCAGCTCCATCTGCATCATCCCAGACAAGACTTTGTCTACCTGGGTCCTAAACACGTCAAGGATGGAGACTCCAGCACCTCTCCGGGTAACCTGTTCCAGTGTTTCACTCCTAGTGAGAGAGAGTTTTTCCTAATATCCAACCTAAGCCTCCCGGACTGCAACTCGAGTCCATTGCTCCTTGTCCTGTATCTGCCCCCACTGAGACCAGCCCAGCTCCATCCTCTTTGCAGCCCCCCTGCAGGGAGGTGACGGCTGCTGTTCAATCCCCCTCGGTCTTCTCTTCTCCAGACCCAATCAGCCCAGTTCCCTCAGTCTCTCCTCCCCAGTCCTGTCCCCCAGCCCCATAACCATTTTCATTGCCCTCCACTGGACTCAGTGTATCCACATCCTTTCTGTAGTGGGGGCCACAGCTGGACACAGGACTCCAGATGTGGCCTCCCCGGTGCAGAACAGAGGGGAGGAATCACTGCCCTCCATGTGCTGGCACCGCTCCTACCAGTGCACCCAGGATGCCAGTCGCCTTCTTGGCAACACGGGCGCACTGCTGGCTCCTGTTCAGCTTCTTGTCCCCTGCCCCCCCAGGTCCTGCTCTGAAAAGCAGCCCCCACCTCGCTTTACCCACACCCAGCGCCTTGCGCAGAGGCTGCAGTGGCCAGCGACCGTGGCGTGCTGCGTAGACCCATTTTGGGCCAGGCTCTGACGCGGGGGTCGGGCTGGGACGGGCAGGCAGCGCGAGCTGACAGCCCCTTTTGCCCCTTGATGGCAGGACACTGCCCAGCCCCACGCTGCCAGCTCTGGAGCCACGGCAGCTCCTGGGGGGCTGAAGTGCAAAACCACGTCTCCCCCTCTCGTACGCACACAGGCCATGCACACATGTGTCTCCCTCTTCTCACTCACACACACCACACAGGCACTCCTACGCACATGCCACATATATGCATCTCTCTTCTCACTCATATGTGCACACTACACACACACAACGCACACTCATGTTCCCTCCTCATTCATACATACACACACATGCATGTCTCCTTCACTCATACGCACACCAGGCACACGCACGGCTCCCTCGTCTCACTCGTGCACATGCATGTCTCCATCTCCCTCATGCACGCGGGCCGTGCACACACACGTCTCCCTCTTCTCACTCAGATGCACACACACCACATACCTATGTCTCTCTCCTCACTTGTACACATGCCATGCACACGTATGTTTCTCTCTCTTCACTCATGCACACATGCATGTTTCCCTCTGTCACTTGTACACATGCCACACACGCAAACCGGCTCCTTATTTCCCCCGCTACAACCCAAGCAGCTTCCCAGGCCTCCTCTCCCCCCGCTGAAGTGCTGCCTGGCAAAAGCCAGCTCCACGCGGCTTGCACGAGCCCCGCGGTCCATCCCTGCCTCCGCCTGCTCCCCTGCAGTGGCCTGGACCTCGCTGCTAATGCTGCCAAAAAGTCCTCCTGGGCCCTTCAGCTAAAGCCCTTGCTGTGCCTGACTGGACTCCCGCGTGGGCGAACGCACCCTTGGCTTCGCCGACATCTCGGGGTGCTGGGGTGTGCGCTCCCGGCAGAGGACAGAGCCGCCCAGGGCTGCCCACACGCTGGTCACGGGGCAGCCTCCGCGCCAGCCCCGGGGTCGGTGTGACTCCGCCGGTCCCGTGTCTTTCCCCAGGTGACGCAGTATTTGCTGGACCAGTCGTTCGTGATGGACGAAGAGAGCCTCTACGAAGCCTCCCTACGGATAGAGCCCAAGCTGCCGACCTGAAGGCGAGGGGCGGGCGGCAGCCCCGTGTACACACGCTATATCATATTGTATATACCTACTCGTTTCTGTTGGACGCCCTAGATTGACTTTGTAGTATGTGCTTCTCGGAGGAAACCTCTCCGCCTTGTTATTAGACCCCCGTAGACCCTGGCACAGGCCTCCCTGCATTGTTTTAAGGATTCACGCATAAACATTGTTGGATACAGTCCCGGTTTATTTTAATCGATGTTATTTTTGTCATTTGTTCTTC
>NW_017728911.1:41537622-41550875 GCF_001723895.1 Crocodylus porosus | reverse complement strand
GGGGGAGCAGGAGGGAAGGGGAGAGCAGGCACCCCCAAGCGATGTGTACAGCTCTATTCACCTTCCTCTGTCGCCCCGAGCACGGCCGTGGTGTCGGACACGCGATCCGGGCACGGGTTCAGCATGCCTCACGTCCGTCTCGCCCCCGAGCCGCGTGCTCCGGGGAGCCAGGCCGGCGCGCGGCTCCCAGCGCCGTCGGTTCTCCAGCGCCCTGTCCCGGGGGCAGCAGGGTGGTCGAGGGAACAGGACCACGGGGAAAACCCGCTGACACGTGCAGCACGCGGTCCGCCACGCAGAGCTCGTGCCATCGGGGAACGAAAATGCATCCTTTTCCTTCTTTAGCCGCATCTCACTCACGACAAGCTCCTGTTGATATGCTCTCCATCTGTATCCCTGGTGACTATTAGTAACACGATGTAGAATTAGAACAAAATGACCGAGTGTTTTTATTACATATACTGTAATCCTGTAATCCTTCTAGCAGGAATATAGTAATGTAGTGCTTATTCTGTGAATATTTACCATGTATTTTTTACATTGTACAGTATATAAACACAGTTTAACTTGGAAGTGGCAGGCATGCTCCACGAGAACAAATGAGACTTTTGCTGTAAGCAATACCGAGTGGTATGAGAATTCTATTTCAAGCCCTACAATATTTCAACTTACAGCTTGTTTGGAAAAATATTTCCATTTTTGTAAAAATATATGTTTCCTGATTACCTCTTGCTAATAAATCTATTCTATCTCAGGGTGAACGAGGACTTGAGAGGTTTCTTATCAACCTCCGTGCTTACACGTGTCTGTTCTGGTGAAGGGTCGTTTTGCTAGCGCCTACCAGGCGCCTCACTTAGGGGGCAGATGCGAACGTGAACGCCGGGTCTGTTCAGACCACGGGCTCGTTCCTGCAAGGTGCTGAGGCCCGTCAGGGCTCGTCAGCTTCAGGCGTTCCAGGTAAGGATGTTTCCACTAAAACACTGATCGGACTTCCATTGGCACAGAGAGTGCGAGGTGACCCGGTGGTGCGTGTGTGTTAGCACAAGAGCCCTGAGCAGAGAGCGATGAGCTCTCTGGGAGTGAGTGTGAGTGTGAGTGTGACTGCGGTGGGGGTTGTGTCTTGTGGCACTTCCTTGGAGATGGGTGATGAGAAGTTTTTCTTGTCCTCCTCTGCAGTCCAGTGTCCAGCAGGCTCTTTTGGAGACGCCATTCTTCCAAGAAGTGGCTCTTAGAGACGGATTTCTATCCACGCTTTTGAGCTGAGAGATTTTCTCAGGCTGAGAACCATAGGAAATGAGGGTGGGAGGGAGCTCAGGAGGTCACATCTAGTCCAACCCCTGCTCCAAGCAGGGCCAGCCCCGACTCCATCATCCCAGCCATGGCTTTGTCTAGCCTGGTTCTAAAAACCTCCAAGGATGGAGATGCCACCACCTCCCCGAGTAACCTGGTTCAGTGCTTCACCACCCTCCTCATGAGAAAGTTTTTCCTAATATCCAACCTCAGCTTCCCTTGCTGCAGCTTGAGCCCGTTGCTCCTTGTCCTGTCTTCTGCTACTACTGAGACCAGTCCAGCTCCGTCCTCTGCGCAGCCCCCGGCAGGGAGGTGACGGCTGCTGTTCAACCCCCCTCGGTCTTCTCTTCTCCAGACTACATCAGCCCAGTTCCCTCCTCCTCTCCTCACCAGTCCTGTCCCCCAGCCCCCAACCACTTTCACTGCCCTCCACTGGACTCTCTCCAACTTGTCGAGATCCTTTCTGTAGGATCCTGCTGGATCCCATCCTCCTACCTCTCTTCTTTCCTCTCCTCTCCATCTCCATCCCCATCCCCACCTCCACCTTTTCTTCTTGGAGGGTTTGAAAACAGCCCGGACATGGGCACAGCTGGGCGCACGCGTAAGCCAACAAATGTCTCAGTTAACTTGGGCGCATCTCCCACTGGCATCGAGGTACAACCAAGGACAGGATTTTTAACCCACGATCAGTTGAAGCAAGAGGCTCGGTGTCCAGGTCGATGCCCACATAAGGGTTCTCTGGGTTCATCCCGTGCCTCCTGTTTGCACACCTACCCTCCTTGAAAGGAGCTGGAGGAGTGCTGCACACCCCAGGTGAGGATCACGGAGCCGGCTGGGCTGTGGCTGCCTGTCTGTCTCCACCCATGCTAGATTGGCTCGCTCTTCCGAAGGTCAAATGCAGTCTAAAACCTCAAAAGTTTGGAAGCGCTTGAAGGAGCCGCCTGGCAGGCAAGTGGGAAGCTGACCAGGCAGCAAATTCACAGAGAGGGAGAAATGGCATCAGCAAGGAGGAAAGAGGCACAGGAGAGCGACGGCAGGGTCCCGTGGGGCTTGGAGGCAAGCGCATGGCTTACTCCTCCAGCGGCACGTCCAAGCAGCCTTTTCTGGCTGCTGCTTTGCCCGTAGCCGAGTCCCTGACCTTCCCTCTTCAGCAAATGTCCTTTGAAGTCACCCGGGGGCTCGGCGTGGCAGGCCGAGCGCCCACGGTGCTGGCGGCCGGTGAGTTTCTGGGGAGCGAGTGGCCAGGCTCTGCGCCGGACACAGCGCGGCATTGTTTTAGCAAACGAGCCATAAGCCTCTTGAGCGCCCTGCACCGCGGGGCTGAGCCAGGGCTCTCACATGGATTAATGCTGCTTATCGGCCCGCAGCGAGGGGACGTCTCGATCTTGTGACTCGGGCTGGACTGGCAGGAGGGGAAAGGGGACATGCCCTTGACCGCTGGGGTGACCGTGCTCTCCATCCCAACCCAGAGCCAGACACACTCACTCAAGGAGGCTGTCGGGAAAGGCCCAACAGGACCCCAGTCTCGTGGCTCCTATGTGCTGCTATGTAGGGTCCGGCTTGATTCACAGGGCAGGGGCTGAGCTCCCCCCGGATTCCCAGAGCAGGATTAGCATGGGGTCTGCAGAGCCCCTTGCACACCGCCTTGGTGCAATGAATCTGGGCCCTTTCCCACCGCTCACCTGCTGGGGAGAAACCCCCCCGCTGTGCAGCCCAGCGGGTTTCCTCTGCGCCTGGGGACCATGAAGGAACCTTGTGCCTGCCTCCAGGCGCGTGACACAGGCCAAGCAGAGGTGCCCAGCACCATTTGCCAGGCCCCGGCTTGGGGGACCGGCTCTGTCCTCCGGCCCCATCTCCAGCCTGGCCCCAGCCCCGCTCCAGGGCACCTGCGCTGGTACCGGGCAGGATGCAACCCTTTGCTGCAAAGGCAGGTTTGCTGCAGCAGTGCGAGACCCTGCACCCTTGACCTCCGCTGCACTGCGTGAGCCGTGGGGGTGTCCAGGGGAAGCCGTGCAAAGGCGGGAGAGTCCCGGCGTGCTCAGTGAAGCACAAACTGCACAGTCCTCCTCCTAGGGAGCGGCTTTGCTGCCTGCGAATGCACTGGACTTTGCTCTCTGCCTGCACCTGACACTTGAGCGGAGCTTGTTCCTGTACGGGCTCTGCCCAGGATCCCAGGCTCAGGATCGGGGCCCAGTGCCTCAGCCAGCTGCCTGAGTCCTTCCCAGGCTGCCCCGCTCCGCTGCACGGCCCTCCTTGCACCTTGGGCCAGGGTGATCTTTGCCCCACTCCTCCCCCACCCCCAGGGCTGAGACTTGGCCCTGCTGCATGTGCATTTTTGGCACTTCCTCCTCCAGCCCAGCAATCTCCGCTCTGCCGCAGCCACGGCCAGCCCTCCCTGCACACTCGTCCCACGTGACCAGACCCCATCCAAGCCCTTGCAGCCAGGCTGGAGGGAGCTGGTCCGTGCTGTGGCCAGGATGCGACCGCCTCTGTGCTGGCTGCTGGCTGCTGCCACGGTGGTCTCCATCACTTCTGCTTCTGGCTCCCACGCGGTCACTGCTGAAGGTAAAGGGAAGGGGGGCTGCAGGGTGCAGCACGTTCGCGCCAGGCTGCCCAAATCTAGGCAGCCCCCAGCACCGTGGGCATCCCAGGGCCCGGGGGAGGCGGGCGGGCAGTCTGCCGGCTCTCAGTGCTGCATGGGGGGCCGGGAGATGGACCCCCAGCACGGGTGCTTCCAGGGTGCAAAGGTCGGTTGCATTCGGTGACTCGCGGGGATGGCAGGGAGCGGTCTCGCTGTGCGGGGCCCCGATCCTGGATGTCGCAGGGCTGCACGGTGCCCCGTCCTTGCTTTCTGTGCTCCAGAGGGAGCGGGGGACCAGGCAAGCACTTTCAGTTCTGCTTCCCGTCCGTCGCTGGCCTCCGCCTTTGGCACGGTGCCCTTGTTTCTGCTGATCGTGGAGCAAAGCGAGGGCTTCAGCCTGATGGCAGAGGGACCCTGGTCAGCGGCCAGCTCTGTGCCAGGCTGTAGGGAGGGGAGGACTGAGCGTCCAGGGCAAGCAAACCCCGCTGTCAGCTGCCTGAGCAGGTGATGCTCTGGTCCTAGGGGGCAGGGGACCCAGTGCCCCGCGGCCCCTGATGTCTGGGGCATGTTCTCATGCATGTCTTGTGGCCGTGGTGGTGGTGGCTTGTGGCCTTGCTGTGAAAACCCCGGACGGGCAGTGGCGGGTGGGGCTTTCCAGCAAGGCTGTGGCTGCCTGCATGAAAGGCATCGAGCGTGGCTGCCCCAGGGCTAGCAGCTGCCCCCGTGACCGGAGCCCCCTGCCCTAGGAGCCCAGCGCTGTACTTTCATCTCTCTCTCTCTCTTCCAGAGGAGATTCAGTTTAGGTCCTGGATGCTGCAGGTAAGCCAACTGCGCTTCTAAAACCAAAACAGCGTCACGGGTTCCCACCCACCAGCAGATGTGCAAGCCACTCGCGCACTTCTGCAAAGCACAGAAGCAGCCTGGTTTCGGTCTGCTGAGCCCTTCGCCCGCCAAGGGGACTTCCTGGGGAGGGATTTCCAATCTGGTCGGGGCGCTCAGCACTGCCCAGGGTCGGGACCCTCGCACACACTCTCTGTTCGCCCTGCACATGGTGCTAATCCCTGGCTGCAGCAGCACACGCAGCTCCAGACAAGAGCCGCCGTGTTTTTGGGCCCCCGTTCGTTCCCCCAAGGGCAGTCCCTGCTGGGGGGAGGTGTGGGCCAGTCCGCACCCTCCGGTCAGGGCAGCAAAGCACCTCGTGCCGCGGCGGCCCCTGCCCCGGCCCTGCCAAGGGCTGAACCTGAACTTGAAAACTTGAGCCAAGGTTTGTGTCGCTTTGTGGCACTCAAGGTCACACGCAGCGTTGCAGTCTGGGCCTCATCCTGCACTGCCGCCCTCACCCTCTGTGTCTCCCGTAGCACGGCAAGTGGTATGGCGACGAGGAGTACTACAGCCGGCTCCGGATCTTCGCCAGCAACAAGAGGCGGGTGGAGCGGCACAACGCCGGGAACCACTCCTTCCAGAGTAGGACCGGGCGCGGGGTCGCTTCCTCTTGCGCTGCAGCAGGCTCAGCTCAGTGCGGGGCATAACCCCCCTTTCTCCTGCCTCGTCTTTTCCAGTGGGGCTAAACGCCTTCTCAGACCTGACCTTTGCCGAGTTTAAGAAGAGATTCCTCTGGAGCGAGCCGCAGGTAGGCAGGCCTGTCCTGTGAGCGCAGGCTTTCGCAGGGCCGTCGGCGCACGCTCTCCCGGGGCCCCTTCCACGCAGCTGGGGTTTATTCGGGGCTGCCTCTGCTTATAGTCTCCGGCGTCCATGCAGCAAAAGGCAGTGCTGGGCTCCTGCCCTTGCAGACCTGCGCATCCCTTGGAAAACAGAAGGAAAACCCATGAGCTGGGCTGAGTTTGGGGGGTAGTCAATAATCCATGCTGCCCCTTCTGATGGCTCTAGGATTTTGCAAAGGGAGGTGCAGACAGTGAGGTGCATCGTTGCCTGTGAAACAGCACCCATTTTTCTCCCATGACAAATGCACTAGAAGCGTTCCCAACATGCTAGGGCCCTCGGCTTCAGATCGAAGCATAACAGAAACATCCGCGTTGGAAGGAGTTCAAAAGGATCTGCCAGGCTGTGCCCCGGTACGGTGCCCAGGTCTGAGCATCCCGCCCCAACATGGACCTCCCTGGGGGCTCAGCACTGCCCAGGGTCGGGACCCTCGCACACACTCTCTGTTCGCCCTGCACACGGTGCTGATTCTGGGAGCCCGGCCCCCGGGGCTGAGCTGGGACGTGGCCCCCGTGGCGCGCTCGAGGTGTTTCCCCGCAGGCCGGTGCCGTGCGCGGTGCAGGCCGCGGCTCAGCTCGATGTTCCCCCCGTTCCTGCAGAACTGCTCGGCCACGCGGGGCAACTTGCCGCGCAGCTCAGGGCCCTGCCCCAGCGCCATCGACTGGAGGAAGAAAGGAAACTACGTGACCCCGGTGAAAAACCAGGTAGGAAAGGGGTGGCCATCCTGGGACCGACCAGGGGATCGCAGAGGAGGTGGGGACCAGGGGCTGGCTGGACAAGGGCCCCTGGGCAGCACAGGGGAGGTCTCGTGCAGGCCCTTGGGGACCCCTCCAGGGGCTATGTCCAGGCGGACTGGTTAGGGAAGGGGGTGCTCTGTATAAAGCAATGGGGGAAAGTCCCTGAGAGCTAACGACGTCCCCGCTAGCAGCGCTGCCCCCCAGCACCAAGGAGAGCTGGCGCGTTGTCCCCCCACCCCGTGCATTCAGGGATGTTAACCCTTGGCTGCTTGGCTTCCGATGCAGGGCAGCTGTGGGAGCTGCTGGACCTTCTCCACCACGGGCTGCCTCGAGTCGGCAATCGCCATCAAGACAGGAAAGCTCCTGATGCTGGTAAGAGCTTCCCTGGCCTGCGCTCTGCTCCCGGGACCGGCCTCCAGTCCCCTGGCAGCTCCCCTGTATCACCTGGGGCATGTGCTAGCATACGCACAGCTATGGACCACTTGCGCCCATGCTGAGCCAGCAAGGCAGCCGGGAGTGCGGCGGGGAACCCATTTCCTTGTCATATCCAAGAGCCTCGTTGCTCCAGGCTGAGGCAGGGCCTTTTGCCTGGGAAAGAGTCATTGCAACAGCTGCACTTCAGCTGTTCGCTTGGGTTAGCTAGCGGAGTCATCCTTGCACCGCAGACCGTGAACTGGTGGGACTCACTGCTGCAGGACGAGTCAGCCCAAGGGGGGCAAAGGAGAACAGGCTGCTATAATTCATTCTTGGGCTCTCATGCTGCTTTGGTTTAGTGATGAGTAGAGTGGAGCAGAGTTCAGGCAGGGCCCAGGCCTTTCTGAGGCATCCTGGGGCATCCAGAGCTGTTGTAGCACGGAGCAAAGATGAGCGGGAGCTTTGGAAAGCACCAGTCGCACTGCCTTGGGGCATGAGGACGGGATGAATATCCCTTGGGGATGGATTAATTGCAATTGCCTGCTTCAGGGTTCCTTATATATGCTACTGGGAGCAACAAGGGCCCCGGGTCAGACCTGGGCTGGCAATTCCTAGTCAAACAGGATAAACGCCGTCTGCCTGGGCAGCAGAGGGCTTCAGTGTTGCGTTGCCTGCCTTCAATGTTGTATTTAAAATGACTGGCAGAGAGATGGTGGGAACATGCACTGACTCCAGGTATTTCCCTAGTCGGAGCAGCAGCTGGTCGACTGTGCCCAGAACTTCAACAACCACGGGTGCAGCGGGTAAGTGCTGTGAGCAGGCAGCTCCTGGACGCAGAGAGCGTAACGCTCTTTCTCCACAGGCTCCAAAAATCCCGAGGACCTGGGATGCAGCCTGTCTGGGGTTTGCACCACGTTGGTCCTATCTCAAGGGAGGAGGGAGCAAGAGAGGGAGAAATATTTGTACCTTGGGGGAAAAATGTCCAGAGCATTTGACCATGTGCTGAAACACCCAATAGTGTCTCCCACGTGAACCCACTGCCTGGACTGCAGTTTAACCAGCTGATAAAAGCGATCTGAAAGCCCGGTGTGCACACACGTGCATTGCTCTATAACAAGTGCCTGGCTGACAACAGTGGATACTCTGACGCCGTACCAAGCTCTACCAGCGCATACAGTGGGCATGTCTACATGTTCATTAATGCACCGTCATTACTGCGCATCAAGTTTAGTACTTGCACGACCAAGTACCAAACTAAATCAATGCACAGTAGCTGGCTGCTCATTTGGGTTAGGACCAGCATACAGCTTTTAGTGACGCTAAGTGCATGGTAGCTTAATACTACCGCACAGTAGCATACTAGCATGGTTTTGCCCTGCGCGCTACTAGATAGGGTTACGAGGCCGTTGCAGTTAGCATCTTGCATAGATGCACCCACTGTAAATTAAACTTGCAGCTTTCTAATGGAACAAGGCTGAATCCTGCCCACCAGCACACCTGCCTTCCTGCAGATGAAATAGCATCTCCATTTGTTGAGACACTTTGCAGTACATTTGCAGAGCTGACGGCCCCTAACACCCAGCAGGGCAGAGGCAACAAAATCTTGGCAGTGACCACACTGCTGGAGCCCATCTGTCAGCCAGGCTCAGAGTTTCATAGCTGGTCGGGTCGGAAGGGACCTGAGCAGATCATCAAGTCTGACCCCCTGCCATGGCAGGAAAGAGTACGGGGGTCAAACGACCCCAGCTAGGTGAGAAAGACCCCCAGGGTAGGAGCCTGCACCACTTCTCTTGGAAGCTGGTTCCAGACCCTAGCCGCCCTGACTGTGAAGTCGCGCCTCCTGATATCTAGCTTAAATCTCCCCTCTGCCAGCTTGTGACTGTTATTTCTGGTCACTCCTGGCGGTGCTTGGAGAAACAGGGACTCCCCCAATTCCTGCTGATCCCCCCTGACTAGTTTATAACAGGCCACAAGATCCCCCCTCGGCCTTCTCTTGTGGAGGCTGAGCAGGTTCAGGTCCCACAGTCTCTCCTCGTAGGGCCTGCCCTGCTGCCCCCGACCATGCGAGTGGCCTCCTCTGGACCCTCTCCATGCTGTCCACATCCCTCCTGAAGTGCGGCGCCCAGAACTGGACACAGTCCTCCAGCTGCGGCCTGACCAGTGCCGCGTAGAGGGGAGGATCACTTCCCTGGCCCTACTTGAAATGCACTTGTGGATGCACGACAAGGTGCGGTTGGCCTTGCCGACCGTGACCTCGCATTGTCGGCCCATGTTCATGTTGGAGTCAGTAATGACTCCAAGATCCCTTTCTGCCTCCGTGCTCTCGAGAAGGGAGTTTCCTGTTCTATAAGCATGCTGCTGGTTTCTACTGCCCACGTGCAGCACCCTGCACTTGTCAGTGTTCAAGCGCATCCTGGTTTTGTCAGCCCACCCCTGTAACCTAGCCAGGTCTTGCTGCAGTCTTTCCCTCCCTACTAGCGTGCTCACCTCACCCCACATTTTGGTATCATCACCTACATATGAGCTGCCATTCGCTGGGTTAGACCTAGGTCCCAGTCTCCTGTGTCCCAATAGCAGAGAGCAGAGACTGATGCCCCTTTCCTCCAAGCCCCATTTTTGAAGCTGGTTAAACTGTCAGTTTCCACCACATCTTGTGACAACGAGTTCCATACACTAATGACACGCTGCGTGAAAAACTTTTTGTTCATTTTAAATTTGCTGCCTCCTGATTTCATTTTGTGACCCCTGGTTCTCTTCTTGTGACAGACAGTCAGTGATGAGTTTCTACTGACTTTCTCTTCTCCATTTAGTGTTTTATCATGACTCACCATCAAGTGTCTGTTATCTAAGCAGACCAGGCCTGGGTTCGTTAGTCGCCCCTCCACAGCGTTCATCCTCTTTGCTGCCCTTCTCTGCACCTTCTCTAGATCTCCCAGATCCTTTCTGAGGTGCAAGGGCCAAACTGAGCAGAGGCAAGAGCATCTTGAGCACAGGCACTGAGACCACCCCACTGCGCACCTCTGCAAGAGCAGCCAGGAAAGGGCCCAGCACACTCAGCAGAAGGACCCGACCTGTGCAGCAAGGGTGACCTTGACCCCAGGGTCTCCCCTGGGCTTGGCCTGAGTTGGATCTTCAAGGACATGCACTGCCCTTTTGTACCACCAGAGCTGAGGAAGAAGGGAGAGCCCTGGAAAGGAGGCCCCGGGGAGCATCGAGGTCTTGGAGGGGAGGCTGTGCCTTGCTGTTGCGGGCACCAGAGGTGTCCCCCAATGCAAGCGCTCAAACGGCACAGCTATGTCCAGGTTCATCCTCGCAGGGGAAAGAGCCGTGCCTTCACCTGGCAGCGTCTCCTGGGTCATTAACTCCCCCTTCTGCTGTGCTGTTTTGCAGGGGGCTGCCGAGCCAGGCCTTTGAGTACATCCTGTACAACAAGGGGCTGATGGGAGAGGACACGTACCCCTACCGGGCAGAGGTATCCTTGTCACTGCAGCAAAGCCGTCGCCGGCAGCCCGGGTGCTAGCACCAGAGCAGGGTTTAACACGCGTTCCCTTGTGTTTGCACAGAACGGCACCTGCAAGTTCCAGCCCGACAAGGCCATCGCCTTCGTCAAGGAAGTTGTCAACATCACTCTGGTGAGTTTGGGAGATCAGATGCTTCGTGAAGCCTTCCTTCTGTGCAGCCCCAGTTAGGCCAGTCTGCGGGTTGCCCCTGGGTTTGGGGACCAGGCAGGTTGCAAGGGCAGTCTCTGCCGAACATCCATGAGTGCCGTCCCTATGAGAACAGTGTTTCTCTGTAAGGCTCTTCCCCACTCCCACCGGTGTCAGCTGCAGAGGTGGGCCAGATCCATAGGTCCGGTCTGCCGTGGAGGGGAGGAGCAGCGTTAGCGCCTGGCAGTCAGTATGTTCCAGTGCTGCCGGCTGCACCTGGAAATAGCTTGTTTCTCTTCTTTTTTCGGTAGTCCTCGGTGTGGGTGTCAGGCTGGGGGAGGGTTTGCAGGCACTAATTACAGCACTGGCAGCTGGTGCAGCAGGGGCATGTGTCCCGCATTGCTCGGGGTGCTCCGGTGTGTTTTCCTCCTATCTGCTGCCCATGTTCACCCCACTCCCAGCATGCACCCACCTCCTGGCACTCGCTTCTCCATCACGTCTGCAGCACGTGGCTGCTACCTATAAAGATGCCCCTAACACATGCACAACAGTCTGTGCATGCCCAGGACCAGGTCCCATGCCAGGGAGATCCTGTTCCACTTTGCCCATGGCCCGTGGGAATTGTTCATGAACCGGTTGGGAAGAGAGAGGGGTTTCCCTGCATTTCCCTGGCTCCATCTTCAAGCTCTGACAATGATGCATTACAAAAGCAGGCGACTGCATTTTTTGGGGGAGAGTTCAGACATTTTGGTGCCTGCAACCACTCCCCAAAGACAGACCAGAGTCTCTGATTTGCTGGGAGCAAGCTTGGCCCTGCAGATACTGGAGATGCCCAGCCTGGGGAGCACACGTGTCCTCAGTCCATGCCCCTCTCCTAATTCACCTGCACGTGGAAAAAGCATTGATGTGCTTTGCCAGCTTCCCCATGCCCGCCTGCACGGGGCTTCTGGGCTGTAGCAACTGCTGCCAAAATGCAGCTGATGCTGAGAGCGGTCTCCTTGCAGTACGACGAGCAGGGCATGATGGAGGCCGTGGGCACGCACAATCCTGTGAGCTTCGCTTTCCAAGTGACCGAGGACTTCATGCAGTACTCCAAAGGGGTCTATACCAAGTGAGTGCCCCGGGCGCGGGACAGGCTGTGAACAGGAGCCATGTTTGAGTTGCTTTTTCCCCTGGCAGGTTTCCACCAGCGCAGTCCCTGCTCCTGCCCCTAGCAGAGGGGTAGCACCTGAGAGACCGGCAGGTGCAGAGGCATGATTTTTTAAATGATCCTTATGATAAAGGTCTGAAAACATAAATCATCCTCTCACAAATGTGTTGCCCCCCAACAACTGCAAAAGATAAAATTTTGCTTTTCATTTGTGGTTAATTTGAATACCACAAAGGCATGGGCTGAATGACCCTTGAATAAGAAGTGCCAGTCTTTCCACTGCCATTCCCTTTTGGCCTCATCTTTCCCCAGGCCCACGCAGTCTCTTAGGCTGCATCTACACATGTGCTTTAATGTGCATTTAAAAATGCAAAAAAAGTGTGCTTTTGCTAATGTGCATTAAAATAGGATAATGCACCTCACAATGGAAGTACTAAATCTAATGTGCGTTAGCAAAAGTGCATTAATGAACATGTAGACACACTCTTACAGAGCCTTTGTGGACAGCCACTTGGTTTGTCAGCAGCTAAGAATGGACTAGTGGGGAGAAGAGATATTATATTGAAGGGAAAGGGGCAGGAAAGATGCTGCTGAGAGAGGCAGAAAAGGGGGTTGGTTGGATCAGCTGAGATGAACGAGGCAGTTAGCACCTGGAGGGGCTAATCTGGGTAATGAGGTATGAATCTGTAGCTCCTGTTGAAACTAAGGTCACTAAAGCCAGTCGGTGGAAGGGGAAGGAAGCTGGGGTTAAATAACCGGGTTCCCAGAAGCATGAGGCAGCAGCACGGGAGGGACTGGGGCAGCTAAGCGAGGGGGAGGCTCCGTGAACTGCGTTTGCTTTATTTGGGTCTGTTGTGTGCAGCCCGCACTGTGAGAAGACCCCGGACAAGGTGAACCACGCGGTCCTGGCTGTCGGATACGGTGTGGAAAATGGGATGCCTTACTGGATCGTCAAGAACTCGTGGGGCACATACTGGGGCATGGATGGGTAAGCAGCCCCTGGCCAGTGCCGGTACCCACTGCCCACACCATGGTCTTGTTGGATCTGATCCGCAAACACTTTCCCTCTGGCCCATGCACGGGGCGACAGCTTGCTGATCAGTTCTCCGCTGCAGCTGGTCATCCGGGCTTGCTAAGGGCGACAAGGCCAGATGGCAGCTGAGGAATTAGCACTGAGGTTTTGCTCTGAAAACTGCTCTCTGTGTGAGGGACTGGGTCCAGTTATCATCCTCTGCTGCAGCTACTTTGCACTGGCTTGTCGTCCCAAAGCTCCTGGGGCAATTCTTCCCTGGGGGTGATAGCCAGCTCCCTGGGTCTGTCTGCAACCCAGGTCATAGGAGGTTCAGGTTGAAAGGGACTCCAGGAGGTCACATCTAGACCAGCCCCCTGCTCCAAGCAGGACCAGCCCCAACTCTATCATCCCAGCCAAGGCTTTGTCTAGCCGGGTCTTAAACACCTCCAAGGATGGAGGCTGCACCACCTCCCTGGGGAGCCTGTTCCGGCACTTCACCACCCTCCTCGTGAGAGTTTTTCCTAATATCCAACATCAACCTCCCTGCCTGCAGCTTGAGCCCATTGCTCCTTGTCCCGTTTTGTGTCTCATGTTGAGGTGTGTAAGGCCAGGGCAGAGCAGGGCATGGCTGGGCTCAGCTTGGAGCTGCACTAGCTGTGCTGGCTTGTTTTATAGTTTCTAGGGTTGGAGGGGACCTGAGCAGATC
>NW_017728911.1:41500331-41536717 GCF_001723895.1 Crocodylus porosus | reverse complement strand
AGGCCTTCCGAAAGTCCAGGAAGACGATGTCCACTGCTACCCCTGCATCTAAGGATTTGGTGACCTGGTCGTAGAGGGCACCAGGTTGGTCTGACAGGACCTGCCACTGATGAACCCGTGTTGTTTGCCCCTGATGTTGTGATGGTGAGCTGTGTGCGGGAGGGCGTCTCTGGGTGAAATCCCACATGTGGCAAATTCCAAGGTGGGTCTAGGCCTGGGCAGAGCTGGGGTTTCGCGAAGCAGGGTGCAGCTGGTGTGGCGCATCATCACATGCAACACAAAACTCTTTTTTCTCCAGTTAAAGAGAAACTAGAATCTTTACTGATATTCCAGGGGGCAGCGCTGTATTATTCAGTTTAAGATAAGAGCAAAAATAAATATGACTACTGGAATGTGTCCCCATTTGCTGGGTTATATGCAAAGCTTAAAAACCCACAAAAACACTAGGCAAAAAATAGTCAAAATAGCCCTTGAATCATAAAGCCGTGGAGCTGGCAGGATCAGCCCTGTGCAAAGCACCCTATGCAAATCCATTGTCTAACTTATCCACACTACACAGTCAGCCCTGACACAACATGAGACATTACACACAGAACTGCCACAGACAAAGCAGGGGGAACTGCTGCTGCCGCAGTTGTTAACACACGCTGGAGCCGTCCCAGCAGCAGGGTCTGCAGGAGTCTCAGCAGGAGCTCTGACACCCAGTCACCATCCCCAGCTGCGGCTGCAGCCAGGGCAACAGCTCTTGTGTCATTTGCCCTGTGGGCATGATAGCTAAATGTAGGTCTCTTACACAATGCAAAACCTAGAACTCTTGGTTCAGAGATGTGATGCCTTGTATTAGACCAACTGAGACATTGCAAAAAAAAAAATATATATATATATATATCTTTTTCTGCAAGATTTTGGGCTCACACACCTTTCATCAGGCTCAGGGAAAGTTAAAGATGGTAAAAAGGCCCCACAACTTAATCAACTAGGAAATCAACTTAATTTTTGTGCAGAGGAAACTGAAGCTTATATACAGATTCACCAAACAAAACCTAGCCTTCTGGAGCATCCTGACAGCGCCACCGATGCTTCGCTGTCAGTCATTTCTACACCTGAGTTAATACGCCCACACCTTAAGGTTTTTAGCTGGAGCTAAAAACAGTTTGCAGGGCTGTGAGATGGGAGAGACATGATCAGAAAGGCCTAACAGCAGCATTGCAGAAGAAAAGATAGTCTGAATAGTGCAACATCAATTGCATTGGGAATGAGAGAGGGTCGTTAAGAGATTAGCAGGAATCAGGATGCTGATTTTTTGGGGGTGGGGATCAGGATGCTGTTAATGAGCCATGAAGTCAATTGACTCTCTCAGTGTTGCCTGAATACAATAGCAATGCCACAGCCTTCCCAAGCAGCTGGTTTTAAAGTTTGGGTGGAGCAGGGACCAAAGTGGGGTGCACCCCTGCGCCCCCCCATCCACCCCTGGTCTAGGTCAGAAGCAGCTCTGAAGCACAGCAGTGCCGGAGGGGCTGTGTCCCATGGTACCAGGATCCCAGGGACAGCACAGCCTCGTGCCTCGATCAGTCGTGTCTTGGGCTACTGTGGGTGAGTCCCCTGCTAACACAGGTTTCCTTCTCCTTTCAGCTATTTCCACATCGAGCGTGGGAAGAACATGTGTGGCCTTGCTGACTGCGCCTCTTATCCCATCCCCTGGCTCTAAGCTGGGCTGGTGGCCAGGGGAGGCAGGCAGAGGAAAGGGCCCTCAGACACCAAAGTCCTAGCAGCAGAGAAATGAGATGGGGCTAACTCCGCTGAGGTCCTGATCCTGCCGTGAGCTCTGTCCGACTGTTTGCGTAGAGCTCACTGGAGGAGCTGGATCTCACACCCCTCCACCTGCCCTCCTGGAGCCAGTGGGTTTCCCATCAGTAAATCGCCAGCATGGTGGCAGGTTGCAAACTCACCCTCTGATCCCAGCCCTGATATCACAGCACCACGTGCTCTGCATCTCCATGCCTGACTTGCCAATTTGCAGATGTGGGTGCTGACACTTATGTGACCAGCCTCTCCACGCTTGGCTGCAGTGGGTTAGACAGTGCTGGAGAAGAAGCTGGAAAATCCCCGATGTGCCACGTTATCAGGGAGCAGCACCTGTCAGTCCAGTTAGAAACTGGAGCCTCTCCTCCCTGTCCATGCTTCAGAAGACCTCACTTCCAGGGCATTCCTACTTTCTTGCCAAGACTGAATTTCTCCCTTCCTCAGAAAAATTAGTGCTATGAGTTTTTACGTCTATTTTCATTAAAGCTGAAGAGATGATTATTTTTTTAAGAATTCAGAGACTATTTTAATGAAGACTCAAAGGAATTCATGATTTTCTACAAAACTGGTGTAAAAACCAGAACATTCAGTGTCTGTGATGTTAACGTGGTGAGCTGTAAGAGGGCTCAGCTCACCTACGCCACCAGCATTGCATCCGGTTCATGTCCGGGTAGCACTGCTGAAACATAGCAGCGATTTATGGCATTGAATAAAAACAACCTGTCACTTTGGCAGTCTTGTGTTTCCTGTTCTCAGTGTTTCTTTGGGGAATGTGTTGCTTGTGAAAAATGACCCATTAACAGCTAGAGCCATTTTTCCCTTCCCCCAGGACCAGGTCTGTGCTTTCCAGATTCTGTATAAACACTGGGCTGCACCGCGGTTTGGGGGTCATTTGTCCTATAGATTGTTCTAAACCTAAATACTTGAAATGAATGCAAACTCTGAGTGGGGACACAATTAAATGAACATGAAGATGTTTATACAGTTAAGTCTTAGGTGAAGAACTGGCAATGGCGATGACCGTATTGGAGGGACGTTGCTGATTTTGGAGTAGCTGTGATGGTCCCGTGCAGTTTAGGGGGATAAAAGGCTTGTGATGACAGGTCCTGAGGCTCTGGACAAACCTACTTTTTAATTAGCAAGCATCAGCTGATGCATTTTAGCTAAATCACTAAGGGCTCATCTACACCTGTATCACTCTAGAAGCCTGCTGACATATCGGTTGCATGTTAAGAGCCTATGTTGTCTGATATCGGTGCAGTTACTACATCTATCCATACCCCAAATCAGGGTTGCCATGCGTTAAGTGAAACGTGTGTCAGTCTGCCCGGTCAGGTCCATTGTTTGGCATTAATGGACCAGCACCTGATTACATATCTGAATCTAACCTGTAGGATTTAGCTTGGCCTGTTATGTATATGAGTTTTGGGTAAAGCTTATGCACCTCTGATTTAGTTATAAGATGCATCTCTATCTACTCTGCTTTCTCCCTGGGTATGTTACAGAAGAAGTCAGGCTGTGCTCTGCCAATATGCCCAAAAGCTAATTTTGCAAGAGAGACATTGATGTGTTGATGAGTATCAGACCTGAAGGTCCATTCAAATGCTGTGCTAGAGTTATGTATCACTTAAAAAAAACAGCTTTAAAAATGGGTATCACAGGCAGTGAAAGCTGTCTTGCCCTTTTCACTGTCAGGCTTTTTCTTCAGTACTTATAGTCTGTCAAAATTCAATTGCTTGAGCTGAATTTTTCCATGGTTTTCCAACTCTTTCTGACAATTTTTGGCAAAAACGTCTTGTTTTTTCACAACAAGGGACACAACCATTGTTTTGCCCCCACTGGAAAATTCAGACAGTCATTTTGGTGAGAAGGTCTGGGGCTTGCATACTGAGGCAGTGGGACTTGAAAGGTGGCAGGGCGCTCACTGCAAGGTCAGGGACATGACTTCAGCCTACCTTATGTAGATCCACCCAGGCCTGGCCCAGCTCCCAGCCTCCCAAGCCCACAGCTCACATGGGCTCAGCAGAGGTTTTATTAGACCGACAAGATGTTTGCAACATTTTTCTTTGAAGAATTTTTTTTGCAAACATCTTGTTGGTCTAATAAAAGATACCATCTCTACTATGAGTCCTGATTGCTTTTTCCTCTAGACCAATGCAACTACAACCCGGATACCTGACAGCAGAGGTTTGGAATTTGACAGGTGCTGCATTTTCTGACGGTCCCACCCACACCGGACATGCTCATAGCATCGCCCTCCAGCCTGCAAGCCCCATCCCCGCCGAGCAGCCGAGCACGCTCCTGCCCCGGAAAACAGTGGCTGAGTAGGACCGATTCCATGAATGGCTCCTTCTAGCAGCAGGGGCTGGTGCAGATACGGCTTGCCTGGAGGCTGGCAGTGCCTCTCCATCCACTTATGGAAAGGATCTCCATGGTAATGCTCTCCATTATGATGTAAAGGGATTCTGGGGTCAAATGGGAGAAAAGGAAAGGTTTAACCAGCCAGAGCCTGCAAGGGGACACAGCAGCTTGGTGAGAAGTTACGCAGTGTGCCGCCTCCTGTTCAGTTTGGAACGTAGGTTCCAGCCCCGGCTCCCTCCAAATGCCTCATTCAGCAAAACCTGAGCGCCGATTGCTCTGCCTGATGCTGTATTAGAAACGAGCCCCCTTTTGGCAGCTGCCTTCTGCGGGGGTTGTTAGACATTACCTTTCCTACACATTAAATGTTCTTAAGACACAAGTGTCTGCATGCTAAGGTGGAAAAAGATGAGCTAAATGCCCTCTGAGCCTCTCCTGGTAATGCCTCCACCCGCATCTGGCCTTACAGCTCAAGGCAGAAAGGTACAAACCCTTATGGCCTGATGCCACCGAACACCCCTTGGAGTCAACACGTGCGATGGCCACGTGCCACCACCACCTTCGCGCTGCTGCAGCAAAACCTGACGGAGGCTCATGGTGAATGGGCGCCTCGCTAGCGCCACACGGCAGTTCCCATGGCTTTCCTTGGAGTTTGCCATGAGGATGCCATCCAAGTTGCAATAAAATACTTCTTCAAAGGAAGGGCTTCAAGGGGTGAAAGGAACCCGGTCGGCCAGCATAACGATGGGCTTTAGGTGCCGACAGCCAGCAAAACAGTTTATATTTACCAGTGCTGCGGAGGCGTTCAGCTGTATACAGTTGACACAAGTGCTTTTGTTTAAAAATTGGACAGGGCTGTGTTTTGGAAAGGCTGCCTCACTCATTGAATGCGAGGTGGCACACAAAGCCTGCTTTCAGGGCGTGCAACGGGCAACAGGAGAAGCAATAGTGGCAAAACCTGAGGTTCTTTCCCAGCTCCTGGGTTGGTTAGTGTTTAATGAGAACCACATATCAGACATGAAAATAAAAAGATGGAAAGTCTCCAATTTCCAAGGTTTCAGTGAGGTTCTAATGCACTTCCTTTGAGAAGATAAAGATGCAGTTGAAGAGGGAGAAAATAGCTTTGTAGAGAAACTGCAGAAATGAGGGCTGAGAAATCCCAGCTTCGTTCCTGTTGGACCCTGGACAAGTTACACAAATGCCAAGACTAAATTTTAGACCTAATGGGGACAACCAGCCAACGTGGGGCTGACTTTGAGTCCAAGTTTGTGATGGAGCTGATATTCAGGGATGTGTTTTCAAGTCTCTGTCTAAACAGAGCGGGTCTGCACCATCCTTCCTGGCCCTCCGTTATCCTGAAATGCAGGTGCTGCAGGTTCATTCTTTGAAACTGTCCACTTTAAAAATATTTTAGCATTAAAACAATGGAGAGCTGTAAACTATTCTCTGTCTGAGCCATCACCAAGTCCCCGTGGCTCTGTGCAAAGCTTACGCTCTGAGCGGCTGGCACACAACGCAGTAATTGCAGCCCTGTGCATTCATCAAGCGTGTCAGAAACGATGCAGTCATGTAAAATTCCAACTTCCCAGGAGCCATGTGCATGCAATAAGGGGCTAGCCTTGGCACATGGCATGGAAATGACACCAGTGCATAGTACTGATTGGCTACCTGATGAGCACTGGTGCTTTGGCAGCACAGATGGGAGGCTCGGCTCCTGCATGTAATGTAGCTGGAGTTCCCCCTGCACAGGGCACCGGTCCCTGGGGAGCTGCACCGTGTCAGGCAGGAGCATTTGCAAACAAGACGCTTGTCTGAACCATCCTTGTTTGACATTGCTGAGCTGCTCCTGGGCAGGTTATTCCAGCGGTATCCACAGGTTGGTTTGGTGTACTTTCTGCTGAAGCCACCTGTGTGCTTGACTCTGCCTGGAGCCCCCAGTGTGGCTTGGTGATGTCTAGTCCATATGCCCGATCCCCAGAAACGCAACTTGACATTAGTGCCAGAGGGAAACCCGAGGGCCTCATTCTATGACCCCCCTCCGGCCCTTGCCGTGGGAGTGGAGGGGTCCTCTGCACACCCTGCGCAGCGTCACAGCAGCCCCCGGCTCTCCCTGGCACAGGCTGCAGCGTGCAACGCATCCACCTAGCTGCTCCGGGCCCGGGCAGGTTGGGGAGCGGAGCCGCTCAGGATGCACCAGACGTGAGCGGGGAGGGGGCACGTGCCTAACCGCAGGGTCAGAGTGAAATGCAAGTGTGAAATGCAGGTGTCCTCTTAGGGCCTCTGCGGCCAGACGGTGCAGTAATCCACCCTGCGCAGTTCCCTGGGGGCTTATTAGCCTGGTCCGGGTTAGCTTGGACTCCTCCAGGCTGGCCTGAAACTGGCCCAGGAGTAGTGCCTGCAGCCTGGGCTCCAGCGGTGTGGCCTGAACGGGCCCCGTGGCTCAAGGCTGGGCCCTGTCACCCCAGACCAGTCTGCATGCACCCCCTTTCTGCCTCCCACAGTGTGCAGGGAGCCCAGTGCTGGAACTGGGGGCCCCAGTCTAGATGGAGGCAGTTACATAAAATAGCTGAAAGGTGGAATATAGGCTATTCTATCATTCTGGTATATTCTATAGTCTAGATATAGACTATTCTATAATCTATCTTCTCTGTACAGAATATTTTCTATCATTCCACTACATTCTATATTATATTATAGACTATATCTCTGTATTGATCTATATGGGGCAATGCATAACTGGGCACATGGGGCAACACTTAATCGACACTGCCACCTGCAGAATGCCCCCCTGCCCCCAAGATCTTGCAGAATGGACTGGTCCTGAATGACACCCGCCCTCCACTGTCGAATGGACTGATCCTGAAGTTTCCCTCCATCAAGCCCTGGAGGCCCTTGCAGAATAGAACAGCCCAGAACACCCCACCGCCATTTAAGAGTGGACTGACCCTGGCACTCCCCCCCTCCGAATGGACTGAGCCCGGACCCCAGCTAGACAGCAGAGGACTGACCCACTCTCCCAGCTTCGCAGGGGTGTTCCGACCCCCTCAAGAATGGAGTGATGTGCAATATCCCTCCCCACCGTCGACTCGAAATACACGCGCTCTGATGTCTAGGACGGCGGATTTGTCCCAGAACAGAGCCCGCCCACTGTAGAATAGAACCACCCCTCCCCCCATGCAGCCGGAGAATGGTTTGCTCCGCGGTTCCAGGTAGCTTGTGCGGCCGGAAGCGGAAGCTGTCGTTACTTCCCCTAGGCTCAACCAATGGTGAGGCGGAGGAGAAAGGCGCGCGCTAAAGGCGCCAGTGGTGGGGCTGCGGCGGCTTCCGGGATGGGCCGGGGCGGCGCGGAGCCGGGGAAGGTGAGGGGACCCGCGCTGGCAGTGACCCCGGGGTGCCGCAGCGCGGCGGGGAATCGCGGGGTCACGGGAGCACCGGCTCGCGATGATTTCTCGCCAGGCTGTGGCCTCCCCGAGCTCCCCGTATTTTCCTTCCCTTGTTAAAAATGGAGCGAAAGCTCCGACCTGGCGTTTTCCGCGGGCTGCCTCGAATCTAAAAAAAGGTCGACCCGGCTGCAGCTGTGCCCCGCTTCACGTTGACATTGAAAAATTAAAAGCAACTGTTACGCGACCCCAATTCCGTCACCGCTGTTACCTACTCACGGGTGGCAGCTGGACGAGTAGTAACCGAGCGTGGTGCAAATTTAACCGAGTGCAGGCGACCCCTCAACAGGTTCCTGCAAAACCTAGCGTCCAGCGAAGCCGGAAGCATTTACCAACCTGAGGTGGCAACTGCGATGGTTTTGAATGACCTGGTGCGATGGCCGTGAGCGTCATAGTGAAATGTGCAGAGCGCTAAGTGAGATCAGGTCTTGATTTAAAACGAGCGTTATGGGCAGTCCTTGGACTTACAATACCATTGGTTCCTGAAAATGGCATCTTAAGAAACACTGTAACTCGGGACCGGTTTTCCCATAGGAAACAATGTTATAAATGGGGGATCAGTTCCTGAACCAAAGCCTGATACTCTGTTTTCAACAAAAATAACCAAGGATTTTTGTACTCGATCAATTATAGAGGAGTAATACAGCTACATTAATGTATTTATATTGTAAATAGCAGTAGTATTGATTTGGAAGGACTTATCTGAGGTGACTGTTGGATGTTTTGAAGGGGTCTTGGCTGGAGTCTTCTCAGGAGTCTTGTCTGCAGGTTTTTCTGGAGTCGTGTCTGCTTTCTTAAAGTGTCAAAGGAAGTTTGGACAGACGAGAGATGAGCGGCGCAGCGAACTTGTTCGCTGATGTGGCATCACATTGGATTGAGTGTTGTAAAGTCAAAACTGACATCATAAAATTGAAACAGGGTGTCAATTTAGAAACGTAAATGCAAAATGTTGTAAATCGAGGACTGGCTGCCTGTACGGATAACCCCCATTAGCGCTCCGAATGGGTTCCTGAAAAACTGAGCATTAAGTGAAACGAGTGTGAAGTGAAACTGAAAGTATTTGATGACCCGAGGGGGCAACTGCAAGTGTTATAGTGAAGTGCACTGAGCGCTAAGTGAAATCGGTTCCCAATTTAAAATGAGCGGTATAGCAAAACAATGCTAAGCGGGGTTCGCCTGTATGCTCTAATAGATCAGCGATGTAATAACAAAACTACGTTAAGCGAGGAGTGAGTACCTGTGTGTATAAACTGGGCCGGTCTGAGCACAGATTGTGGCAGCTTTGTCTGCTGTACAGGCAACCCCCTGCTGAATGCTGTTTCACTTGGCGCTATTTTGCCATAATGCTCATTTTAAATTGAGACCTGATTTCACTTTGCACTCAGCAAGTTTCATTATAATGCTTGTGGTCGCCATCTTGGATCATTAAAAACAATTGCAGTCGCCATCTCAGGTCCTCAGATACTTCTGGTTTCAATTAACGCTTGGTTCTTCAGGAACCAATTCGGAGCGCTAAGCAGGGGTTCCCTGAATTTCTCAGTAGCTATGTCTCTCATTGGAAATGGGTGACATAACAGCTTGGATCTATGCAGCACCTCTTGTCTCAAAAGAGTCCTTCACACCTGAAAATTTGCGAACACCGTTTCCTTTGCAAATCTTTGTCTGTTCTTGAATTAGCCTAATGCGTATATGTCTTATGTAGATTCACAGATTGTAAGGCTGGAATGGACCTTGGAAGATCATCAGGTCCAGTCCCCTTCACCATGTTCTTATTTTGAAAGTGATTGCTCCATCTGAGGTTGTTAGGTGTACTTCTGGACTCTAGTAATCAGTTTAAGGTGACGTAGCTGTGATAGTCCAGGAGTTATGCAAGAGGTAAAAATTCTTGTGGGCTTTATCTTTTACTGGACCGATTGCATGGTTGGGATAAACATAGGCAAGCTTTTGGGTGTTACAGGACCTTTCCTCAGGCTCTGGGAGAGAAGCAGCTATTTCACTCTCTGCTTCTCTCCCAGAGGCTCAAGGAAAGGTGCTGCGATACCGAAAGCTTGCCTGCATCTATTCCAGTCACGCAGTTGGTCCAGTAAAAGGTATTGCCCACAAAAATTCTTGCCTGTTGTACTTCACGGGTTGTGGAAAACTTCTTCACGGCTCATATGACCTGACTGGAATTGACTCTTAGTGGGGTGGTACAGGAGATCTTCAAAAGGAGACTGGACATGCACCTTGCTGGGTTATTTGACCTTAGCTGTCTTTCCTGCCCAGAGCAAGGGGGCTGGACCCAATGATCTCACGAGGTCCCTTCCAGCCCTAAACTTCTGTGAATCTATACTCAAGAAATGTTAGTGCCGGGAATTTTAACAAAGGATTTAATTTCTTACAGTTGTTACTGGTTCTTATGCCTCCCATTTGATTTGAGATGGTATTCATGCTCCTCTTAATGTCAGCTTTTGTTAAACTTTTATAGTAGTATGATGACTGAATTTGTCATCTTACAGTAAAAAAGTATTTTCAGTTTGTAAAGATTGTTAATATGCTCTTTGTGTGTCTTTATCAAGTGTGTATCCATTGATTTCTTTATTTAGTGCCTTTTTTGTCTTTGTTTATTGATAGTATGGCTACTATTCCCCAAAACAACCTCCAGAAGCAGTTAGAGCTTCATTCAGCAAAAGGGGCCTGCAGTAAACTAAGTCTTCCAAAACACAAACCAGCGTGAGTATCCATCAGTCTGCTCTGCTGTTCTTCATTAAAAATGGTGCAGAAAAAGTACTGTAGCAGCCAGCATTTCTAAATTTGGTTTATGATCTGCCAGTCCAAACTAAATGCCAAAAAATTAAACTAGAGAGTAAAATGTTGTTTTTATGCTAACAGGAAGGAGTCTAGACCACATGTCGTGGGGACATGTGGATCACAGTATTCCGAGTATCAGAGTATGAATTATAATTTTAGTCTAAGCTATGCTGAAAGTAAAAAACATACCACTTAGTTACTACAGACCTGTGTTTTTTGTTTTTTTTCAGAGGTTTTGAAAACTTAATGCTATCAAAGTCTGTCTGAGCAATGCTTGTTCAGCACCTGTGAAGACTTAGCCAAAATAACTTGAAATGCATCTTGCATTCCATAAATTATGACATATGTCCATGAAGATTATTTATACAAAATTCAGTGACCATTGTTAACCATTAAAAACCAGAACACCATGTGAGATGGGGTGTATTATGCAGTATTCAATATGGACAGCAATTTTTTTCTGAATGAGAATACAAATTAAGTCACATTATGCTGTGCATATGTAACTTTCAATTATTTTAAGTAAACTTCTGTCCTCCAATGTTGGTGAACTATTTTTGGTGTCAGAAATGTACCTTTCTTCCTAATTTTTGACAAAATATGCATATTTTATATGAAATAATATATCCCATTATCTTTTATTTCAGTGGTTTCACTTTCAAAAAGAAAACTCTCGGTAATGCTGTATCTGTCAGCCTTTCCAGTGCAACAAATGTTTCTGCATTAAAGGAGAAGGATGTCAATACTTCCCTGAATAAACCTATTGCATCTCTTACTGCATCCAAGGATAAACAGATAAAAATCAATGATTTTTTTGTGCAAGCATCCAAGGAACAGGAAATACAACAACTTTATGAAGACCAAGTATCAACAACTTCACTGGGATGTCTTCAACAAATTTCAAAAAATTTGCCAGCTCCAGCAAAGAAGAATGTAAGCAATGAGCCCTGTGACACGCCCTCTCAGAAAGTAGACTACAACTGTTCAGCTGATTCTGTTATTACCATAGAAGATGATTGGGATGATATAGATGATTTTGACTTATCTGCAAAGCAAAAGAACTACTCAAAACCGTTGGTTTTATCTCCCAAGAGTCAGATTGTAAAAACTAGCAAGACTCTACAAATATCAAATTTCCCTACAAATAGGTTATCTAGAGCATCTAGGACTGTAAACAGTGAGCAGGGGCTTTCAAAACCTTGTCCTTCTGAAAATGGTGTAAAACTACAGAGTGACAAACTGCCAGATTTATCAGAAAGCTCACTGATCTACATTGACTTGCTTCCTGATGATTCGATTCTTAATAACCGTAAAAAGACTTTATGTGAAGATCTTCAAGAGGAGTTGTCCACAGAAACTATTCTGGATGACAAAAAGGAAGACACTTGTACAGGTAAGTGGT
Organism: Crocodylus porosus; assembly: GCF_001723895.1. Classification (NCBI taxonomy): domain Eukaryota; kingdom Metazoa; phylum Chordata; order Crocodylia; family Crocodylidae; genus Crocodylus; species Crocodylus porosus. The sequence continues at coordinate 41,524,924 of NW_017728911.1, read as the reverse complement.
CATCTTTTAATGTATGAGTGTGTTCAGGGGAATATTTTTATGTCCCCACACTAGGTGGCATTCTGTTTTTTCCTGGACACCTAGGCGACCAGATTTGATTCTCTTTATAGTTGTCCAAATCCCCAAAGTATCACACATGCACAGATTAGGACTCTGTTCACACACACCATCCCTCTGGGTGGAGCAGTTATGTATGCACCCAGGAACGGAATGCCAATGTATGCATAAGTGGCATTTTTGGGGTATGGGTAACCTAATCTGGTCATCTGGACATCCAAAGAAGAATAGAATACCTCCGTTAGAGCGAAGTTCTCAGAAGGGCAGAGCTAGTTCAGGTATGTGATGCATCGATTTTGCTGTAAAAAGTGCCGCTAGTCAAAAAAACAAATGTTCTGAATTTCACAACAGTGGGCTCTTCTTTTAGACAGAAGACTAAACATTGTGTGTCTGCTGTTGGAGTAGGAAGATGTCCTTGTAGTAGCCTCCATGAGGGGAAAAAAAGGGGGCAACTCTGGAAGCCTCACTGAAAGCCAAAAAGGTCAAAGCTCTGTCTGGAGCATTAGGGTAGCATGGGTTACAATGCTGGTTTCTGTAGGCCTCACTGAACATAGGTTGCTAGTTTTAATTCACTTGGACTGCTTTCAGTTTCCAGTAAATTGCAGTGTAATATTGAGAGGTCCTGAGCAATACAAACAAATTTGTATCTATTCATCATTTTCATTTTATTTAAAATGCATCAATTGGCAGTTTGAATTATTCTTGTTAACATTTGCATCATTTCCTTATTTAAAAGCTTACTGTTTCCTTTAACTTCTCTGTGTTTAGAGTGTCTTGATTGCTGTGAGGTATCTTCCTGTTTTTCACTTGTGAAATTAATATGTACTTAGATGGTAATTTATTGATTCCTTAGCAAGTAACAAACTATACATCATTATCATCTCACTGTTAGTAAGGTGTGAGGGTACTTCAGAAATCCTTCAAAAATACATGTTTAATTTTCACAGAAAAGGGGAAGTAATCACAATAAATGATTTAGAATAAAATTATTTAAATAAGACAGATATCCTTAGGACTTGTCTACACAGTATTTCATAGTATACCAACATAATATGTAATGCAGGTTCCCATCGCCAGTAGTGATGCAGTTATTTTTGCATAAAGGTTGCCTTATGCTAAAATTGTAAAACCATGTTTGTCTTCTCATTAAGTTTCAGGTGTGTACTTATTAAATAAACTATCTGAAATACAGTGGTATTGCTTTGTTCTTTTCCTAGTTGAATTATAGGATTATTCCAAATTTGAACCTACAATCTTGCTTAATAATATTAAAATATATATTTTCTGTTTCAGCTGATGGAAAAAAACAGAATAATGGCAAAGTATCTTTAGGTGAGGATGAGGAGGACAGCCAGTCACTGAAAGAACTAGATAAAGGATGGGTTGAGACGCTTGCAACCACTGGGATTGATGAGGATGATGACTATCTAGATATCATTCCACCCTCCCCAGAAGAAGTGTCTTTCATCTCAGCTTCTAGAAAAAACAATAGGTAAAGCAAGGCTTACTAACCGTGAATACTTCTCATTAGAATGTTTTAAGAATACTCTTGTAAAATCTCCACTTGGTGGTTAAATTGACTGGATGGACAGCTGTTCCCAAGACTTTCATTCTTGAGCTAATAGCAACCTAGCAGTTGGCAATAAGAATTTTTTTATTTACACAGAAAATGTAAAATCTGGTTGAGAGCTGGGTGGGTGAAAGATTAACTGATTTGGTTACTTGGCATATTGATATCTGTGTCTTAAGGACTTTTCATTTTTATGCTGGCAGTTTTCTCAAAGAATCCACTGTTGAAGGAAAACCAGCAGTTAATACCGCTCTGTCAGAACCTGAGAAAACCACCGCAAAGCAGCCCAGCAATGGAACCAGTACAGACAATGCAGGTAAAAGAAATACTTCAGCTGAAACTTTTGTGTGTCAAATCTGTCTTGAAGGGTGTCCAGCTCCTTGTGTTTCCAGATTTATCATTTGCTGTCCTACAGAAGGAGCGCTTGTTCATGGTGAAATCTCAGGAATAAGAGGCAGGAGACTTGGGGCTTAGTTTCCTTTCACACTGTGCCACTGCCGTATTAGGTAACCTTAGATTTATGCAGTTAGATTTTTGATTTCTTCGTACCGTATTGAAATGACTTGGACCTGATTTTTCAGAAATGATGAGTGCCCAAAAAATGTTAAATGGATTTTCCAGAATCAGTGATCACGAAAAAAAAAAATCACCTGAGTTTTGAATGCTTCCTTTCCTTTCAATTTCCGCATGAGATGGGGGGTGTGGAACTGCATGATGATTAACATGTATAGACATAGAACCATAGAATCAATGAGTCGGAAGGGACCTAGACAGATCATCTAGTCCGACTCCCTGCCATGGGCAGGAAGGAGCACCGGGGGTGGCAGGGGTCATAGAAATGTGACCCCCTTTCAGTTCAAGAAATGCAAGATGCTTAAAAAAGTGAGCTATTTCTGTTAATGCAACATGGGACTGAATTTAAACAGACAGGTATCTAAACCTTGCTTAAAATAAGGTAAATGTTCTTGTGATCTATGTATATTGATTGACATCTCACTAACATGTTTAAAATACACTGATACTGGTATGCATTACATTTTTCCTGTCTCTTGTGTGATGCAAGTTATGTCTCTTGACATTGCCTATTTTATTAAAGGATGGTATTTTAATTTGTAGATAAATGCTTACCTTGGGAACAGCAGCTCTATAACGTGATGGAAAATATCTGTAAACTGGTGGATGCTGTTCCAATACATGAACTTAAGTCTTTATCCTGTGGGAATGATCTTCTTTGGCAGAGAGATTGCAGGTATGTTTTAATGAAAAATCTTTAGTTTCTCTGTATTTATGCATTGGTACTTGTCTATAGGTGTCTCCATCACGTAGGTAAGATGGCAGGAAATACTTTCAATTGGTGTAGTGTGACTAAGGGGGAAAACTTGTCCAATACAGAAATGTTAATGTTTTGGATAGAATAATTAGGGAAGGTAAAAACAGGCCTCAGAAATCAGATCTAGACTTTGTCTACCCCAGTAGCCTGTCTTTTGGCAAGTGGCTGGTAGTAGTTATTTCAGAAGAATCTCTTAAGGATGACTTTATAGGCAGACATAGGATAATCTCCCTGCTTTCAGTCACCTAACTTCTACTCTTCTGCAAGCATGCTGCTACATTCCCTCTTAGTAGGAGTTTTGGACTTAACTACTGTCTGCTCTGGGACTGTTACCTACTTCAAGCCCAGTTGTTTAATTCAGCAAGATACCTGCTCTTAGGGCTCTGCTAGACCTCGAAAAACTCTACAGCACATTAAAAATACAGAGCCCATGTAAATGTGAATTTCTCAATAAAAGCATGAAATGGACTGCTCATCCTGGCTGTAGGGACCTGGAGATGTAGTAGGTGATATCTTATCTAAACTTTGCATGGCTTGCAAAACTAGCATAACATACAGACATTGAAGTCTACTGTCAAACCTTTCTAAAATTTTAACTTAACTGTTCCAGGCAAGTTCTGTATATTTTGGTTCTGTTCCTAGCTGCCAGACGATGGGAATTTTCCTGGCTTGATATTTAAAATGATGTTGCTATATATTGTAACTAACTGACTTCTGCTAGTAATACTTTTTTAAAAAATCACTCCGTTTATTTAGATTTTAATCAAGTCTTTTGTTTTATTTTTCCCTTTGGCAACGTACCCTTCTTCTGAAAAAGGAAGAGTAGAAAACATTTATCTGTGTTGTAGGACTTGTCATTTTAACATTATCTCTCTTTTTGTTTTCTCTCCCCACCTCACCAGGAGAAAATTGTTAACTAATTGCACAGATGCAAACAAAAGTGGTACAGATATCCTCCTTGCCTCAAACTGGAAACCGTGTCCTGGACATGATACATGCATGAGTGATGACATTCTCCTTCCATTGGGTCAAAAAAACATTTTGAGCCCTCAGGGAAATCCTTTCAAATTTACAAAATTTTCCTCTCCACCGTCTGCTGTGGTTAATAAAAGTTTTCTCTGTACAGCAAAATTTCACACTCTAGATGCCTTGGATACATCAGAAACTTTGCAGCATATTGCACCAAACACCAACATCAGAGAAAACACAGGATTTTGTTTTTCTAAGATAGATAGCAAAGAGAGAACATCACTCAGGTTTGACACTGAGATGTCACCTCTCAACCGTAGCTGGTGTGAAAAACCAGGGATGGAAAAGACTGCAAGCTGGCATTTATCCAAGGTGCCTGTCACAAGCACTGCTTTGAAAGTCCAAAATCATTTTTCTACTGGCACTAATGGAAGAACAGGGGACCATGCAGAAGCAACAGAGGACATAGACTTTGAACTTGATAATTTTGATATTGATGATTTTGATGAGGACTGGGATAACCCCCTAAATGATTCAGTCCCTGACCAGCCATTATACCATCCCATCAGAGAAGGTCAGCCTGCTAAATCGTTGTCAAAGCCATCTTTTACAGCCAAGGGAATTAACCATGGATCTAATCCTGCTGTTTCCAAACCAAACTCTTTCATGTCATCCAGAAACTGTTCAGGTAAATTATGATAAATAGTTACGAAATTGATGCCAGTAAAGTATTGTAAACAGTAAAATAAAGTAATTTACTACCGACTGTAAGTCCATTTTGTTGCTGTGGAAATGTGAGTACGTTCTTGAATACACAGTCAGAATTTACAGGTAATATGCTCTTTTAATCATCACACTTGTATCTACATGTGTTTGCTGTACAAGTTTGACTGTTAGCAGCTTCAGTTATCTAAACGTTGAAGTGAATGGTTTCCTGAGCTTTAACAGTTTCAGGACTGTCGCTCTAAAATTTAAACTATGGTATTCGTTACCAGGGGTCAGCAACCTACAGCTCTCAGACTGCATCCAGCCCACAGTTCAGATCCAGTCCACAAAGGTGTACTTTAGTTTGTGGGGTTGGCGGGGTGCCAAATTTAAAGGAGCCATGATAAATCACTTACTTAGTCTCCTGCTCTATGCCCACACTTTCATATTTGCTGTTCCCCTCTGGCACCTGGTAACCAAGGAGGCAGAGCAGGGTGTGAATCAATAGCAGTGGCTGGGTTGCAAGCACCTGGCCCACCACTGTAAACCTGTGGTTTTCAACCTTTTTTCATTTGTGGACCCCTTTAGAAATGTTAAATGGAGCTGTGGACCCCTTTGAATTGTAAGGGTGGGTATTCACATACTTTTGATTGATCATGGTCACCTTTTGTTGGACCCCTTAGACGTAGTCTGTGGACCACAGGTTGAAAACCACTGCTCTAAAGGCTTGCAGACCCCTGTCTTAGACTGTAACCAAGTTAGTTCTTCAGTATAGTCTAATGCCCCATACTTGACTTGCCAAAACCAGCCTTAATCTGTCTAGGAAGATACAAGGGTCATATTCTCTGTAATTGCTTTCCTGTGGTTGATTATAGAAGTGGGAGAGAAAAAATAGTACTTTTGCCTTTATATCAATTACAGGGAAGTGGTAAAAGATGATTTGAAATATGTAAGACTGTCTTTGCCTCCTGTATCATGATGCAAGTCTCCAGCATAATTTTAAGAAAACATTGAAGCTGTGATAATGATTTCCATCCTCACCCCCCCCCCCCCCCCAAAATATTCCTGCCCCAGGCTGTTGTGCTAACTGGAATTCAGCATGTTTTGGTCCAACTCTGGAAAGCCTGTGCTTGTCGATAGGGGTTACAGCAGAGCCATTCTGCTGGCTATTACCCAGCTCAAAGATTATTTCCATTTTTCTATGGTCCTTTTAAGCTACTAGGGCACTACAGTGGGATTGGGGGTGTACAGTGGAACTTATATTCCTTTCATAGAGTTCACTTGCTGAATTCTGTTCCCTTTATTGATTTATTTTAAACACTCCTTTAAAAATGACCCCATGAATGTATGCAGTGGAGAGAAGGTTGTAAAAGGCCATGGGTTTCATATAACAATGGGTACTTATGGCTTTTTAGGTTTATCTTTACATCTCAAAATACTTTATAGATTGGATGCAGTGCAGCAGAATTCAAAATTTGCTCTCAAGCTCTATTTATATAATTCTCTTCAGATAACTCATATTTTTCTGGTGAGAAACAATTGAAATGTTGATTTTCATATGTTTCATAGGCATTAGGCCTGGAAGGGACCTTGGAAGATCATTGAGTCCAGCCTCCTGCCTGAGGGGCAGGAAGTCATAAGGGGTCATAGGATCCCGGCAAGATAAGCATCCAGTTTTCTCTTGAAGGTTTTCAGTTGTAGGTGCTCGAACCACCTCCAGTGGCAGGCTATTCCAGACCTTGGGGGCTCGGACAGTGAAGTTCTTCCTTATGTCCAGCCTGAATCGGTCATGGTGGAGTTTGTGACCGTTCGACCTCATCATCCCTTAGGGCGCTTTGGTGAACAAATGTTCCCTCAGATATTGGTGGTCACTCCTGATAAACTTATAGGTGGCCATCAGATCACCCCTGAGCCTGCACTTTTCCAGGCTAAAGACCCCCACAGCTCTCAGCCTTTCATTGTAAGGTCTGCTTTCCTGACCTCTGATCATGCGCGTGGCTCTTCTCTGGACTCTCTCAAGCTTTTCCACATCCTTTTTGAATTGTGGAGCCCAAAATTGGATGCAGTACTCCAGCTGTGGCCTCACCAAAGCCAAGTATAAGGGGAGAATGACGTCCTGGGATTTGCTTGAGAAGCATCTATGGATGCAAGCCAGCATTTTGCTCGCTTTACTAGCCGCAGCATCGCATTGCAGGCTCATGTTCATCTTGTGGTCAATGATGACCCCCAAGTCTCTTTCTTCTGTAGTGCTGTGCAACATAGCACTGCCGAGCCTATAAGGGTGCTGCAGGTTTTTCCTCCCGAAGTGGAGAACCTTGCATTTTACAGTGTTAAACAGCATCAAGTTCTCGTCGGCCCATTTGCTGAGCCTGTCTAGGTCAGCTTGGATCGCCCTTCTGTCTTCAGGTGCGGATGCTTTGCCCCAGAGTTTGGTGTCATCGGTTTAGCCAACTCCATTACATTTTACATTGAAATAGTGTATTTGTAAAATATGCCTAGTAGATTTTGAACTCAACCTTGAAGGCAGCTTACTCTTAGGGTTACACAGTCCTCGTCTGACAAGAGAATCTGGATGTATATTAGTCACTTCGAAAGGATCTGTATTGATTTAGGAAGCATAAACTAAATTGTGGGCGACTTGCAGAAATTAGGAATGTTCTTTTATTCTTTTCATTAAGTAAAAATAATGCAGTTTTTTAATTTGGCAGGCAAAAAATAAAGGTGCTCAACTGAATTTCAGACCATATATTTCTTTGTTGTTTATCAGATGTCAAAATAATTCTTCGTGTGGTTATTGTTGGTCTTAAAAAGTAAACTCTAATGCTACTGCTCATCTATGATGGAATCCCTTAGATCCTAGGCTGAATTTGGTCCTGTTCAATATGTAGATAGATATATAGAAGGATACCAATGTAAGCCAAATAGGCAGAAGCAAAGTCCAGTGATAATTTTCAATAATTTTCTTTTTCTAATAGACCCATTGCTCAGAAATCCAGCACTGGATCGGTTCAGAGGTTTCACATTTTCCCATTCCGAAGAAATGTTGAATGTGTTTCACAAAAAGTTTGGTTTGCATAGTTTTCGGACAAATCAGCTGGAGGCCATCAATGCTGCTTTGTTGGGTGAAGACTGTTTTATTTTAATGCCCACTGGTATGTATCTCAGCTGGAAAATGTTTGAAGCTTTATGAGTTTGCACAAACTTGTTATAAATAAGCTGCGCAGATCCAGTTCAGAATTTCTGGCAAGCCTAGTAAACTCCCCATATTTGTGAAAATGGAATCACATTATCAAGCTCCAGAATGTTGTATTCAGGATTACTGATATTTGGTTGACTGGAATTTGTTTATCCTTTGCAGTATTTAAAGCTTTGATTTCTGCAATCAGAGCTTTGCCATCCACATATGCTTGTAAGATTTTAGGTTTTGGAATATCTGTCAGTAACTGGATGAAATGTTTTTGGAAAATGATGATACATAAGCATCACTTAAATTACTAAGGCTTTGGATATGTGAATGGAGAGATGATGCTTCCAGGCACAAACCTAGAACTAATTGCACCATAGCAGACATGCCCCAAAAAACTGAGGGTAAATCTCCCACTTGGGGCAGGGCTGCATTACTTCTTGGGGCTTGCGTTTTGTGTTTGTAGCTTTTAAAAATCTGGATAGCTGATCTGCTGCAGGTTCACCTGCTTGTGTGCCCATGGCCCTAGGGATCTAGAGTGCATTCCCACTGGTAATAAAGCTGAAGAAAACAAAACCTTAAATAAGGAAATGGAACTCTAACAATTAACTTTAAAGCATGCATTTCAAGACAACTTACGACTTTTAAAGCAAAAACTTTGTTTTATGTTAAATGTTTAATCCATTTCAAACAGTTTTTTTTAGATGGGAAGCTCATCAGATTGAACACTAAGTGCGCTATTTAGGTTTTGCGTGTTTCCCTTTGCATAATGAAAATGTTTTCATCGTCTGGTTTCATTCAGTAACAGACTTACAGCTGCTGTAGGGAAGTGGTTTTTGAAAAACCAAGGCTTTAATTCAAATGAATCGTATTCTGGCCAGTTCTTAGGGCCTTCAGTTTTTGTAAAACTAAATTTGATCACCTAAATTTTTAGGAAAACGTACTAATTTTAATACCTTCTTTCTACCCCTCCCCTGCCACAGAATGACATGTTCTGCATTGCACTTCATACAGGTGGTGGTAAAAGTCTGTGCTATCAGCTACCAGCTTGTGTGTCTCCTGGAGTCACTATTGTAATTTCTCCACTGAGGTCACTAATAGTAGATCAAGTCCAGAAGCTAAATACATTGGATGTAAGTTCAAATAGTTTAACATGTTCTTTCTTTCCAGATAAGAATTGAGTGTTTAAAACTCTGAAATGTTACAAGTATATTTTATCTTTTGTTATTTATTTTTTGTGAAGTGTCTGTCTGTTTCAGTGAGCAATTAGTAGGCATGTGTATGAGAAATGTCTAGGGAAAGGAAAAGGAGTAGGGGTTTGTGAAATGGGTCATATTTGATTCAGGTTTGGCCCAAATTGGGACAGTGATTCAATTTGTTGATTCAGATCACTGTCCGGATTTTGATTCAGCCAAATCCGAATCTGAAGATTGAGTACTGATTCGGAGAATCAGTGATTTGGCCGTGCCCACTGCTTTAAATGTTTTTTCTGCATACCTCGAGGTACCAGGTATATCTTGTGAAGGTTGCGATGGTGGGGTGGATGGAGCATCCCACAGGAGCACAGGTGGGGGTGTACTTCCGGTCCACTTCTGGGTCCATTGCAGAGATTGTTAGAATTTACTTTTCAAATATGGGTGCCTAAAAAAATTAATCTGACTTTCCAGAAGAACCAAGTAGCTATAACTCCTGACTATAATGGCAGTTCCTAATGGGAGAAAAGTACAGCAAAAGCTCTGTTATCCAGCATCCCCTGATAACAAAATACGCTGGTTAATTGAGCAGCCCCAGCCGCCACTTCTCACTGTGTCTGAGGTGTCCCTCTGCCCCTCCCACGGCATCGTTGCCCCTTCCGCTGGGTCCTGTGGGCTCCACGAGACAGGGAGGTGGGGCCCATACAGCCCCGTGCAGCCTATTATGCCCTTGGGCTATGGGGGCTTGGCTGCTTTGCCCCAAGCCATGGGGGCTCGGAGAAACTGGAAGTGCCATGGTGGGCACTTCCGGTTTCACTTTATCTTACAAGCCAGCATGCCAGTGAGTGGAGCATGTGTATAGTCACGGTTATATTGCCAAGTACAGCAGAGGACTTGGGGGATTTGTGGATTTTTCTATATTTTTTTAAATGTGTTGCTGAAATGTTAATGTCAGCTTTTGTTTTTACTGAAGTAGGTTTTCAAAAATGTTTTGGAGGCAAAATCCTTGACCTCAACCACACTCAGGGATACAAGAAAATATTTTACAGCTTCCTTATGATAGGGTCAGTCCTAAGCCCTAAAGCTGCTCAAAGGTACTCTGCATGCAGTCCCCCAAATTACTGCATGCCATCTGGTGACACCTGCAGCATGCTGTGCCCTGACCACCTTGTGCCAAGCATTCCCTGCTCGCCAACTAACTGCTATGCTGAAGGCTGCAGGTGTTGTGCTGTAAGACACTGAAATTGGATGTGTCGTTGCTAGGAACTTGTCCACACTGAGAGAATTTGTAGTTGAGGAGTTGTTACTATCTCTTCCACCATTTGAGCAGTAAATAAGCAGAAGATCTGAGGGCCAGAATTTAGCCTTGTTCAGTAACTTTAAAATTATGTCTGTCTATATATCCTTACTTTGAGTCTATCAAATGATGCTGAAATAAGCTGTTGCAATTAACAGGTGCATCTTGTTGCTCCCGTGATGATAAAAGTTGGCTACATTGCTTAAATTTGAACAGTTTCTGTGCAGTTAGTTTTAGGGATTTAGCTCGCCTATTTCTGCAGAAGCAGGAAGGCACATATTGGTTCACAACAGGTGATGGGTACTCCAAACGTGGCTCTCCGCGCCCCTTTTAAAATGCTTAAAAAGTAGGTCTGTCTAGCACCTACGTGATTATGAATTCTTTTTTCATAGCAGAGTTTAATCCATTGTTACAATTGATTTTGTACACTGGATACTGTTGAGGCATAGTTTAATTGCTACTTTGAGAAGTAGCCTTGATTGTGGCATAATATCACTGGGTATTTGTAGACAGTAACAAGATATTACTTTGAACTGATAATGCTCTGAACATTCTCATCCTATGATTTCAAATCATGTTACAAACAGTGTTACTTAGCCTGTTAACACACCTGCCAGAGGAGAAAATATTGTTACAGCTATCTTATTGTGAAAAGAACTCAAGTGTAAAAAAAAAAAAAAGGAGATTTATGGCTTGCTAGATTTGCCAGGGCTTCACTAATGAACCTAGGAGCAAAACAGAGAAGCTCTGATTCCTGGCCCCTTGCACTTGCCACTAGAAAAGGGCCTGTGCACATGTTAAATGACAAGGTTTTAAGTGTTTATTTGTATTTAACATCTTCAGTGTTTCTTCATATTCTGCATTCAGTAGTAGTATGTATGAATACTTACAACTAGATTTAGTGCAATGTAATGAAAGTACTTGTTAATTTGGTTACATGTCGAAAGAAATCTGAAAGAACCATTTCTGTTCTGTATTACAGATTTCTGCTACATATCTGACTGGTGATAGGACTGATGGTGATGCTTCAAAAATTTATATGCAGCTGTCAAAAAAGGATCCTGTAATAAAACTTCTCTATGTTACTCCAGAGAAGGTTTGTATTTATTTTAAAGGCAAAGTTATCAAGGCAACAAAAGAGTATTTTACTAGTTTTGTTTTTAAGGATTATTTTTACATGGCCATATTAAAAAAGAATGCAGCAAAGTTCTACCAGGAAATGCACAAAGTCTTATGGAAAGATAAGACACCAGCACCTTTACAGATTTTTGTCAGGCACTTTCTGATTTGTAACTCATATGAACCAAAGAACAGCCAAAAGAAAACGTAGCCAGGTAAGGGATGAGATCTGAAAGTATATTATAGTTGAAAATTGCCCAATCACTCACACGCAGGCTGTATTGAAAATTGTTCTCCCTGTAAAACCTAGGGCTAAATTCATATTTCACCCTGACACATGCAAGGGACACTTATGTAGCCATGAAACTGGTATAACCTAAAACCTGTAATCGTCGTGTTCCAGAATGCACGCGAGTCTGTTCACCAGCTGTCTGCTATGGAGTAACATGGTTAAAAGGGTAATGGACCTAGTAGTTTTACCCTTTCTTTTAAGTCTCAATTCTTGTAATGATTTTGAGAGAGAGATCCGAGGGCAAGATAATACTTGCTTTTCAACCACATAGGTAATGGGTTGTAGATCAATGTTAATATCCTGATACATTAATTTCCTAGTTTAGGAAACATTCATATGGGAAGTGATCTTGATTATTTCAGGATAGCCTTTCTGATAGCCTTTCTGAGAGGAGACGTTTAGAGCTGAAAAGTGTAGGTGAATATGTCTGTCTTCACCTTTTCTGGATTCATTGACACATTTTTCATCTGTTTCAGTTAGAAAATGGCTCTTTAGATACTGGCCACAGAAGTTATGGGAATCTCTATTTTCTTGCAGAAAAGGAGCTTTGACCAGGTGGGATGGGGTGGGGTTGGGGCGAGGGGAAGGATAGTTTTTAGTTGCACATTAGTTTACAAGTGGAGTTCATGACAATCTCAGTCTAAAAGTGTCTGCTATTAAAGACTGCTTTAAAGTGTTTCTGCATGAAATGTAAAAACTCTCTTTACTGAATCTATAATCTAGTAACCTCTTAAAAAGGGTGACAGTTATGGTTTAATGTTTGTTAACAATGTTCTTTTTGGCATGTAGGTGTGTGCAAGTGGCAGGCTGATCTCAGCCCTGGAAAATTTGTATGAGAGGAGATTACTGGCACGTTTTATTATTGATGAAGCACACTGTGTTAGTCAGGTAAGCATCTATTGCTTCATATTTTGCAATACTAAAACAGTTCAGAACAGCTGGAATATTTTATTCAGGAAAATGTAAGTTTAATTTTCTTCTTTAAACTAGTGGGGTCACGATTTTCGACCAGACTATAAACGGCTGAATATCCTCCGCAAGAAATTTCACTCTGTTCCTATGATGGCTCTTACTGCCACTGCCAATCCCAGGGTACAGAAGGATATCCAAAACCAACTGGAGATGCTGCAACCACAGGTGTAAGTTGTTTGGTAGTTTCTTGCAGAGAAAAATGTTCACTTCCAACTTGAAAAACGAGCCTATGTAAAAACACAAAGAAGTCGCTTAAAACCTGTAGTTGTATCTAATGAAAATAAATGCTTGTAATTTTAAGAAGTCTTGAATGCAAAAAACCCCCCAGCTGAACAAAACAGATTTTAAAAACTCCTTCCACCATTTGGAGGGAGCAAATGCCAAATACAATATCATGAGACTTCCTTATTAAAGGATGCAAAGAGTAGGTTATTTTAGGCTTGTCAAAATCTTGAAGACGATTATAGAACATAATGTGGAAATCCCACTGAGGGGAGGATGGCAGGGATTTTAATGTTGAAAATCATACAGAGAAGGTGCTAGTTTGACTCGAGACTGTATTGAGCCATTTGCATTGCATGGGTTAGCAATTTGCCCTCCTTGGTACCTATTTACCTCAAAGGTAAGGTAAAGTAAGGTACTACTCAGTGTGATAATAAACCGCCCATAGTTTTTTGCATCAAACTTGTTAGTGCTAGTGATCACTGTCTTAGAAGGTAGAGCAGCCACATTGTAGTGAATGCATTTTTATGTTTTGGAGCCTTAGAACCTTGCAGTCCCCAGTAATCAATACTTTTCAAATCAGTACTGAAAGTTTCACATGAAGTGAAAGGTTTTTGTTTTTTTTAATCTTATCACATGTTTATTGAATGCTAAGCCTTACCTAGATATCTGGACTTTTTATGGTCGGTGTGAACGTATCCTTTAAATAAATGTTGTCTTCTGTACTTCATGCCCTGAAGAGTACACATACCAATCTCCACTTCAGAAGTATGTTTGAATTTTAAAAGAAAAATTACGGTAGGAACCTCTATTTAAAAGCCTGCCCAGACAACGTATATATGGCCTGTGGCACCACTTTTGACTTACTGGCTTACAATGGTACAGAAAATTTACCTTTTTTTTTTCTACTTTTAGCCCCAGGATGAACACATCCATTCTAGCATATGTTGAAGTGAATGCAGTGGGGGGCAATGAATCCTAGCAGGGCCAAACAACATTAAGAGTCCTGTCGGGGGGTGAGGCAGTCAATCTGAATGTGGAGTCCTTCCAGACAGCTAGCTGTTGAGAGGGTTATTACAGTCAAAAATTGCCTGGTACCTAGTCCTTCGTGCATGCTGGATTGAAAATTGTCATCCCTGTAAAACTTCAGGCTAAGTCCTATTTCTCCTTGGACCAAAGGGGCACTTCTGTAGCCATGAAACTGATTTTTGGCACTTGCACGCAGTTTGGATTCCGTATAGCTGTGTTTGCCCTGTATTTCCTTTCCAAGCGTGCTCAGTAGGCTGCACTATGGCTATGTCGGTGCCTGGGGCACATGCCTAATGCTGTAAATTGCAAAACTTTTAATCATGGAAGGATTGGGCCTAGTGGGTGTTCTGTTACCGGAGGAGGGCCTTGCTTTTTAGACCAGTAATTAAGGTGCTTATTTGTGGAGCAGGAGACTCATGTTCTAGGCCTCCCTCCTCCCAAAGGTGGTTTGAACCTGCAACTTCTGTTTCCCAGCGAAGTGCTCTAGAGATAGGCCAGGCAGTACCCAAGATGCTTTCCAGCCCTCTTGAAGCTGGCCCACTGGGCAACCAGTGGGCGGGGGGCAGGAATATGTGGGGCTAGGAGGAGGAGAGATAGCCAGAGGGACTGCAACCTGGTGAGATGGGTGCTGTGCTGTGTTTAGACCCCAACCATCTGACTCCTGTTGAGCCATTTGATCCAATTAATATTAAATGGAAGGTGCAGTGGGCCAAGTCCAAGGGGGCTGGATGGAGGGTCCTCATAGCCAGGTGGTTGAACACTTTGGCCAGGAAATGGGGGAGACAGGTTCAAACACCCTGTAGGGGTGAGGGTAGACCAGGTCTTCTATTCACTTGGCAGGTGCCCTAGCCAGGAGGCTATTGGGCTGAATGGTAGGAGGATCCCCCCCCACACCCCTCTTGCTTCCAGTAGGGTATGTGGGCAGGATGATCCTTTTTCCAAACTGTATGAAAATGTTGTTTAGGTGTGTAAAAGTGAAATAAGGTGAGACTTCTTTTGACTTTATGCTCTGAAGACCTATTAAACAGACTGTTTTCTAAAATGTTACTGTGCAAAAATGGAGTCACCTTGTGGCAGAGGTGATATCTTCATAGTTTCTAGGGTTGGAAGGGACCTAAGGAGATCATCTAGTCGGACCCCCTGCCATGGCAGGAAAGAGTACTGGGGTCAAATGACCCCAGCAAGGAGTACATCTAGCCTCCTCTTAAAGACCCTCAGGGTAGGAGCCAGCACCACTTCTCTTGGAATTCTCTTTCATTAGACCACCTAGATATTTGCCCAAAAAAATGCTTGATGTGCAGGCTTTCAGGCACACTCACCCTTCTTCAGGTACAAGAAAATGCAAAGATTTAAAATTTCTCCTAGGTGGAAATGAAAATACATATTTCACAGGAGAGGTGAAGGTGTTGTGAGATCTCCTGGTTGGAAAAGTTCATGTTTCATAGTTAAAAGTTCATGTTTCATGTTGTGCTTATTAGGGTCAGAGAATAGTTAGAGCAGTCTGTTTACCTCGAAGTTGTCTGATGGCAAGCAGGATGTTGAATTATGCTTCTTTCTGGTTATGTTGTTTCACATTTCATGGGAGGACAAAGTTATGGAATGCTCTTCTGGTGATAAAAGGTATCATCTCTACCACAAGTTCTGATTCCTTTTGCCTATAGACCAATACAGCTATGACCTATAGCCCTGAAATTGTGCGGAAATGTAATTTTGTTTGGCTTCTTTTGTTTTAGGTTTACTATGAGTTTCAACAGGAATAACTTGAAATATGATGTATTGCCCAAAAAGCCAAAAAGTGTAGCAAAGGATTGCTTAGATTGGATCAAAAAGCATCATCCATGTAAGTACTGAAGCCTTCTTGCAGCTTGGTTGGCTCATTCACATTGATATCAGTTGCAATCCTTGTTTAAGGCAATGGGAGATAGTATAATGTCATAAAACACTTTATTCTCCTGCACTTTTCATAGGATACAGAGAAGAGCAAATGTGAGAGGCAGAATAATGGGATTGATTGATTTTAGGATTTGGGATTAATTGGTAGGACATATTAAAGTACTTTTTCCTTCTGGGATTTGAAAAGCAGGAAGCGAATGGAAGGGATGCTTCTGTTAAAAATATTCAGACAAAAATATCTTCTATTGGCAGAGTTGCCTTTCCTCTGTAAACAGATATTGTATTTATTATTTTTAGCAACCTCTTCATAATGCAAAGCTGGCATGACTTAGGAAGTGGAAAACCCAACATCGCAGCACAAACTTTCTTTGTGTTCACAGATGACTCTGGAATAGTTTATTGCCTTTCACGGCATGAATGTGATTCAACAGCTAGAATTCTAAAGGATGGTGGTCTTGCTGCACTTGCCTATCATGCTGGCCTCCAGGATGCTGAAAGAGATCTTGTACAAAAAAAATGGATTAATCAGGAAGGCTGTCAGGTAAAAGCAAACAAGAGAAAGTTAATGGAGCTTCCACAGGATATGCTGTATACTTGTGTATAAAAAAAAAAAAAAAGTAAAATGACAAAGTTGGTATACAACTTTTACAAAAGTACATGCAAAATTAAATAATGTTTTAAGGACAGAGTTAGAAGAAAGGGAAGATGCTAACATCAGCATTGTTTCACATGGAACATTTTGAAGCTCTGGTTAAAACATCTGTAAGAAGAAAGTAAAATATTTATACATGCAAAGGCCTTGAGCCTTGCAATACTGCTGTGACGTACGAAGTAATTCTAGAGACGGAGGAAATGAGGGAGAAAGCAGTAATTTGCCCCAAATCACAGCCAGTGCATGTGAGAGCAGGACTAGAACTCTGATCTGCTCTCAAACACCAGACTCTTCTTTCTGAAGAAGTAACTGATGTTTATAAAGATTAGTTTTTTATTCTTCTTGGAGGGCACTAGCATTAATTTTACATTTTGTACTATAACATATTGCATCAATAACGTGCACAGTTCTGAGTGTATAATAGAATCATAGAGAAGTAGGGCTGGAAGGGATCTCTAAAAGTCATTTAGTCCAACTAATCATCCCTATCCAAACCATCCAATGCAATCTATAATCTAAACTCTATGTAAGACTACCATTGACCCTGACACAGCACAGACCTAACACCTGAACCCGCCACAGGTAAAGCAGGGGACCTACGGCAGCCAGCACCCTGCTTCTATGGACTGTTGTCAGTGGGCACATCTACATGAGATGCTCACTGCACAGTAGGGTGCTGGGCAAAAACCATGCTAATATGCTACTGCGTAGTAGTATTAGGCTACTGCACAATAAGTGTCACTAAAAACTGGTGTGCCGGGACTACTGCCCAGTAGCGTGAGTCACTGCACATTGGTTAACCAAGTACTATACTTAATGCACTGTAACTGGCGCATTAATATAGACATACCCACTATATATTCAGGAGATCCCAGGTAGAGGCTGTGCCCCATGCTACAGAGGAAGACAACTCTCCCCCAGTCCATACCAATTTGACCATGTGGTAAAATTCCTTCCTGATCCCAGATATGTCAGTCTGACCCTGAGCAGAGGGCCAAGACCCTCTAGCCAGGAACCTCTGGGTTTGGTCCCAGCAGGAGCATTGGCATAGCCCAGTCAAAGTCACCAGCTTTGGGCTGCAGCCAACGTCCAGTGCCTTTGAGGAAGGCTTTAAAACCCCCTGACACATGTAGCAGAAAGGGAGGGGAGCAACCAGCAAAGCCCAGAAGCCTGAGAAATCCCTGTAGTAGAACATAGGCATCGCTACGCCTAGATCATTCCTGACCAGTGGCTGTCCAACCTCTGGAACACCTCCAGGGATGGAGAGTCCACAGCTTCTCTATGCAGTCTTTTCCAGTGCTATAATAATGTATGACTTTTTTAATTCTAGGTCATATGTGCAACAATTGCTTTTGGCATGGGAATTGATAAACCAGATGTACGCTATGTGATCCACGCATCTCTCCCTAAATCAGTTGAAGGCTACTATCAAGAATCTGGCAGAGCTGGACGAGATGGTGAAACTTCTCACTGTCTGCTTTTTTATAGTTACAGTGACGTAACTAGGCTGAGAAGGCTAATATTAAGTAAGCAGCAGCTCTTCATATCACCCCAGGGTGACAATAAAATAAGCTTTTGTTCTGTTCTGATTTATAGGGTGGGCTGCCCTTTGAAAATGTTCAACATGCCGTATACTGTCCTGCATCAGTATGGTTTCAGGGTTCCTCCGGCTTGCTTTTATGGTCTGTCCTAATTCTAAGGGATTCTAACATTGTTTTTTATTAAAACGCAAAATTAATTTTTCCTTATTCTAAATTCCCAAGCCCTTCCTATTAATTAATTAAAACACTTTTGTGGCTTTCTTTTTATCTTGTCTGTTCTTAACATCTGGAAGTTTAAGTCAGTCTTGATGGACTTAAAACACATTGTTTTTATTTAGATAAATAATCTTATCTAACTATGGCTGCTTGAGGACTGCAGCATACATTTGATCAACAGTAATATACAGAAAGACTGAAGATGTGTAACTAATTCTGTTTCAGTGGAAAGAGATGGGAACAGTCATACAAAACAGACGCACTTTAACAACCTTTACAGTATGGTTCATTACTGTGAGAATGTAGTTGAATGTCGAAGAATTCAGCTTTTAGCCTATTTTGGAGAAACCAGTTTTAATCCCAACTTCTGTAAAGAACATCCAGAAGCAACTTGTGACAACTGCTCTAGAAAAAAGGTAAAAATTGCAGTTTCTGTATATGAGAGTTCTTAAACTTCCTTTGTGTTTACATACCTTAGAAAGACTTCTTAATGTTGTACTCTTGAAGACACAGAGAAATGCTGAACAGCACCTTGTGTGTCCTCTGGTATGGGGTGTTATGAGCAGCTACTTGTGTACTCAAGAAACTTTTGGTGGGGGACTGATTAGATGCAAGGATGACCCCCAACGCTCCTTGCAGCCAGGAATAGATGGCACAGGATCTACTGGCATGGTAGCACAGAACAGGAATTCACCATGGATCAATCCGCCAGCTGCCACAGAACATGAAGTTTAAAGTAACTTTGTGCTGTCAGGTGGCACAAAGAACTGATTTATTTGGAATGAGTACAAGAGATTTTTTTTCCTCCCTGCAAAATGTGAGGTTCTTTTAACAAACCTGCTGTTTTATTTTAATGGAGTTTTAGAGCAAGGGTGTCAAAGATAACGCCCGGAGGCCAGATCTGGTCCACAGTACCTGCCTGTGGGTCTCATACCATCCCCACATGCAGCATAGGGAGCTGATCTGGTATGCATTATTACACACAGCCAGGGTTGTGGCCAGTACGTGTGCTGCACACAGCATCTGCACCTGATTAGTCCCACACACCATGGAGCATGTACCGTGGACTGGTCCTTGCACTGCCTGCCGTGTGCATGCTGCTCCAGCCCCATGTGCAATGCATGCCACACCGGCTCCATGCATGGCATGCAGCATGCAGAGCTGGTCTGGGGCACATGCTGCATATCGCACCTGCACCATTGTGGTCTTGCATGTTGGATCTGGCCTCAGGTCGATCTGAGGGCCCAATCCAGCCCTGTGGACCTAGCCCTGTGACCCTCATCTGTCCCACAGGACTAGATGATTTTGATACCCTTGGTTTAGAGGACTTCAGACACTAATGCCCTGATGCCCTCTTGAGGTTAATAATTAGTTTGTTCCTATTTTGCAGATAGGGAAACTTAGAAGTATTGCCCTTCAGTCTGGTGCTCAGAGCACTATCCCAGCTCTTCTCAGCTTTAAACCAGGGATGTTGTTGTTTTTTAATCATTATTCAGCATCAGTGAAAACAAAGCCATAGCTTGCTCTCCATGTTTTAAAATTGAGGCATCTACCACTCATTAATTTTAAAAGCTCTGTATTTACTTCTGGGATCTTTTAAAAATAACTGATTTCAATTAACAAAGTACTTAAATTGTATTCTTTATAGTTCGAGTGCATAGCTTATTAAATAGATTGCATTAATTTTGTGGAACTGTAAAAAGCTGTAAAATCTTATTTGTTTTGCATTTTCAAAGGATCGTTAAGTAATCCAAAATTCCCATGGTGATGCTATAACATTACAAACATAGTAAATAAGCAATAACTGCTTCTGTGTGTAGATCAAAATGAACTCCACGTTGAAAGAACCCACTAATGAAAAACAAAGTTGTCAGTAGTGAGTTGGAATTCGTTGTGGTGGAAATAAATGCCTTTTAAAAATAAAAATAAAAATAAATCTATCCTCACAGGATTATAAATCCAGAAATGTGACAGATGATGTGAAAAGTATTGTAAGATTTGTTCAGCAGCACTGTGGACAGAGAGGAGGAAGAAGTAGTGCAGGAAACGGAGGTTCTGGGAGGTATACATTGAACATGATGACTGACATTTTCTTGGGTAAGTCTGTTCTTTGAACAACTGCTAAATGTTTATTGAGGGTCAAATCCCAGCTATATTTCTAAGGCCTGGGCAGTAGCTTGAAATGAAATAAAGAAACAAAACTATCCTTCCCCTAAGCCAAGGCCCCTGGAAGACATTCAGTGAAAGGTGCCGTGGGATCTGTTGTGTGATTCCCAAGTCATGCTTTCTATTGTGCTGCATGTACATGGCAGGAGGCTCCATATTACTGGTGCAGGAGAAGCCCAGGGTCTTAATCCCAGGCTCCCCCTGGACTGTTAAGTAGCAAGCCAGTCAACTGATCGCTGCTTCCGCCCTTGGGACTGCATTGGAGTCGGGGGCTCTGATGCACCCCTAAGGCTGGGAGCCCAAACCAGCTGATGCTTGGCTACACTTGCAGTTTAAGAGATGAGGGGAACCAGCCACAAAAGGCGCTTCTACACGAGTACCAGGGCTGGTCCAATTCCAGCACATCGGAGCAGACTATTAATTGAGTCTGCTGGAGTATGGCAATTGCCCTGCTCCAGCAGCCTCCTATCTCGTGTATCCACATCCCTGTGCTTAAAAATGATGGTGAAGGTGAATTAACTAAAGCTCGTTTAATTAGCTGTAGTCCAAGCGCCCCCACCTCCATTTTTAAGTATGAGGACACTGATACAGGAAATGCAGCGGTGCTGCAATTAGAGCAGTCCTTGGAGCTGCTTTTATTAAGGCACTGCCCTCATCCCCACCTCCAAAGCTCATGTAAAAGTGCACAAAGCTGTTATATATTTTGGGTAATTGTGGCTTATTCCATGTTTTATTGCGCCATTAATTGCATTAATATGTGGCCAGGTTACTATTAAAGACTTGATCAACTGTTAATCACATCTTAAGTGTAACATCTGCCAAGGGCCCAAGTGACACACACTCTGGAACAAATAAAGCCACCTTTTTAACATGATTATATCAGGTAGACATATGTCTGTATATAGTGTGATATGATAATTAAATTGAAGTTCTTGTGCATCACTCTTTATGTGAGCAGACTAGGAAGTGGCTTCATAAGCAACCACAGTTTTGTGCTGTACTGATTTATTCTGGCAAATCAATTCTGTTACTTTTACTGCACAGGTGTGAAAAGTGCAAAGATTCAGACTGGCATATTTGGGAAGGGAGCTGCCTACTCAAGACATAATGCTGAACGGCTCTTTAGGAAGCTGGTGCTGGACAAGATCCTGGATGAAGATTTGTACATCACTGCGAATGACCAAGCAGTATCATATGTTATTGTAGGAGAGCGAGCACAGGCTGTACTAAATGGGTATCTAGAGGCGCGTACCAAATATATCTATTTCTTGGAATCTGAGTGCTTGTTTCTGTATTAAAATGACACTGATGTTGCATTTTTCTATTTAAAAAAACCCCGTGTTGTCTGGAATTCAGAGTGTGAACGACAGGGTAGTTTAGAAACAAAGCATGTGTCAACAAACTTCAGTGCATAGGTGGGTTATGTTCTGGCAGATATGGGGCTTAGCGTGACCTAAAAATGAGACATGGGAGGCAACAGCCTGCAAGAGGAGAAGTTGAACTGAGAGAAGTCTGTCTGCCTAGACTCTGGGGAAGAGGTTAAAGGGAGGAGTAACTATTTCTGTGAGTGAATGAGTGTTTTAGGGCAGGCAGGGGAAAGGCTGGGTTTTGCCCATCCCCTTTTTAGCCCTAGCCCTTTTTGTCACCCTTGTCTTTTGCAGCCAGTGTTGAGCTCTGGTGAAAGCTGTAGTTCAGGGGGTTGCAGAGCCTGCTTTATGGCCTATTGATGCCACAACTCCACACCAGGTAGCGTGTAGGTCAGGAGAAACCCTTCAAGCACCCAGGCCTCAGTATTAGCTCACACATAACTAGCTTTGCTTTTGATTGTGGTTTGGATGGGATTTTGTTTCTGTTTCAGACCCCCAGCCCCTTGTAGGAAAGGGCTGCAGGATTCAACAGGTTAGAGCTAAGAGCGTGGATCCCTGGTGAAAGTCTGAAAATGTGAGAAAAGGTTCTAGCTCACAGAACAGATTATCCAGAGCAGGGGTGTCAAACTCATTGGAGTTGGTGGGCCAGATCCAGGCTTTGATGCTTCTGGTCATAGCTACCAGAGCCACTGTGTCCACATGTGAGAGTTAATGCTGTAACTCTGTGGGTGCTGCCGCCACCAAGGCAGAGCTGTGGCAGCCACAGCAAGAAGCCTAGTGGACCATATCTAAAACTAGGTCATATGGACCATGAAGTCCTGCAGGCCAGATGTTTGACACCCCTAATCTTGAGTTTCATAGATGTTAGGGGCTGGAAGGCACCTGGCACATCATCGGGTCCAACCCCCCTACTTGGGGGCAGGGAAGACTGCTGGGGTCAGATGACCCCAGCAAGGTGGTTTCTTATTGTTGGGACGCAAATAAAATGTTGAAGGTAAACAATTTCATGTTCCTTCCTCCAACTATTCCCGTCTTGTTTAATAAAGGCAGGTTTCTGCTATTCAGCAGCTCAGTTGTTTCCTTAATTGTTGTTGTGATACGAATAACTTGTTAGTACACTAACTATTTTCATTTTAACAGGTGCAGTTTCATGAAACGGAGTCTGCCAGCAGTCTTCGAAAGCAAAGGGCTTCAGTGACAAAAATGTCACAACGGGAAGAAATGGTTAAGAAATGCCTTGTGGAGCTTACGGATATGTGCAAAACTCTTGGGAAAATCTTTGATGTCCGTTACTTCAATATTTTTAACACCTCTACTCTCAAGAGAATAGCAGGTGAGTTTTACTTTTCCTTCTTTGGAACTTCCTTGTGGAAAAGGCAATTATATTATAGTCTTTTCCAGTAGAAATTAGAAAAACTTAATTTCTATCCTGAGCTAGCCAGGCTGTTTCTGTAAATCATGGATTAATCCTGGCCTTTGTGGGAATCACTGGTACAGCAAAACTCTTGATCCTGTGTTATATGAATCCTTCTAGTTCAGAACAGGACTCATCTCTGGATTAGCCCTCACACTTACAGAATCATAAATTCATAGAACATGAGGTCTGGGAGGGATCTCAGGAGGTCCCATCTAGTCCAGCCTCCTGCTCAAAGCAGGACCAGCCCCAACTACATCATCCCAGCCAGCCCTTTGTTGAACTGGGCCTTAAAAACTCAGGGATGGAGAGTCCACAACCGCTAGGTAGCCTGTTCCAGTGCTTCACCACCCTTCTTTAGTGAGAGTTTTTCCTAATATCCAGCCTAAACCTCCCTTACTGCAGCTTGAGCCCATTGCTCCTTGTCCTATCATCTGCTCCCACTGAGAAGTCCAGCTCCATCCTCTGTGCAGCCCCTCGGCAGGGAGCTGAAGGCTGCTATTCAATCCCCCTCGGTCTTCTTTTCTGCAGACTAAATCAGCCCACTTCCCTCAGCCTCTCCTCAGTCCTGTCCCTCAGCCCCTGACTTGGGAGCAATAGTATGAGGACAATCTAAATACTTGCCTTCTAGTGTTTGTTTTATACTAGTCATCTTGAGGTGCTCGTCTGCTGGGAGGCATGTCCGTATCCACTTGGGGACCTAACATATGCTATGATACCTGTGTGGGTGAATTTCCTGTGTACTACTTGCTCTGTGATGATGTTTTGTCATGATTTCTCTCCAAATCTCTTCCTAAGATCATGCCCACCAGTGCGTATTTATTGTCTTTTTGCACATTAACCTTTGAAAACTCTTCAAAAAGGACTTGAGAGACTTTTCTTTGGGTTCAGTGTGTAGCTGGTTTAGTATATGGATGCTGGCTCCTAGTTCTGATAGCCATCTTTTGATACAGTTTCCAAAAAATATGTTTGTGAGAACTGGTTGTCTAATTTATTCCAGTCTCTGTTTAATTTGAATTTTAAAGGTACAATTGTTCCTTAATTAAAAAAGAACGTATGCACAAAATCTTTGTCTAATCCAATTTCTTTATATTTGCATCTAGAAACTTTGTCTTCTGATACGGAGGTTTTGCTTCAGATCGATGGTGTTACAGAGGACAAACTGGAGAAGTATGGCGCTGAAATAATTAAAGTCATGCAGAAGTACTCTGAATGGACACTGCCAGGTTTAGTATCCCTTGTATCTAAATGTGTGTGAGGGGTTTTTAATGATTAAAATCTTCCACATATGGACTTAACATAAACAGACAACCATGTTTAAGTCATACAGATTTATGGCCTACTTGGACATAAGATAGAATGGAAAGCTCCATGGATTTGCAGAGCACATAGAGGTCCTTAACCA
>NW_017728911.1:41495383-41500231 GCF_001723895.1 Crocodylus porosus | reverse complement strand
GGGGTCATTTGACCCCAGTATTCTTTCCTGCCATGGCAGGGGGTCAGACTCGATGATCTGCTCAGGTCCCTTCCGACCCTAGAAACTATGAAATAACTTCCAAAAATGTAGATGCAAAATGCTGCTGAATCAAAATGGTAACATTTCACTCTGAGCTCACCCAGATATGATAAACCACACAAAATACACCACAGATTCTAGCACCATGCAATTAGTACATCAGGTAACTTCTTCTGAGCCTTGTGCTGTAGCCCACCTCAGAATGACAAAATCTAAATCTTGCAAAGATCATCTACTGAATGCTGCGCAGGCTTGCAATTGTAAGTGTATTTTTAGTTCCACTAGAGGAAGCTGTGGGTCCTCAACTAGCAGAAGCAGTAAAGTAATTGCCACAGCTGCTGTGAGTGCATGCCTGGCAGAGGGTGGGGATGAGGAAGTTCCCTTGGAATAAAAGGTTGGCTGCATAATTTATCATTTTGGTATTTATGATGCTGCATCGTATAGCATTTATTCCAATCAGTGTTGGTTGGGAGTGGGCTTTTAGTCACGTTGCTGAGGTTTTCAGCTAAGGGTGGTATTAAGGGTGGTATTAAACATGGATTCTTTAACTTAGGTGATGCTAAAACTTTGCCACAAGCATTGGTGGACTGTGGCTATCCATCCCTGCTTAGCTGATGAGGGAAGGGTCTGGCAGTAGCACAGAGCCAGCAGTGAGGCTTGTGTACCACATCATTACCAGCATGATGTAGAAAAGGACCTCGTCAGAGAAAAAGGGGTTGGATGTTACTTCTCCATGTTTGGCTGATCTGGAGCTGCGCTTAGGCTGTTCTCTGACAGGAATAAGGGTCCCTAAGAAGGGTTCTGGGGAAGGCGTTGAGCATCACTCTCGTGAAGGCAGTGCAGAGTTTTCAGCCACTTTGCACAAAATGTCATTGCTTGCTAGTAATATTTTAGCCCAAGGTTATGAGCTTTTTGTGTTAGCCAATATAATTCAGTTGTGTTGTTTTTATACCCACTGTCCATTCGTAGAAGAAGATTATGCAGCTGCAGGCAAAGGGCCTGGGAGTGCAGGAATGCTTGAGAGCGATGAGGAGTCAGAAGAAACGGGCACAACTTCAAGCTATTTTAACAACAGGACAAACAAAGGAAAGAGGAGGAAAAGGATTCCACCCTTCAAACAAGCCAAGAAGAAAAAAACAAGCCAGGGTGGTGGTCAGCAGTCTTATTCAAAGGGGTATGTCGTTTTGTTGCTGTTTGCAACGTTTCTGAAATGAGACCAAAGTTAGTAGGAAAGTGGATGGGGAGAGCAGCATGAAAAGTGTGGATTTGTTTCTTCAAGAGGCAAGGACTTTTTGGGGGTGGTATCTTTTATTGAACCCACTGCATGGTTGGACTTGTTACTTCCTTGGTTGTTTATTACTGTACAGTGGTGCTGCACATGCTGCAGAAGCTGGCTAACCCCAGTGGCTCCAAAAATGAATGATTCTTGTACAGGTGTGAGAAGCGCCTCTCACTTTGATGTTTGTGCAGGGTTTAGAGGGTGGAACGCAAAGCAAATGAGCTTAAGTCACAGTAATCTCCTTGCTCTTAAAGAATCCAGGAAGGGATGTGTTTTAAGTGGAAAACAGTTGGAAGGGGTTTGAAGTAAGACATTTCTCACCTCTACTTCCTAATGTACGCTCTGTACACAAGTGCCAATTTAGTTAAGGAGGTGGCAGGCTTAGCAGCTATGCATCCTGTAGAATGACAGCAAACTGAAAGAGCCAAGGACTGAAAAGATGACAAATAATTACATAAGAAATATTTTCAGATAAGGAAAAAATGTTCTAAATGTGCTTCTGTGCCTTCTCCCTGGAATCTGCCTCCTGTTCAGCTGCTTGATTTTTGGAGGGGACAGAAAGGCAGGCTTTCCAAACTCTGTATGGGTCCCCAGCGGGTTCATAGCTCTACTTTGGTCATACCACATGGGGCAGAAATTGGGCCAGGCTGTTCTCCATTTGGTTGTAATCGCAGCGTGTGGCCCCAGCAGTCTGCTAGTCCTTGGCCCTCTCCCCCTGGTTTCACCACATGAGACGAGAGCCTTTCCAGCTCCTAGGCATACAGAGATCCTGGGTAAGCCAGGCTTTGCTCCAGCCTCCAGGACTGAAACCTCCAGCTTGCCTTTCAGATGAACTTTTTTTGCTGTCTGTTAACATAGCTAGTGCTGTAGCGTAAGTGATAGTAGTCTGTCCAGGATTTATAGTTCAGACCTGGATGATGCATGACAAAGGGGAAAAGTTGTAGATTTTAATAATAATAGTAATAGTATTATTATTATTATTATTATTACTTTTTCCCCTTAAAAAGAAACTAGAAAAATAAATCCACAATGTTTAAAAAGACAGTGACATGTAGGCCAGTTGCCCAAGATGAATTTGGTAAGTCGGCTATAGGTTTAACACTTCTGTTCTAAATGAAAGAAAATATAGGGATTGATGTTGGTTGGTGTCACACTGATGTACTAAAACGGTTTTTCTCTCTCTTTAAATTCCTAGGGGTTACAGCAAATATAAAAAAACATTCAACTCCAAAGCCTCAGCTGCACCTAGTTACAGCTCATCAACATATGGGACGACAGCAGCGCCAGGACTCAGTAGGAAACTGGGGATTATGGCACCACCGAAGCCTCAAAATAGACAATTCCTTAAACCGTCATATTCATTATTATAACTGCTAGAATGGATCTGTATATAACTACCTTTCTTTGTGTTCAGCCTGTCATGTACTAACTGTTATCTGGTTTTGAAACTATTTAATGTCTGCATACATCTGTACATTTTTTTTCCCCAAATCCAAAAGGTAATGTTTAAATAAATGTTTTTAATGACCTACATTCATTCAGAACTTTTAAACTTTCTTTTTTTTTTCTCAATGCTAAATATTGATCGCATAGGAGAGCCTGCTCATTTTGATCAGGAATAGAAGCCTGAGTGTTTTCTTGGGATTAATTATTGCAAAACGGCCCTAATTCTGTGACAGCTGTGTTTGGAGTGTGCTTTTCTGGCCATGAGCTCAAAACCCCTTGCTAGAAAAGGTGCTTGGAGTCAGGAATCAGGGACATATTTGGTAGCCATGTTGGTACGAGACAAAGAAATGCAAAAATCTAGAACTCTTGTTTCAGAAATGATACCTTTTATTAGACCCACTAGGAAATTGTGAAAAAAATATCTTTTTCTGCAAGCTTTCAGGCTCAAAAGTCAGGAATAACGCTGACCGTGCTAATAAGAGGTACTGCTTCTAGCTGCCTCCATTCTCCACTGTCAGCCCTTTCAGCAGCTCAGAAAGTACTTTACCGGTCTCAGAACCATTTCTGGACAACCCCCAAGTATTTGGATTACTTTCTCATGGTTTTAGACATTCATTCAGTTCTGTGTTTGATAGTCGTAGACCTGGGCCTGCCTGGGAAATCTGAAGCCCACATACAGAATTTATACCAAAGCTGCAAGGCTGCTGTGACAGACCAGCCTCGAAAAGAAGGGCATGCGAGTGTCGTCTTGCCTTTGCAGGTTGTCTGTAGCCCGTGCTGTCCAGAGCTCAGGGGACACGTGCCCACTTGATAAATGAATGTACGAAGCTATGCTTTTATAGACTATTTTGTAAGCTTTCAAGGCCAGGAGAGACTACTGCAATGATCTGGTCTGAACCCCTGAAATATGAGAGAAGTTTGTCAAACCTATAACTTCTGGCTGAACTTTACAGCTTGTCTTTTCATCCTAAAGACTCAATGATGGAAAATTCTATGTGCCGATTGGTTGTGCTGTTGTATATGAATCTTGTAGGGTTAAAGCAAGGTTCTGTAGTGCTAAAAGCGAGGCCATTTCTTTGTCCTTTCGCCTCCATTTCATAAAAGCGGATGCAGCACTTATGAGACGGCGGGGAGGGAAAAGGGGTACTGCGTGAGGGTTACTGATAAGATATGAAGCTGGCTGAATCCAGTCAACAGGGGAGTCTCGTCAACAGGAGAACCTTGAAAGTCGGGCATGATTTGTTTTTGTTAGATAAAGAAACATTTTGAGACAAAATCTAGGGGGCATGTAATTCACCAGAGTTAAACTTCGGTGTTCACGCCCACAGTGCCACTTGATTGGACAGAATAGTGATTTAGTTAATAGATGATTGGGTATTTTTACGAGCACGAGCTAATCACAAACTAACGCTTACGCACTTAGAAAGTATAAAAAAGTATTATAACTAGTAGGTGGGGTCCCTCTCAGAGGCACTTCGCTCAAGCGAATAAAGATTCTGTATTTGATTTTAGATACTTACTCTGCGTGATTATTGCCCCAGCCTAGAGCGAACTGCACGTGGCTTTAAGAGCATAATTCGTAACAGTGCCAACAGTTAATAATTCTCACTGCTGGTCACGTGGATATTATTTTTAGCTTGGATTTGTCTAGGACCCTAACCTTTTCCTTTTGTCTGCTGGAGTAAAGTCCACGCCCTCGAAGATCTTGTTCTGAGGGGACTCGGCCCATGATTAAATCATTCCTTCACTACCTGTTTTGACCAATTAGCTTGAATGCTGCTGGGCAGGACCCAGCAGGAGACTTGGGGACCTGTGTGTTTGGTACCTGCATCCCACTGTTAAATGCAGTGCACGGATAAAGTTGGGCAAGGCTTTTTGGGTTGATGTGGTGGTCTCCTTTATTAGACGGATACAATAGCTGGAAAAAAATTCTTTGCCAGCAGCCAGCCCGTGACCCCCGATGGTGTCAGATGCTGTGAGGGGCTCCTCTTCCTGGCAGGACACGTGGCGGGGCACCGGACACTTGTTGTGGGGTCCCACGCTTGGACCACCGGCATCTCGAC
>NW_017728911.1:41484777-41494869 GCF_001723895.1 Crocodylus porosus | reverse complement strand
TGCTCCCTGCAGGACTGGACACTGGACAGACACGTCCGGGTGGTGCTCACCCCGCTGCCCGCCCCGGCGCGCCGCCCACACGAGCCCCGGCGCGTCGACGAGCGGTGGGGCGGAGACCCGCGCGCCAAGGAGCCGCCGCCGCCCGGCGCCGCCCGCGCCCTGCTGGAGCTCACCACCAACACGGCCGGCCCCGCCGGCACGGCCACCGGCGTGGACGGGGACGTGGACATGGACAGCGACTCCAGCGACCCCGACGGATCCGCCCTGGTGAGACCCCGCGCGCGCGCCGCCCTCCCCGCTGCTGCTGCGTCACCGACAGCCTCGGCCACATGCATGCATACTGCCTGTATTATAAAACCAGCATTTGCACGACTCCCAGCTGTTGTAGTTTTGCCGACAGCCTCTGTGCCTGCGCACGCGCCACTTGTATTATAAAACCAGCATTTCTGCAACTTTCAACTCTTGCTGGGATGTCACCGACAGCCTCCGCGTTTGCACACGCCCCTCTCGTATTATAAAACCAGCATTTCTGCAACTTTTAACTATTGTTAAAAGAACCAGCATTTTCACAACTCCCAACCTATTTTTGTCATTTCACCCACAGTCTCCATGCATGCGCACGCAGCACTTTTATTAGTACAAGCAGAGGAAAAATAAAACAAGCATTTTCAACCTATTCTTGTAGTTTCAACCTATTCTTGTAGTTCAACTTTCAACCTATTCAACCTTCAACCTATTCAACCTTCAACTTTCAACCTATTCTTGTAGTTTCACGAACAGCCTCTGCTTGCACACACGCACCATTTTTATTATAAAACGGGAATTTTCACAACTTTAAACCTATTTTTTGTTCGGCTGCAATGAATGTTGCCTGTTGTTAGTAGGGAAATGCCAGATGTCACTGAGGATCTTAAGACAAGCTGTAAATTATGGGGGTCTGTTTATTGCTGGTAGTTAGGGCTAAGCAGCAAGGCCCCTTGTTTGAATAATTTTCCCTTTATAAATAATGAACCTGTAATTTAAAAAAGGGGGTGGAGGTTTCTATGTGTGATCTCCGCTCTGTAATCATTTTAAGAGATTTCATAGATGTTAGAGCTGGAAGGGACCTTACGAGATCATCAAGCTAATAACGATCTCTCTTTACAGGCTTCGCTATTCTGATATAAGCAGCCCATTCTGGGTGCTTCCTTACTTATTATTTCAGTATCGTATTAGGAGCACAATATTTTATTAAAACAATTTTAACTTTCATGGAGAACTCGAGCACGAATCTTCAAAAATCCATCTTCAAAAGTGCATGTGTATGTGTGTGCGCGTGCATGTGTACAGATGTGCACAGAACACACCCATCCTGCAGTAAAACTTGCTTGCTTTCTGCCAGTGTTTGGAATTAAAAAGGCAATCAGGACTTGTAGTAGAGATGATGTCTTTTATTAGGCCAACAAGATTTTTGCAAAAAATCTTGCAAACATCTTGTTGGTCTGATAAAAGATAATCTCTCTACTAGGAGTCCTGATTGCCGTTTCCACTAAACCAATATAGCTACAACCTGGATACTTGACGCATGGAATTAATAAGGGTTTCCTAAAATTACCGTATTAACTGCCTTATCTACAGATTTCTTCACATCTCAGAAGTCTTACCATGTCCACCTGTGCTCCAGAAGGCACAAACTCAAAAATTTTTCCATTAGCTTCTTAATATCAGACTCCGTGACTGGAGTTAGTTTTCTTCTTTCCTGTTGTGGAGAAAAGCAATAGGAAAGGTCTTTGCGTGGGAGCAGCTCTGCTGCTCGTGTGTGACGGTGTTGGTTTTGGTCCCTTTGGCAGCATTCTGGCAAAGCCCTGCAACACAGGAGGTCAGTGCAGCACACATATTCTTTCTCCAGGCCTTCAGGTTTTTTTAAACCATCTTTCAGGTAGCTTGTACTTTTTGCCGTTCATAACTTCATGCAGTAGCAGATATTTGGAAGACGTAAGTCTGCTTATCTTAGAGAGAGAAAATCTTATCTATAAAAGAATGCAAGAAATGTTTGAAATGTCACATCTTCTAAATGTTTCTAGTTTGTTAGAATAAAAAGAAAAGTTTGTGTAGTGCTTTGTCTTCTCAGCAGTCCTGGCCTCTGTATGCACTCTGCTTTTTAACACTATAATTGCCTTCCTTTATTTTGTGTAGGAGGGATCTTCGCAGTTGTCAGCCTATGAAAGAAAAAGACTCAAGAACATTAAAGAAAATGCTAACTTTTTTGCTTCTCTGAAGCTGCATGAGGTTTGTATAGTTTCTCTCGAGAGTACACACAAAATATTGGCGCACTAACTTGAATGGTAATTACCGTACAGAAATGACCTGTGGTCCATGTAGCTGTGAAACGTGTCTCCGTCAGTACGCAATATCCGGTGCTTTGAAGGAGAGCATAAAAACTCCAAGAAACACCAGACTTCACAGTGTTGGACTGTCCTTTGAACCAAGATTTTTGGTAGAAGTTTAATCTAAAATTTTGAAGGGGGAGATTTCAGATAAGACATAACACTAACTACTATCTAATACTTTGTGGGAGTACTCTAAAAAATGCTAAGGAAGTAACATTTTTCATTTCCCGTACATATGCCGATCCTGGTCTTTGTAGCCTTTTTCCAGACTCATTCTCTCTCCTGTGTTTTCTTTATTTTTAGTTCCTTGCGCATCCTCTTTTGGCAGCAGGGTGATGCGGCAAAGTCCACGCGCTTTTTCACTTGCTTATAGGTTGAGGGGTGTGGACAGAATAGGGAGGGGGATAAAGTTGAGATTCAAGAGTTCCTTTCCAGCTAGTGAAATAGAAACAGTACCTAGGTGTGTGGTATGGGGAGTGCAATGAAGTAGCTACAGTATTGTGTGAGGAGGCTGTAAACTGAATTAAGTACTAATTTAGCTGCAGCTGTATGGATCTTGGCACAGGCCACAGAGCCTGCCCAAGAAGCAGGGCAAGTCAGCTTTTGCTGAGCTCCACGGTGCTGTCGTGACCAGTACCTTGGTTGGCTGGTTTATGGTCATCTTTGATATCTTTGTAGTACCCAAAGTTTAAGGCATCTTTCTTATCTGTGCGCACCTCTACCAAGGTGGGCTTACCAGCTATGCTTTAGAGAGCTGCATATGTCTGAGAAAATGATGCTATGAGCAAGCGCTTGGTTATCTCCCACTAGGCTTCTCTGTCTGTGCAGTTGTATTGAATCCAAGTCCCTGATTGATAGCAATGTTATAGCATTTGTGCAGCCTCTTGTAATTTTTTTTTGTTAAACTAAAACTACTTGTGTCTTCAAACTGGAATATATCATCGGTTTTCATACACACAGTTTTCTCTTGAATTTTTCTTTGAATTCTACTTGGTCACGCTCTGTCTGGTGTTTTTGTAGGGGAGGTATAGAACAGCTAAATGAACCAGACTTTGCTGTTTTATGCCATCTGCAGAACTCAGTGCCATTTTTTGCCATGGGTAGCAAAAGCAAGAGAAAGAAGCAACACAGCTTGACTCTTGGGTTCCCTTTTTAGTCTGAAAAATTGGAAGTTAGGAAAATAATTTACAAAGCAAAAAATGGGCAAGTTTGATTCTTCGTTTTGATAGAATAAATGTGAAAACCTTATATTTTTGTTCATTCGTGTAACTAAAACAGCAATATAATTACTTTATCTTTAGGTAATTTTTCACACAAAAGTACAGTATCTGATGCTTCTAAGACTTTTATTTCTGTACTTTTCAGTCAGCTGCAAGACTTCGCAAAATAGCATCTAAAGTACAGTCCCATGGGATCAAAAGGTAAAAGAACCCAAACATATATCTGAGATATGCTGTGACTTGTTTTTTTGTTAATTCTATGGGGGGTAGAGGTTCTCCCTGAATGTGTATAATAGAAAGCACTAGGGCTGTGCAAGGCTTCAGACCGTGCTTTGGATCCAGAGAAGCTTCAGATGCTTTGGTATCTGAAGCAGCATGTCTGGATCTAAGCGCTGGCTTCTTTAGGTTTTCTGAACCACTTCGAAAAAGCTTCAGAGCTGCCTCGGAGATAGGCTATAATGGGAAATCAATGAAATATCTATAACGTTGTTGTTTTTTGTCTGATTAAGATGAAACTTGCAGGGGTGATAGCTTCTGCTGAGAGCATGAAGCCTGCCAAGTTTCAACAAGATAGATGCAGGGATTTGGGAGGAACAGCACCCCAAATTCTTGAAAGTAAAACTCGTGTCACATCTATGTGTTACACCACAGAGAGGTGAAAATTGCAGGGGTAATGGCCCTTGGGTGAGGCCACAAAGCCTGCCAAGTTTCAAGAAGATCGATGCAGGGGTTTGGGGGGAACTGCACCTCAAGCTGCTGATAGGCAAAACTTGTGACAAAACTTCCAGATCGAAGCGGGAAACTGATCTGGAGCTCCGGATTGGATCGCTGGCATCCAAAGCGGCCAGATCCATGGCCAGATCCATAGCCAGATCAAATAGCTGCCTACTTGCACAGGCCTAGAGAGCACACACACACATGCACAAGCAAGCGCATTAGAGATCAGCAAGCAGTATCTGTATGGCATGTCTAGACTTCTGATTACATTATACTGTCCCTGTAAATCCCCATATGCATATACAGCACCTGTAGCAAATTCACTATGTTCTGTGTATTCTTCCTTATATCATTTTTCCAAGGAAAGGAACATAACTAGCATCATGAGTATCTTTTGATCAAAACCCCACCCAAAATAGCTATTTTTGTGGTATTCTCATCGAGGTTGCCTTTTATGACTAGGTGACTAAATCCTTGGATGATGGTGTCGCTGTGGATGTAGTCTTTCTAGACTTTAAGAAGGCCTTTGACTTGGTCTTTCACCCTAGCCTCATCAATAAATTAAGCGACTGTGGCATTAATGCCTACGCAGTTGGATGGGTAAAAAATTGGCTGGGGCGCACCCAGAGAGTAGTGGTGGACAGGTCGTACTCAACCTGGCGAGATGTGAGCAGTGGGATACCCCATCAACATCTT
This sequence comes from Crocodylus porosus, assembly GCF_001723895.1. NCBI lineage: Eukaryota > Metazoa > Chordata > Crocodylia > Crocodylidae > Crocodylus > Crocodylus porosus. The sequence goes on along the minus strand of NW_017728911.1, from coordinate 41,489,867 downwards.
CATCAGCGACTTGGATAAGGGGGTGAAAAGCATGCTGTCCAAGTTTGCTGATGACACTAAGATGTGGGGTGAGGTGGACACACTTGGGAGAGAGGCTGCAACTAGATTTAGACAGACCAGAAAACTGGGCAGATGACAGTAGGATGGAGTTGAACGTAGATAAATGCAGGGTGCTGCACCTTGGGAGAAGGAATCCACAGCATACATACAGGCTGGAGAGTTCCCTCCTTGAAAGCACAGAGGTGGAACGGGACCTTGGAGTCATTATTGATTCCAAGATGAACATGAGCCACCAGTGCCAGACTGCAGCCAGCAAGGCCAGCCATGCCTTGTCATGCAAGCCGGTCCAGAGAGGTGATACTCCCCCTCTATGCGACGTTGGTCAGGCTGCAGTTGGAGTACTGCATCCAGTACTGGGTGCCGCACTTTAAAAAGGATGTGGCCAGCCTGGAGAGGCTTCAGAGGAGGACCACTCGCTTGGTGAGAGGGCAGTAGGACAGGCCCTATGAGGAGAGACTGAGGGACTTGAACCTGTTCAGCCTCAGCAAGAGGAGGCTGAGGGGGGACCTGGTGGCTGCCTACAAACTCATCAGGAGAGATCATCAGCAAATAGGTAGAGCCCTTTTCTCCCCAGCACCACCTGGGATGACGAGGAGCAATGGTAATAAGCTGATGGAGAACAGGTTTAGGTTAGAGATCAGAAGGCAATATTTTACAGTTAGGGTGGCCAAAATCTGGAACCAACTTCCCAGGGAAGTGGTCCTTGCCCCTACCTTGGGCAAATTCAAGTGGAGGTTGGATGATCATCTGTCTGGGGTCTTGTGAACCCAGCATTCATTCCTGCCTGTGGCAGGGGGTCAGGCTAGATGATCTGTTCAGGTCCCTCTTGACTCTAGTTACTATGAAACTATATTCATGAGCCACTTTTTTTAATAGTATTTTATATGCTGTGCTGGCTAAGGGAAAAATCAGTCTAAATGATGAAAGGAAATGAAAGGGAGCTAAAGAGAAATATGAGGAGGAAGAAAGAAAAAGCCCTAGGTATATGAGAGGAAGGATAACTAAAAGGTTTAGAAGAACATGCATTAAGCAAAAGCAAGCAAAGGCAGGAAATCAAGCCACGGTACAGAAGGAAGAAGTAAATAAAATATTGCATGAAAGAAAATGAAAAGGAATATTAAAGATGAAGTCTTGGAGGGGAGTGATGGGAAAATTCATGCCATAAATAAAAAAAGTTGTGAAAAGAAAAGTAGAGCAGCTAGAGAGAGGTTGCGTTGTAAATGCAAACTGGAAGCATAGGAAGAAGGGTAAGCATAGGAAGGATAGGCCATTACCAGTGGGGTGTTACTGGATGGAAATAAGATGAGAGTTTTAGCAAAACGACATTTCTAGAATGACTGGGCCACTAGTCTCTGTCAAGGTCCTGGAAATAGGGGTCCAAGCCACTGAGAGAGGCTTTCTGAGGAATCAGGTGTGTCTGAGTTCTTTGGCTATGATTATCTGATGTGTATTTATTCCTTTAGAGTTAGGCCCAAAAAGGCAGAAGATGAGACAGTGCGTCGAAGGTCCATGCGCTTACAGAGGGTAGACCCATCGGGAATTCCACTGCCAGAACTTCCTGCGCAGCCAGAAACAGTCGTCGATGAACACGTGAGATGGGGGAGGGCAAAAGAAGAAATAAGTCAGTAGCCTTTGAAAACAATCTCTGTATTCAGCCCTTTGATTCCTGGATGTTGGGATCGGAAGGGACTTCAGCAGATTATCGAGTCCAATTCCCTGCCCCAGGCAGGAAAGAGCACTGGGGTTCTTCTTAAGTGTTGGTGGCTGTCACTTGTAATGTTTGACACTAATCTATTTTGTTCTATCCCTTGGAGATACTTGGGAAGTCTTTCGTGCAGTACCTAAAGGAAAGGGCAAATTCTTTCACCCTCATTTGTCTTGCTTAGTCATTTGCTTCAGGGAAGTGATCAGGGGTTTTGTGGAAACCAAATTTGAGATGAATCTCGACAGAATTTGCTCTGGACCATTCTATCAAAATGTAATCTGGTGATGGAAGTGGAGCATTCAGTAGTTAAGTCAATGTTCTGCACCTCAGACTGATGAAATAATTTCCCTGCTTTGTAATTTCATGATTGAATTTCTGATCATATGAAATATTCTTCGATTCATTGTGGAGTGGAATATTTGGAATATTCATTCCAAATATTTTTGCTGTTTTGCTTTTGTTTAACTGTAACTGCGGTCTGATTTTAATCTAGTTTCATCTTTGTCTGATACACTTACCTGTGTTGTTTGAGGACGTTGCACAGGCAACAGATAAAATCATATTCTTCTGAGCTGATCTAAATTTCTCTGTCGTGCTGCTGAAGTAATGTCAGTATTCTGCAATGCAGTCCTTGAAGAGAGTCTTTGCTGGGTGCAAAGGAAGAAATAAAAGGGGGAAAATATTAGGGTGGCTATTTGTTGACCCACTTGTACTTGCTAATTAATTTCCCTCCCTTTCTTTTAAATAAGATGCTTTAATAGGAGTTTTTCATTTTGATGCACCCTTTTCACATTGTAATATTGTAAAGTGTGGAAGATACAAGAGCTGAAGAGCTCCCTTTGCTTATTAATATTTCTAATGTGATAAATTAAGGGACAAAGTTGAAAGGAAAATAAATCATGCTATTTATTTAAAATAATTTCTACCCCATTTCTATCAAATAGCCTCTGTTGCCACCTGGACCTCTTCAGATGGTACCTGCAGACGTGAATACAAGCAAGGTGTCGACTAAGGAGTTTCTGGATAGCTGGGCAAAGATAAGTGAGGTATTGCTGATCAGAATACATTCTCTTTTTTGATAATGTACATTTAGTCTGAGCTCTTAATACATTTTTCTCCAAATAAATTTGTCCTTTCCCCTCCCCCATCCTTCTCTTTCATAATGTAGATAAAACCTGAGGATACAGAAAAGCATGTTTATGACATAAAAAGGTAATCATCAAACAATTTATTTCTTGAGCTCTCTAGTTTTACTTTTTTTTAATTCATTAATATTTTAATAATGTTGCCTAGATATGAAGACAGTCTGAGTTGTATGATCCTCAGTGAAGATGCTGTTACAAAAGTTGTCAAAAACCGAATCTGTTCTATGGCTATCCATCCTTCAGAAAGCAGGACGTTGGTGGCAGCCGGAGACAGGAGTGGGCAGATTGGTCTCTGGGATTTGGTAAATGCTTTGGCGTTACTGGCTTAAAGGAGGGGGACAGGGTTGTGTGTGAATTTTATGGGGAAAAAGCCAGGTAACTGGCCAAAAATGCAATTTTTAATTGTTTGAGGCCCACTGGAAGGGAAGCTCCATTTCTTGGTTGAAATATGTGACAATACAGTTCTTGGTGAGGGGGGATTAATGTTTCATTTTGCATGAGTTTAGGATGATTGCAGTGAGAGAATCATATCATGCCAAAAGACACATATATAAATCTTCTACAAGAGGTTATATATCATCCTTATATATTACCTCTTGTATAACCTCTTACATAATATCTTATTTATATAACCTCTTGTATAATATCTTGTTTATACAACCTTTTGTATAACTAACCACGAGCATATAAATACAAATAAATAACCATCACTATGGTGTGAGTTAGAAAACTTTAGAAAATGTAAAACACTTTAAAAATGACTAAGGAAGATTTTCTGTGCATTTTGGGTTTTGTGAATTTTATGTACAGTGTGTTTCAAACCAAGAGAGCCAGAAATGCATGCTTTTCCCTCTACAAACCTAGCTCTCCTCTCCCTAGAGCAGTGATTCTCAACCTTTTTAGACCTCGAACATGCTGCCTCAGTCTCGAGGCCCCCCCCTTGGAAAATGCCAGCTCTTAGTTTTCAGTCATTTTTGGACTACACAAAAAATAACAGAGCAATTCTTCTTTGGCGAAGAACTCAAGCTACAGGAGGGCATGATTGTTTTAACAGTATGAATTCTTACTTGAAATCTCTGTTTCTCTTGTCAATCCAGTTTGCACACTAGCAGTGCTAACATTGTGCAACACCCTGTGGCACCCTTAAAAGGATCTCAAGGCACCTCAGAGGGCCTTGGAATGCTGGTTGAGAATCACTGCCATAGGCAGGAGTCATCGAATTAGTTTCATAACCGTGCGTTAGTGCCTTTTTAGTTCTGGACCATCACTGCTGCAACATCACTTTTTTAGCTCACATTTATAATATGCACAAGCTGCAAAACCTACTTGTTTTGTTCTCAACCTTCTCCTTAATAACCACTGCTAAAGAAGTCACAAATAATATTTTAAGCTTTTTAGACAAGTACGTTTAGAAGAATAAATGTGTTGTTACCTACAGAGACCTGGTAACTGATGATGTGTTTTCTCTGATTTTTAATCCAAGATTACTGTAGTTAACACAGTTTAAAGGGCAGGCTATTGTATCTCTAAAAGAGAATATTAGTTCTAAAAAAGAAAATAACTTTGATTCTAAATTTAGTTTTGACAGTAGCAGAGAAAATCTTACTTTTTTGTGTTTAACTCCCAAACTGAATGTAACAAAAGCAAACAGATGTACAGGTTGTAATGAAAGTCATAGTGAGGTAGAGTTATGTTTTAGTTGTCACTGAAGTTGCAGTTTCTGTTGTGTCTCGGAAGTATAATTATGAAACTGAAAGTAAATCTTGCAACCCTTACAATTAAGCCAGGTGCACAGTGCTGAAAAGGATGGGGGGAAGAAAATCTAGACCTAGCAGTTGTATTTTCAGCTGCCTACAGTGAGCAAAATCATGCACTCCTCTACATTAGAGACACATTCTCTGACTTCACTTGTAATTTAGACTGAGCAAGGACTGCAGGATTTAATGCTGATGCCCAAATAAGAGTAATGTCTAAGTGTGGACTGCTGGAACCAATATCACTGCTATTATTTCAGCTTGCTGATTTATTTATTTTTTTAATGCAGCTTTTGGAAATGCAAGTCAGCATTTATTGTGATGCATTATTGAAACTTAAATGCTTATTGCTCTTGTAACATTTAAAGGTAGAAATAAATGTACTGGTTAATCTGTTATGTTCAGCCAATTTCTTGATTTTTTTTT
>NW_017728911.1:41477608-41484677 GCF_001723895.1 Crocodylus porosus | reverse complement strand
TGAACACCTTCAAGAGTAAATTGGATGCTTATCTTGCTGGGATCCTATGACCCCAGCTGACTTCCTGCCCTTTGGGCGGGGGGGACTGGACTCGATGATCTCCCAAGGTCCCTTCCAGCCCTGATGTCTATGAAATCATGGACACTTGCCATACTGAAAAGGTTAAAATAGTCTGGCAGATAACTCATTTTGACTCTGCATAACTCTTGCTTATTTGAACACTTTGCTTCTTTAAAGTGCATGTTTTAAAGGCAGCAAACAGATGCACATTGTATTTAGAGGGACTCTGGAATCTTAAATCACAGTGCAATGCAGAACTCCTCTTAGCTTTGGTTTGTTGCTCCTTCAGGTGAAGATAATGGCTATTATTCCATGATGGTCTCCATTGTGGGGCAGCTGTTTTCACTGAGCGCTCGCTCTCTTTTCCCCTGTATCCCCCATCTTTGGTTAAATCTTCCATGCTTCAAAGTATAATCAATTAACATACGTTAATTGGGGGTCTTCAAGAGGAGACTGGACAGGCACCTGGCTGGGATCACATAACCCCAGGGTTGGTGACTCTTTTCTTGCCTGCCGGGGCAGGGGGTCAGACTAAATGGCCCACCGAGGTCCCTTCCGATTCTATGAATCCAAGTCTAAGTGTTTTTAAGCCTTTTTAGCACTATATTATCTGGGAACAAGGACTCTTGGTAAGGAGGGAGCTACAATGGGCAATTTGGTAGGCCAGAGAACACTCCAGGATTGGGCCCTTTTCCTGAGATGGCTGCTTGAGGAACCATAGGTAGGGCCCAGTAGCGCTGTCATGTTGGGGAAGGAGACATAGGTGATGCTATGACTTTTGTACCCAAAAAGGGTACAAAAGTGAGAGGGTCATACGGGGCAGTTCTGCCACAGGAGTACATGACCACGCTTTTGTTTTTCTATGTTTTGGACTGTAAACTCTTCTTTTAGTGTCCTTATATAGTTCGTTTTCATTGGTCTCATGAATGAACTGTTTAAATGCCTTGCTCTTCAGGGGTAAGGCTGTCAGATATTCAGTCTGCACCAGTATTACTTGTAGAACAACAATGTAAGAGTTCTCAGCAGCAATTAAAGCAGTCTACATTGGATCCTGCACTTCAGTTATCGTGAAAGGTTGCCAGGGATTTCACTGATTAGTAAGACTGTATTTTGAAATAAGTGTATGCTGACTGACTTAAATCACTGTTGTGTGCTTAGGTGTACAGAAGCGAAGATGCCCAAATGTCCTCCTTCGACTTCTTGCAAGATAATGCCTCCACCTTAGTGGTAGGGCACTGGGATGGCGATGTGGCTGTTGTAGACAGACGAACACCGGGAACCTCTGCCGAGCTTTCTGCAAGCCTGAATTCCAAGGCCACGAGGACAGTCCACGTTCATCCAGTGAACAGACAGTATTTTGTTGCCGCTGGCTCAGTGTATGCAATTCCACATATGATTGTGATTCCTATGTTGTGTGTTCTGTTGTGGTTTCATGCTAGAACACTGGGAATTGGCTATCAATGGCATCTGTTTAGGTAGAGGTGCCATCCAATAATAGTTACGATGGGGAAATGAATTGAACCTTAATTTATATTGAAGGGCTTTCTGATTCTGCAGAAACCTATTCTTAAAAAAAAATCTCAAAGCTGGAAATAATTTGGCTTTTCTAATACTTTGGTGTTGGGAAAGGACTTACGAGACTGCTCCATTTTTGAGGAAAAGAGTATGACAGACCCTCCAGTTATCCTTCAGGAATTCTGAGTGGCACTGTAGGGTTTTTTTAATGTATGAGAAAATAAGGCCTTTAACGTTGTCCTGTGACAGACATTATAAACATAATTTTCTGTGGATATTGCAGCAATGTTTGCATTTATGACGTACGATCCCTGAAGCATGCCGGAGACAAACCTGTATGCCGTCTCAATGGGCACACAAAGAGTGTTGCTTCTGCGTATTTTTCTCCTGTTACTGGGAACAGAGTGGTGACAACATGTTCTGATGATAAGTTGAGGTAAGAGGATGTTGGAAGGAAGTTTTTTGCATGGCGAAAACCAGTTTGGCTATAAATGCAATTTATTGTCTTTCAAGAGTAAATTGGATTCTTGTCTTGCTGGGATCCTATGACCCCAGCTGACTTCCTGCCCTTTAGGCCGTGGGCTGGACTTGATGATCTTCCAAGGTCCCTTCCAGCCCTAATGTCTATGAAATCTATGAAATAACTTTCTTTGCTTAACATTTTTAATGAAAACTGTTCAAGAAATTGTAACAACAAATATGATTTTCTCATTCTTGCACTTTAATTCTCTTTTCTGTTTGGGTTCAACAACAGCAAATATGAACTATACATAGGTGTATCTTCAAAATCTGAGTAATGAAGCTCAGTATCACACCTAAAAATCCCTAGAATCCAGATTTCTTTTTGACACAATTCTACTAACACTTTTACTTTTACAGGCAATCGGGTGCTTTTATTTAACTGCCTGTAGCTTGATTAAGCACATGGCATAATAAGAACCAAATTTATGCTGTAGGCTGTAGTTTAAAAAGCTGGCCTCCCTTTCCGTGCTGTCAGTTTGATCATAGTGCATGTGATTTTGCCATCTAAGCACTCAATTGCATCCACAAATTGGGTGGCTTAAATGCTTAAAAGACCTAAATGGCACAAACAAATAGTAGGTAAAACTTGAAGACCTGGGTAAGGCTTGGCTACAAATTTGACCCCAAAATGTTTGTTCATTGTTGTTTTTAAGGACACCAAAAATTAGACATGTTCTCTCTGTCTCCCCTTAAGAAAAGAATATGTGTCACTTCATGTGTATATTTAATTCCAACTCGGTATAGCCAAGAGGATGTGCAGCTTATGAATGCCAGCTCTTTATGGTTGTATTGTGGAATAAACCTCGGAAGGAAGACTATTGCTGTCAGAAGAGACCCAACCTAAAAGTTCAAACAGTAAGAGTTAAATCACATGAGTGCTGAGGTGTGGATTAGCTTTCAAAGTGAGTGACCTGCAACTCAAGCCCTACAGGGGCATGAACACAAAGTAATTCTGTTCCAAATGAAAAATTTGGAGCATATGTATCAATGACAATTGGACCTTTATAGACCTGGACCCAAACTAGAATTGATAAATACTATACCTTTTACTGTGTTCCGCATTTGTATTTATCTTGTGATAGACAGGCAATGTTCTTTGAGTCAATGTGATATCTTTTATTAGACCAACTGAGTAGCTGGAATAAAGTTTTTTGTAAGAGTCACCCTTCTTCAGGCATAGGAATTCTGCTGTTCTGAGACTCCAAGGAATGAGAAGCTAAAAGTGTGGCAGGATGTCAGTGATAATGGAAATAGGCAGAGATTAGAAAGACAAAAGATAAAGGAAGAGGAAGAGAGCATTGGGGAAAAAAGGCCAAAGGGAAACACTACAGTGGTAATAAAGCAAGGTAAAAAAGAGGCTCTCAGTGAAATAGCTGGATATTAGGAAGACAAAGGGCAGAAAAGTAGGGGAGGGAAGGGGAGAAGAGTGTGTGGGGGTGAAAAGTTTTTAAGAGGTCAGGTCTGGCAGGTGGTCAGGCAGGTTGTAATGCATTGTAAATCCAATGTCTGTATTGAGCCCGTGATTTTTTGTGTGCAGTAGATTTATGAAGTGGAGCTCGTAGGCTCATCTACGAAAGGTGTGTTGTAAGTTCCCTTTGAGAATTAGAACTGGGAGATCAGAGCCGGAGTGGCTGTCCTGTGAGAGGTGTGCCCCCACAGGTAGTTGGGTGATAGATTTTTGGTGTGCGTTCGTTCTGGTGCACAGTTGTTGTTTTGGTTTCTTCTCATGATAGAATATTCATAAACCTTTTAAAGGTAAAAGTCCTGGTTTTAGTTAAATACGTTTTAACGTCATTTTCACCTTGTTTTGTTTTGTAGGGTCTATGATACCAGCTGTTTATCTTCGACAGTGCTGCCTTTTGCGACTGTTAGGTAAGCAACACACCAGGGCTGAAGATGTAGGTCCTGTGTCTGGTCTGTACTGTAACACCAGCACCATCTTGTGCTGGCAGATCCCAGGTTACACAGTCCCTTCTGTGGGGAAAAGAGGAATGGTAAAGGCTACTTTGCTCCCTGGTGACTCACAACAGCTGGAACAGCACCTGGTGTCCCAGACCACTGCAGCAGTTAGAGCTGCGGTGGTGGTACTCTTGGTTGCATGGAGGAGTGGTCTCAATTGGCCACTGAACTGAGTATCGGGGTCATGTAAAGCTGCCTTTACTTGCCCACCTATCCAGCCGGGGCACAGCCTGCACACAACCCAAAGCTGAGGCCACGAAGTTTGTGGGAGAAGTTTTTAATATATTTTATTTAACCAAGGCATGGAGCCAGTTTTGTGTCTGTTTTTGTGTTTTTAAAAATATAAGGTTAAAACACCAAAAAAAAAAATATTTTGAAACACCTCAAAGTCTCAGCTTTTGATCATGAAGAGCTGTGTTTTTAGACACAGGGATATTTATTTTCCTTATTTCCTTCCCTTCACTCTTGCCTCTCAGGTCCAAATGCTTACAAACCAGTCGCCTAATCAAGAAGGGCTGGGTCCTTTCTCTGATACTGGGCATAGCTAATGTAAGGTCACTAAAGGACTGGGGTGTGCTAGGGCTCCTGTGGGGACTAAAACTGGTTTGGGGGTCTTGCCCTTCTGTCCAGAGTCAGACCAGTTGCCACATTTTGGAATCAGGAAGGAATTTGACCCCATAGGCAAATTTGTGCAGGAAGTAGGGGGTTTGCCTTTCTCACAGCAGGGAGCCTGGCCCTCTCCCTTGGATCTTTAACCACTATTGCAGCGGCCGGAGACAGACAGCCCTTGTTCCACTGCTTTACCCAGACCAGTTTAGGGGACCTTTGTCATCTCAAGGCAAAGGCAGAAAGCCTTTGTAGTTGTGTGACAGTGTTGACTAGTTTTAGGAGTATGCTACAGCAGGACAAGTCTGGGGTTGTTTGGATAGCAGTGATCCTACTTGGAGCAGGGTGGTGGATTAAGTCAGCTCTGGAGTCCTTTCCAGCCTTACTTCTCTATGATTCTGAGTGGCTTGGAAAATTTACACTTTTTTAATGGTTTTTTAAGTATTTTCCTTATATTTTCACCAGAAGATGCAATCAAAAGCTTCAGTGGTTTTTTTTAAGTGGTTGCTGACATTGAAGTATTATTTGGTATACTTTCCTTACCTCCTAGTCCTCCCTTCTGTCCCTTCACATCCAGCTGTTGAGTATTGACTATCCTGTCTAACAAAGCCTGTAGGCGATGCTGTTTGAAGCAAGCATATATAAGCATGTGGAAATGGATAATCTAAGTTTAAGCAAGTATTAGGATTGGCTGTATTAAATGCGTATCTTTCTGAATTTAGTGTTTAATTTTCACATTTTATCTCCCTTCTTATTTTTATGAATAGACATAACAATAACACAGGACGCTGGCTAACTAGGTTCAGAGCAATCTGGGACCCTAAGCAGGAAGACTGCTTTGTGGTTGGCAGCATGGCACGCCCAAGACAAATAGAAGTCTACCAGGCCACTGGGAAATTATTGCACTCTTTCTATAATATAGATTACCTGGGTTCTGTATGCTCCATCAATGTCCTGCACCCCACTCAGAATATTCTAGTGGGCGGTAACTCCAGTGGCCGTCTCCATGTTTTCAAGGATTGAAAAATGTTGCTGACTTTTTTTTTTTAAATGTGTTGCAGGTTCAGTAAGTATGAAACTATTCTTAAGCTAATTGTATTTGCTTGGGGCAAAAAGTGCATTTAAAAATTCTAAAAATAAAGTGCATGTAGTTGGAAGCATTCAGTATTTTTGTTAAATTTGTAGCAGCTCCATCCTAACAACAAAATACTGGAAAAAAGCTGCATATATGTCAGATTTTTAAAAAACAGCTTAAGTATGATTTTTACTGGGTAGTCATCAAAAATAGCTTGACTGTTAGACACTTTTTTGTGCTGACTGTCGCAGTATAAAAACCCCAGGCTTGGGCCTCAGGTGGTTTTCACATATGGTATGGTCAGATTGTGGCTTTTTCAAAATATGTCTGAACCCAGACCTTGATTATGCTGTTTATTAATAAAACATGCCATTTTAGTAAAATGTCTGATATTGTCTCATAAAATCTTGCTCTCAGAATTGATTCACATTGGTGTGGGAAGATGGATGCTGTCAAGTGCACTGAGAATTGGGCAAAGAAGTGAAATGCTGCATATTGAGTCAGGCAGTTGTCTTGGGATACTGCAGAAATAGACATCCTCATTCCCACTTCCAAATCCTTAACAAGCGGTGCCGCAATGGCATTCAAAGATAGGCCTAAAACAGTGGGTAAAAAGCTGGTGATCATCCATAGACTGTGAGTGTGCCAGCCCGTTTCACGTGCATGATTAGTACAGCAACACCTGCGAGCCCCTGGTTGAGGATCAAGACCCCATTGTGCTAGGCACCACGTACATGAAACCTAGATGCTTCTTGTCCCAGAGAGCAATGATGCAGCCAGGAGCTCAACCCAGAGAGAGGTAGTGTGGAAAGAGATGCAACATAGGATATAATGTAGACACACTCAGCTCTTGTGAGGCTTTGTGATTATGCAAATTACCTTGAACAAAGGCAGGAGCAGTATCTCAGGTTTCAGGTGGTCAAAGTTGCTGCTTTTTTGGGAAATTATGAAGACTGAATTTTAAAAATCAGCTAAAATTCAGTATCTTCTACGTTTTGGGTATCCAGGTTGTAGCCGTATTGGTCTAGGGGAAAAAAGCAGTCAGAACTCATGGTAGAGGTGATATTTTTTTATTAGACAAACAAGATTCTTGCAAAAACATATTTTAAGGGTATTTGTGCCCAAAAGCTTGCAATTAAATTTTTCTGCAAAAATCTTGTTGGCATACTAAAAGATATCACCTCTACCGTGAGACCTGATTGCTTTTTCCTCTGGATATGTAGTTTCTAGGGTCGGAAGGGACCTGAGCAGATTATCAAGTCCGACCCCCTGCCATGGCAGGAAAGAGTACTGGGGTCAAACGACCCTGGCAAGGTGTTCATCCAGCCTCCT
>NW_017728911.1:41438865-41476773 GCF_001723895.1 Crocodylus porosus | reverse complement strand
GGCCCGAGGACCGAGCCCTGGGGGACCCCACTGCCCACGTCCTTCCAGGTCAAACATGACCTGTCCCCCACCGCTCTCTGGGTGCGGCCCTCCAGGCAGTTGGCGACACATCTGACTGTGTGGGTGTCGACACCACAGCCCCCAGTTTCTTAATGAGAATGGGGTGAGAGACAGTGTCGAAGGCCTCCCAAAAGTCCAAGAAGACGATGTCCACTGCTACCCCTGCATCTAAGGATTTGGTGACCTGGTCGTAGAAGGCCACCAGGTTGTTCTGACAGGACCTGCCGCTAATGAGCCCATGTGGGTTGCCCCTAAGCATAATCTTCCCCCTCGTGGACATGCGCCAGGATAACGGTCTCAAAAAGCTCCCCCAGGATTGAGGTAAGACTAACTGGCCTATAGTTCCCGGGTCCTCCTTCCTCCCTTTTTTGAAGATGGGAACCACGTTGGCCTCTTCCAGTCCTCTGGCCCCACACCAGAGCACCATGAGTACAACCTGGATATCTGATTTTAACTGACATGTAGCTTCTGCTAGTCTGCCAATACGAGGTGGCTTAAATGCCATGCCTTCACTGTGACATGCCATCAGCATACAGTGCAGTAGCTAATTTGCTGTAAACGCAGTGATTTAAAGGTAGAGCACTGGAGGGCATCCATCCCACACTGGTAATGCTGCTGGCGGCCTTCATTTACACAAAGATACGTGCAAGAGCTTAGCAGGAGGTGGTGCTGTTTGACTGCATTTCGCTGCAGCCTGGCCAGGCCTTAGCTCTTGGTGCTGGAGCTGTGAAGGGAGAGGCTTTCAGTTCTGTGTAAGGGGTGCTGGTGTAATGGGGCGGTTCTTCAGCGTTCACTCTGCCGTGTAAACAGCATAATCAGATGTAATTGTGATAAGTAAGCTGTGACTTGTACTGAGCTGAGCAGACAGGCAGGGAGATGCAGCCGTCTTTCTCATGGGCCAGATTCATCTTCCTGCTGTACAGCATCAACTTTCACCACGCTGGCAGTACATGTTTATAAAGGGCCCTGCGATCTCCCTGGTTCACCTGTGTGCTTTGAAGGATGGATTTTTGGAAAACGCAAAATCTAGACACAAACTCTAACAGCCAGCCAAGGGTCTGCAATGAATCTGCAAGGTCATCATGCTAAGAGGTGCGTGACGTTTACTTGTCATTTTTGTGATGGTTTAGCTAAGATGAGCAAATGCCTCATTCCTCTCTGTGGGAATCTTGCTTGTGCAATTTGGATATTGGATTTAAAAGCCGGTTTCTAATCAAATAAAAGTGGTGATGAAGCTACATGCATTTCAAAAAAGCAAAAAAAACCAAAGAAAACCCAAGGACCAAAAAACCCCTTCAACCAGTCAAATAAGCACTTTCCTTAAAAAGAAAAAAACCCAACTCCTTGTTCATGATATTTAAATATTTATTTCAATTTAAAAATACTTTTCATGGCACCAATGATTTTATGCTAACTACATACTGAATATGTAGAAAAGGTACATTTGTTTTGAAGGAAAATGTAACTTACAGTATTTGGCACATGAAAGGTTAATTTCTATATCTTTATGAAAACTAAGAAATTCACATTTTCAGGTATTTTTATCCTTTACTGCTTAAAGATGCAGTCGCTATTCTTTATTGAGAGTTTTGTTTCCTCTGATATAAGAATCTATGGATTCTTTTTCTAGAAAGACAAAACTAACTGGCAGCGAAACACGAGACTTCATGTGGAACATACAGAAAAAGCTAGATTAAAAAAAATTACCAGTTGTAATGGTTTAAGGGTAAAATTCTGGGTGAAAATTGCCAAGGGGTAGTCTAGATAGGGTGAAGTCCAGTCCCACTGTTCTAAAAGCAAATTGATGTCAAAGTTTTCAAGGTCAATAGTTTGTGTTGTGGTTTTTGAGAATTGAAGATGTTCAATGCAGAAGAGAGTTGGATTTGAAGACATCACTAAATGACAATGGTATTATTATGACATTACACAGGTAACCTTAGCGATTAAAATAATGGAATACTGCATCTTTAAAGGACCTGGGATGAGAAAAATGTCAAGTTTAAGACGATCACGCACTGCATAGAAACACCATTTACTACAGACTGAGGTAGGAACACTACACTAAAAGTTAATTTTGCTATGTTGCATAAAACAGTATATATCCATGTAAAAATCTATCCTTTTTCTCTTAGTAGGCATTCATTATTTAATCTACCTTTACAAGAGTTATTAAATCAAATGCAAAACTTTTCAGTTCTTGTGACAATCCAGTGGCCAAGGCTAATTTTTAAAGTAACATGAGAAAGCTGCGTCTTTGTTGGGGTCTGGCAGGTGCTAGTTTTAAGTGGACTTTATTTATTGCAATGACATAGTCAAAGTCCAGTTGACTTCCAGGATTATTCGATATAGTGAAAATTTGATCACTGTGTTCTTTTGCCAAATAGTAAATGACTTGACTGGGACAGAGCCATAGCAGAGCTGTGGAGGGAAGAGTGCAAATGCTGACTCTCCAGCAGCGCTTCGCTCACGTGTGCGGTGATGGTTGGTGGTGAGCGCAGAGACAAGAACATGAAAATCAGACTCTTTATTTAAAGTGTGATTATGGCCCCGGCTTGCTTGAAATCTCTCCCTGAGATGAAATAAAACTCTTGCTAGTCTGTGTTCACTGTGTTTTGTTAAATATGCCCAGCTTCTCAGAAAACTTAATAATAATGGCTTTTATTGCTCCCCTTACAAATGGACTGCCATCTTTGCCAGATAAAGATTCAAGTGTTTATGCCACAAAGGAAATTAGTGAGTTATACATTTTGCTTAAGGATAGATATATTTGCCTGTTTTTGTTTTTTTTTTTTTCAGTGTTACCTCCACTTCTGTAATTCTGGTCTCTTTTTTCCTTTGCAAAACCACAAATTCCTATTCATTTTTTTTCCAAACTAGCAACGGGTTAATCCAGTGTTAGATTTCCATTCTACAAAACCTTTATTCTCAGAAGTATTTTCTTACTTGAATCATTTTGTACATCACGCTGCGTTCATCCGATCCATAAAGTAAAAAAAGACTTGATTAGTATTAATAACAAAATAGCATTTTGTTGTTAAAATATACGTTGAAACAGTCTCTTTTTTTTGTACAAAACAAGTACAACTTTCTGAGGCAAAATGTCTTTCAAATAAATCAGGCATGGTGACTGCTTGGCTACTCACTCGGACTTTGTCAAACAGAATTGAGTACATATGTTTCCTAACCCCAGGTACTAACTCCCACCTTACTGAGGGGCTCTACACCTCTATGATGATAAACTCCACACCTCTGGAGCACTAAAGGTTCAAGGCTTAAAAAAATCCACAAAAGGCTGAGTGTGTAGATTAGGATCGGTATTCACGTTCACATCACGCTATGCTACCTAAAGAAATAGACTGACACCGCCACTCCCAGCTGGGCTGTCTTGCGCCTACTCTGCTGCCCTTTGCGACAAACCCAAATGCTTTACAAAGCCCCAATGGGGTTGCCTTGCACCAGGATGTTTTTCCAATTAAAATGAAGCCAGGAGCCATCGGCAACAAACCTCTGGCTAGTACGAGGCAATCTCTCTCTCCCATGACTATTTGAAAGTGGTAGTGTTGTGCCCAGAGTTCAATAAAAGAACTATACACGAGTATTAAATTACAACTCAGTAGCACCATAACTATCGCTCCTGCATAATACTATGTCTCAGCTATTGGCTGATCCTAATACAATAATCAGTAGTAATATTAAAATAAATTCCTCTTTGTATTTGATACTCTCAAAGTAATACGCGCATCTATGAAAATCAAAATTAAAAACTTAAATTATCCTGCAGACACCCGAGGGTGAGAACAGAACAGTCGAGCGCTTCGGGAAAGAGGCTCCCTAAAGAAATGTGTTTGGAGCTGGCATGAGTCAGTCCCTTCCTTCTTCCCGGAAACAAGCATCCTAGGTCGCAGTGTACTTTGATCATGAAAGGAGGACTTAGTTTATGTGCCGATGGTACCACGATGGGTCCCATGTTCTGGGAACAGGTAGCAGGGATCTTCTGAATCCACCTGGCTAGATATGGGGAGGCGCCATGCCTTCAGGTGTCAATGAGCAGGCTCAGTGCGGAGCGGATTTTGCAGGCAACCCATCGCCTGAGGGGACAAAAGTATTGATAATGGAACTGCTCGAACTCGGGGGTCTGGCGAATATCACGGAAAAAGGCAATGTCAAGGTCAGACTCGGTAAGGACGATCAGGAGGAGGAGCAAGACAAAGAGGAGTCCCACTGTCACAAGGAGCAAACGGAGGACACTTAAAACAAACTTATTCACCTGTTCCGCCTGAGTCCCGGCACTGCCCCCCAGGCCCTGACACAGCGCCCTCAACTCCCCGCCCAGCGCCTCCACCTCGGCCGCGCTGGGCGTGCTGGCCTCCGACTCCTTCTCCTCCTCGATGCTGCAGGGCGCCCCGTTGATCTGCCGCGACAGCAGCATGAGCTCCAGGCTGTGCTCGGCCACCGGCGTGGGCAGCACGCTGTCCGCAGGGCTGTAGTTCTCGTCCGCGATCACTGCCACCCGCTCGCTGCTCTCGGCGCGGCTGCTGCGCCCGCGCGGCATGAAGGCGTCGCTGTGCGAGGATGAGCGCACCGGCGTGGAGTGCGCGCTGTCCCGCAGGGACTCCAGGCCTGGTGAGGACAGAGACACAGGGTGAGCGGGCAGGTAGACAAGGCACCTGCGGGCTGGACTCGGACGGGGGGCTGCAAACGACGAGCAAGCAGCAGGACGTGTGCCGTGGAAAGGGAGTCAGTGTGCACACGGGAAACGGTGCAGCGGTGGGAGCTGAAGCACGCAAAACCAGCCACCCCTGGGAGCTGCAAGGGATGCGTCCTCCCCCACCCCACTCCCAAGTCTGCAAAGCTGTGCCCAAGCCCCCAGGACCCTTCTGTGGTGCACCCACAGCCCCTCTGGAAAGCAGTGATGCAAAGCAAGGTGAGAAAGCGGGGCTGGGAAGGGCAGCGCCTGGACCCCCTGAGCCTCCCTGGCGGGAAAGGCAGCAACCACCAAAGTTGTGAGCTGAAGTCACAGCACTGAGAAGTCTCCACATGCAGGGATCTGCTGTCGGGAGGGTGCCCTAGCCCGAGTATGGGCTCCGGGCATCCCTAGCTCACAGGGAGGAGAACAGGATGGGACTCAACACAGACAAGTGCAAGGTGCTGCACCTGGGGAGGAAGAGCCGGCACCATCCCTACAGGTTAGGGAACTCCCTTCTCGTCAGGGCAGAGGCAGAGGCAGAAAAGGATCTTGGAGTCATCGCTGATGCCAAGATGAACATGGGCCGGCAGTGCAGGGATGCGGTCAGGAAGGCCGACCGCACCTTGTCCTGCATCCACAGATGCATCTCGAGCAGGTCCAGGGAGGTGATCCTCCCCCTCCATGCGGCACCAGTCAGGCCGCAGCTGGAGTACTGTGTCCAGTTCTGGGCGCCGCGCTTCAGGAGGGACATGGACACCATGGAGAGGGTCCAGAGGAGGCCACTCGCATGGTCGGGGGCAGCAGGGCAGGCCCGACGAGGAGAGGCGACGGGACCTGAACCTGTTCAGCCTCCACAAGAGAAGGCTGAGGGGGATCTAGTGGCCTGTTGCAAACTAGTCGGGGGGACCAGCAGGCACTGGGGGGTCCCTGTTCCCCCGAGCACCGCCAGGAGTGACCAGGAATAACGGTCACAAGCTGGCAGAGGGCAGGTTTAGGTTAGATATCAGGAGGCGCGACTTCACGGTCAGGGCGGCTAGGGTCTGGGACCAGCTTCCAAGAGAAGTGGTGCAGGCTCCTACCCTGGCGGGCTTTAAGACGAGGCTAGACGATCACCTTGCTGGGGTCATTTGACCCCAGTACTTTTTCCTGCTATGGCAGGGGGTCTGACTAGATGCTCTACTCAGGTCCCTTCCAGCCCTACAAACTATGAAACATCCTGCCCTGCCCTCCTCCTCCTGCCTGCCTCACAGCCCTTCCTCAAGCTAAGAGGATTGTTCTGCACAGGCTTCGTGCACGCAGCCCTGGACTATTGCAGAGTCCCTGCCACAGGCACAAAGCCCGGTGGTCCAGAGGGGCTCTGACCTTGCAGCAATGGGAACAGCGCCCCGAGATACAATCCCCGCAGACAGAGCGCGGCCCAAGGCCAGACGCTAAGCAGTGCACAAAGAGCAGGGAGCCTTGGCTCACTGTCCCTGGCTGAGCGGCACATAGTCCACGACTCATGATCCCCGCCACCGTGTTCGTTTCTCTGCTGAGTGCTCAGGGCCAAAGAAAACCACGCAACCTGGGCCCATTTCAGGAGACCTTTCTTGTTCCCTCCTGGCAGGCCCTTCAACCCTCCCCCAAGGCCTGGCACTGCAGGGGGCACACGCGCATGGCCCGTTTCTCGATGGCATCTGCTTGTCCCAGTCGAGCCTCGCTGCTGGAGCGCGCTTCCAGTGCAAGGGCATCGTTTCACCAGCGAGGCCTGAATACTGGTCTCACAGCTTCTCCTTGGCATGAAAGGAAACAAAGCAGCATCTTTATTCTAGGTGGCTGCCGTAACTCCTTCAGGGCCCTTGTCTAGGGAGGAAGGGAAGGAGAACAGAGGAAAGTTTGCATGCGGCAAAATTAGGGATTTGCATTCAGCAAAATTAGACCGAAGCAAAAAGCATTTGGATAACCAATGGCCAGAATAGCCGCCAGACACAGGCAGCGCCACCCTGAATGCCACCAGCTGCAGGTCTCTTCCTCAAAGCAGCGGGAGTCGTTGCCTGTACAAAAGCCCGGAGAGCACCGAGCTCGCCACCCGCCTGCTAATCCCAGTGGTCAGGGTGGAGCTGTTGGCAAGGAGGACACATTTCCAAGCAGCTCTTCTGGCATCTTGCTCCATTAATAGACTGGTCTGGCCAGCACAGGTCATGGTGCCCCTAAATGTGCACTGCCTAACACTAAACCGCACGAGAGACTACTGAGTGCTGGTGGCATAAAAGACGTGGCAGTGAACTTGAGCAGTGGCTGAATGCGCCGCGGTTTGCCCACGATGCAGCACAGCTGAGCTGTAATCACAGGATGCTCTCGGGTGACGCTCCTTCATGGAGCCACATTGCTTGGCTCTGGGAACCTGCAAGAGTGACTCCCCCAAAGCAAAATGTTGAGGTCTCGTGGGAGAAAGAGGCCCTTCAAAGTAGCTGCTTAACCTGTTCATGCCTGCTAGGGTCCAGGCTACAGCTTTCCCCTGGAATAGACGTCCCACCCCTGCTCCAAGCAGGACCAGCCCCCAACTACATCATCCCAGCCAAGCCTTTGTCCAGCCAGGTTTTAAACACCTCCAAGGATGGACGCTGCACCACCTGTCTGGGCAGCCTGTCCCAGTGCTTCACCACCCTCCTGGTGAGAGAGTGGTCCCTAACATCCAACCTCAACTTCCCTTGCTGCAGCTTGAGCCCATTGCTCCTTGTCCTGTCATCTGCCCCCACTGAGAACAGCCCAGCTCCGTCCTTTTTGCAGCCCCCCTGCAGGGAGGTGAAGGCTGCTAGTCAACCCCCCTCAGTCGTCTCTGCTTGCTGAAGGACGTCTCGCAGATGGAGGGAGGCTGTTTGCTGCAGCTGTTCCACAGCTAATGCCTCTTGCCGTACAGACAGCGGCTGCATCGCACCGGGTTGCAAAGCCACGGCTGGCTCAGGGTTGATTCGACTCCGAGACAAGCGATGAGAAACTCTCCCAGCTCCCCACACCCATGCCAAGGGCTGTTTCTAAACTGCCCTGGGGCAAGCTTGCTGACGGCAAAGGAGCCTTTCCAGCCTTACCCCGATAGTCTTGTCCATTTTCCACATGCTCCCAGGGCTCACTCCAGGCTGCTGCGATGCTGTTGGCCAGCCTGTTTCTGCATCTCTTCAGTAAACCATCAGCAGCACTCTTACAGGCTTGCATTATGCCAGCTTTGACAGCTTCCACCAGCAGCAGGTTTAACAGCATCTCAACTATGCTATTCTTGTACAAAGATAATCTCCGGTGCTGAACCAGCTACACCAGCTCGTTGCCAGCCCAGAACAAGTGCCAGGAGAAATGGTTTTGCCTGGAGTCCTGCAGCGATACAGTTATGCTGTTATTTGATCTGTCCTCCTTGCACAACTGCCAGGGGGGGCTGCGCTGGGAGCTTTCTAAGCAAGCACTTCATTAAGTTCGTTATTAATCCCAACACTACACTCACTGCCCCTGAGGAGGACACTGACACAGATGTTTTGCAGTTGCTTAGCCACAGACATCGCGCAGGGGTTGCCAACAGGGAACTAAGTGCCCAGGTGCAAGGATGCTGGTGCAAGGCTGCGCGGTGGTGGTGCGGTAGGACTTGGACTGGGCTGTGCCGATGCTCTTGCTGGGCCCAAAGCTGGAGCTGCCTGACCAGAGGGTCTTGCCCTCCGCTCAGGGTCTGACTGATGCCAGATTTGGGGTCAGGAAGGAATTTTACCCCATGGTCAGACTGGTATGGACTGGGTGGGAGTCGCCTTGCTCCGGAGCGGGGGCACGGCCGTCTATCTGGGATCTCGAGCATCTGTTGACATTTCGCAGAAGCGGCACACTAGCTGCCGCGGTTCCCTGCGTTACCAGGTTCGGTGTTAGGTGCGTGGCGTGTCAGGGTTGAGGGGAGTCGTGTGTCGAGTTTGGATGATGGTTTGCACAGGGCAGGGGTTGGACTAGCTGTGACCTCCCCCAGGCCCTCCCAGCCCCACAGCTCTATACTTGTATGATAAGGTGCATCCCCCTCTGCCCCCGTCTTCAAGGTGAGCAGAGGCAGGTTGTGCCAGCCTGACCCCCTGGTTTCCAGTGACGAGAAGGCAGCTGTGTGCCCAGCGAGGGACCGGCTGTAGCGTGCCCTGTGGGCTTCTGCAAAGCTGATGCTGCTGGCTTGGCTCACAGGGCAGACGGGCCCAACCCCGGGCAGAGCCGTGGTCCTCCTGCTGCCTCTGAGTAGGACTGAGCTCATGCACCGGGAGAAAAGAGGGTCCCCAGGTTGCTACTGCATGCACACGTTCGCTCCCCAGAGCGGAAAGGGCTCGCTGGCAGCCTGCGGGCATATGAGGTGCTTGAATTCAAAGGGAAATGCTCCTGGGCTTACACCAGGCCTCCACCCGCCGTCCTCAGCGAGCACCAGTGGACTGAGGCAGGAAGCATCTGGTGCAGCAAAACTGCGGGGGCCCGTCTGCCACGGGCGCTGTCCTTCCTGCCCCCACGAGCTGCTCCAGCGCGCGGTTTATGACGGGGCCCGTCCCTCCGATTCAGGCATCCCGTATGCCTAGGACAGGCAGCGCGTGAATGACCCGCACGTGCCCACCTCCCCAGGCAGGCCGGCGCCCACCTCCGCGGCCCGGCGAAGCGCTGCCGTTATGCTGCAGAGCCGCAGACTCGCTCCTGGCAGCGAGACAGGTAGGACTCGCCGTTGCCAACCTTCCCGCTGCCCCATGCTCCCACCTCAGGTGCAACCCATGCCTTTGTGTTTAAGGGCTGGGGCAACACACCCTGCCAGGCGTCACGTCGGGGCAGAGCGGGCGAGACCCAGGAGCAAGGGATCTAGGCGGCAAGGAGGAAGGGTGGACGGTGCTGGGACCCAGCCTGGCACCGGGTCGGAGACGCTGATCTCTGGGATGAGACTGGAGCTGGCGGCGGGGTGACCGTGTGTTTGAAGCTAGAGACATCTCCTAGGGGGTCCCGGCCCCTCTGGGCAGAGCGAGACGTGGTCACTGATCAGGCGACGGAGGAAGCAGGACATAGTCCCTGCAGCCAAGGGCCCAGGTATCTCCACGCCCGCGCTCCTGCACCATCCCTGCGGGAGAGGCACGCTGTGCGCGCGGACCATGGCTCGTCCCCAGCGTGCCCACGGGCTTCTCCGCTGCTCACTTGGAAGCGGTGTGGGACGAAGCCCTGCTGAGGCCAGTTGTTTCACGTGAAAGCCACAGGGCCATCCCAGCACTGGGGTAGCTGTTCTTGCCCCAGCAGCGTCTCCACCCTCAGCGGTCACTACGCCTTTGCCAGTAAAGGGCTGGGGGTCACGCGAGCGCACACCGGGCCTGCCCAGCTCCTGGCTGTGCGCTGTGATTTTTTGCTGCCCATCGCAGCGGTGTCCAGGCCCCTGCGGATGCCTCCCTAGGGACGCGCCAGCCTTACCCCGCACAAATCTGCAGGCTCCTTGCACCCAGCCCTGCTCCGCCGAACCCCCTGCCCTGCTCCCTCGGTGGTGGGAAAGGCCGTATCCCGACTCACTCCCCGCGGCACAGACTGGGTGGCCGGTTACCCGGTGCAAGCTGGTCGCGCGGCTCCCATGACGCGGTCTGGTCCGAGCCGGCGAGGGCTGAGAAGAGGGGCAGGGCGCCAGGGCTCGGCCCAGCACCCATACCCGTGCATCCCGGCAGCGGTGGTTGATCAGGCGCAGGTGGACGCCGACCTTGGTCCCGCTCTGGACCAGACGTGTCACCGCGGTGCTGGGAAGAGCCGGTGCCGGCAGCCGCGCGGGGCCAGGCACCGGGGCACTGCCCAGGGAAGGGCTGCGCCGGCTCCCCGCAGGGCCGCGTGACACCAGGGAGCCAGAGCTATTTCGGGGCGAGCTGCAGGCCGGGGAGTGCTCATGTGCGAGTGAGGAAAAGCAGCTGCGAGGGCAGATGGAGGGCGTTAGGCATTGCTTTTTAACACCCGGATGGTTTTGCAGCCGGCCGAGCCGGAGCCTGACACCGGCGTCCGCTCTGGTGTTACACGTCAGCCCTGCTCTGCACGACTCCGCTTTGCTGGGCTACGACACCCTGACAGCCTGCTCCCCCCACCAACATCGTTTTAGCTCAGCCTTCGCTGGAAGCCTTACTCTGCTGTAGACCCGAAGCAGCAAAACCGGCCGGCCAGAGCTGCTAAACACCCTGTTAGAAACCTCGGGGCACAAGCTCTCACCGATCCCTCCAGCTCCTCCTCCAGGTGAAGGTGCCGCTGCAGCAGTCTCAATTGCTCCAATGCCATAAAGTCCATTTTGAATAGACTTTTTTTGACTCTGGTCCTTCCCATGAGATCGGACCAGCTCATGCCGTCCCCAGATCCTAGCCTGTGGACACGCCTGTGGAGAGGAAGAGCGTGGCCTTCTCTGCAAACATCTGACCCGACGAGAAGGCAAAGGGCTGCGGCAGGGTGTCCTCCCTGCACCATTTGCTTGGAGGAAATGCGTTCGCAGGCACTGGCACTCAGAGCCCAGCAGCTTAGTGGGGTGTCGGGGCATGTTTAATAAGGGCACGTTGTGGGGGTGGACCAGGACGAGCCTCTTTCTGCAGCCAGGCAGGGCCTGGGAGAAGGCACCAGGCGATTTACCAAGCCAAGAGCATCGTCTGGGCCACCCATTGTGCCCAGCAGCCTTCCAGCAAGCTCACAGCAGAGCCTGGGCAGGTCTTTCTGAACAGCAAATAAACCTGGGAGACGCTCGTGGCAGACTCAGCGAGGAGAGGAGGGATCGGCGCTGGCCGTGCATAAGGGAACAGTGGTTCCCACCAGAGAGCCCTTATGCACGGCCAGCGCCGATCCCTCCTCTCCTCACTGAGTCTGCCACGAGCGTCTCCCAGGTTTATCCTTCCTTGCTGATGTGCAACTATTTCCTGCGGCACTGAGGACACACATGTCCATGTGCATGGGACGTGCAATGTGGACAGACACCTGCTGCGGTTCCCCACGGGGCATCCCAGGCTTTCCTGAGTACTAGGTGCGTGTGCGAGGGGTATATACACATCTCACCTTGCCACAGGAAGCATCGAGGGGCTGGCAGGGAACAGGGCCTTGAGCTTTCCCGGGGAAGGAGCAGTCTGCACATGCACCGCTAGCAGGCAAGCCACAAGCCCCCGATTTCCTGAAGGGCTGAACCCAGCCGGCAATGCCCTGCATTGGGCAGGTGCGGGAGGGGACAGGCAGCCCTGTACCCAACAGCAGCACAGGCGCAGCCCCCTCCAGCCACCCCAGCCCGAGCCCGCGCCCCCGGCAGCCCCGTCTCACCTTCCATGATGGAGATGTGCACGGCTCTCCGGCGGGTCCTGGGCACACTGCTCAGCCGCGGCCCGTGCGTGATCGAGGGGCAGCTGCGGCTAGGGACCAAGCCTGCCCTGTGGACACAGAGAAGGGAGGAGTGCTGAAGCCCGTGGGGCAGGCTGGGCTGTCTGCACCGGTGCATGCACAGCCATTGCCTTCCTTTGGGAAGGGTGTTGGTTTCTTTCACCCCTGCTCACAGCTTCCTACAACGCAGCCGGACCCATACAGAGCACATGTCTCTGCTGGAAACACGCAGACATGCGGCCACGCCGGTCTGGGCTCAGGAGCAGAGCACAGTGGGCACGTGGCATGGGCCAGTGGGGCTGGGATGCTGCCAGGGCCAGGGGCCCGTGGTGGCACAGCTCCTGGACTTGTTGCCCCTTTGGCTAGCTGCAGGGCTGGAAATCCCTGGCCAGCATGCAGGCATCGTGGCTGCACACATGCTTATGTCCTGCCAGAGGCGTGAAGGGCTGGGCTCAGCAAGTGCCCAGGAGTTTTGCTGACCAATGCAGGGCGGCAGTGCATCAGGCACCCGGGCAGACCCCAGCACGAGGCACGGACAGCATGTACTTCCATGCCCATCTCAGGGGCATGGGGAAAAGGGAACCTGGGGGTGCCTGGCACCGCACACAGCAGCCGCCTGCAAAGGGAGGACAGCAAAGGAGGGTCCAGTCCCGACATGGAACGGAGCAGAGACCAGGCTCCCAAGCCACCAGGCTCAGGGAGGTCCCAGCGTGGAGGCCTTGGCTGCAGGCTGGTGCCATTCAAGGAGATCTGCAGCCCCTGCATGAGTGCAACTGCCCAGGGCAAGGGGACACAGCACCTGCTGTGGGGAATGGGGACCGGGCCTGAAACGCGGGGCTTGGAGATGAGCCATCAGGAGACACCAGTACAGACCCTGAGGCTAAAGGGACTGGGGACGCTGGATCTCCATGGCGTTGAGTGCCCTCGGCACCTGACCCACATCTCCAAGGTCACGTAACGTGGCTGTACGGTGCAATACAGGGTGCGTGCCAGGAGCTCTGCACAAATAAATGCTTGGGAAAAGCCACCCCAGCACACGCAGGTGCACCGGGAATAACAGCACTGAAGAGCCGGGGCTCGCCTGCCGAGCACACAGACGATATACTTAAGCCAAGCCTGGAGAACAGCCCTGCTACCTTCTGCTGACAAACCCGTGCTGGTTTCTGACATCTATACATACCTGTTTTAAGTAGGCTTAGCCTAAAAGCACCATTTTTAAGGTGCATTAAGGGCACACGTCTACATGTGCACACCCTTAATGCACCTTAAAAATGGTGATTTAAGGTTATGTGAGCCTAAATTTGACACCTGCATAGAGCAGGTGTCAAATTTAGGCGGAAATAGCTAAGTCGCATTAGCGCACATGTAGACACACTAATGTGCATTAACAGTGTCCTGCATTAACATGCTGCCCTACATTGGTTAATGCACATTAGCATGTCTGTACATGCACTAATAAGGCTTAGCTATTCACGCCTAAGCTTAATGCGCCTTCATGCGCATTAGCGCATCCACAACTAGGCATGCACTTAAATCACCTTAAGGAGCCTTAAGCAAAAGCACCTTAAGTTTAGGCGTGCGTAAATATACGTGTAGACACGGCCAGTGTTACAGGCTGAAGTACGGGGCCGTTCTTCTGCGTTGCCTGGCCACGGACTCAGCTTAAGCAAGCCCGCAGCTGCTTAAAAGAGCCCTCCAGGCTGGGCGCAATGCCAGGACCGGGGTAGCAGGATCAAGGCACTTGACACCCCCGGTGGGGGGCGGGGGGGCCACGCTGGGCTGTGCGGCACCAGCTGGCACTTACCGGTGTATTTCTGGCGGCTCCCGCTTGATCTTGGCGCTCGACTCCATGACCTCTTTGGCGACGCGGCCACTGCAAGTGGTTTGAGAACGGAAACGGGCAAGAGCTGAAAGCTACCAGGCCACCCCGGGATCCCCCCGGGCTCAGAGACCTCTGTGCCCACCCCCTGGACTGGGCACTGCAGCTGGATGGGAGGGAGAGGCGAAGGGTGGGGGATGCAGACAGGCCGGGGGCAGGGATGCTGCGGGGTTTAGGAGGGAGATGGGCAGCCCCCGGGGGTGCAGCACAGGCATTTGGGAGCCCGTGGAGGGGTGACTTGGCCTCCTGGACAGGTTGCGCTACATGCCAGGGGACTGCCAGGAAAGGCTGGGGCTCGACGCAGCCAGGGAACCGCTACCTCTGCCACCCCGGGAGGGTCTGAGAAGAGCCAGTAACTGCTACTTACTGTCAGTATTTACCTGTATCGGAACCGGCTTCCTTTGAAGAACAAGTTGCTGCTGGAGACCGTGCGGACCTGGCTCGACTTCTCCAACCTGCAATGACAGCGAGCGCGTGGCGAACCCTCCGCGGCAGGATGGGCCATCGGGGATGCCCCGGCTTCACCTGGCTCCCAACCCTGCGCGGTGCCGAGCGGCTGCCCGGGGCCAAGCACTGCCTGAGAACGGGGGAGCGGTGCACACTGCGAGGGGCGAGGGAGCCCTATTGAAACAGCCCACGGTCCCCAAACCCACGTTCAAGCTCACGCGCACAGACACTTCGACGCCTCCCAGAAATATCAGCACAAGACAAACAGCTTTTCCCTTCCTCCGGGGGAGAGACTGGGACTTTCCCTGACCAGCTCCACCATGACCTGGGCTCTCCTTGGATCCCTCCCATCCCCCTGCTTCAGCCCCGGGTCCGATCCAGAGGTGCGAGGCAGCATCCCATCGCCAGCACCCAGCCGCAACAAGCTGGCCCACATCTGTGGGCTGCCTTCAAGCCCGGCCTGGTCACAATTGCTGCGTGTGAACAGCTGCGCTCGTGGCGGGAAGCTCACCGAGCTGTTTGCCGTAAGCGGACTGGCCCCATGTGCAAAGTACTATTATGTCATAAAAATAACTACCCAGCTGCAAAAAAGAGCCGGTGGGACAAGTCCATGGCTGGTGTGTGTCTAGCTGTAATATGAACGTGTGGCCAGGCCATGAGACACGGAAAGGCCTGCTCCAGGCTGGACCGGCAGTGTCGCCACGAGGCAGCCCTCCGTCGGTAATCCTCACCTCCCAGGAGCATCGAACCCCTCTCCCCGCTTAGGCCACAGCCTGCTTGACTGGGTGCCTTCTCGGCTGGTCATTCCCCAGCTTCATTCATCACCAAGAACGACCCTGTGGTTTCCCTCCACGTTAACGCAATGAGAAACGAGACCTGCTGCTTGCAGCGGCGGACTGCGGCATGCCCGGAGAGGATGCACCTCGTGCTTTACCCGGCCTCTGGCTGATGAAAAGCAGCTCGTTTCAGCGCTCTCTTTTCAAGAAGAAGAGCAGGCAGCGTGAGGATGCCCAAGTGAAGCGTGCTGCCCGAGGCCTCCCTGCATTGCAGGTTGGCGCTTTCTTTCCCTTTTGCCGTCAGACCAATTCGGTGCACAAGGGAAGGGACAAAGGCTGGGCCACTTCTGACAGCAGCCCGGTTCTGCACAGCCGCAGCGGTGCCTGCTCCCCCTTCGCCAGCTCCTCTCTCTCGTGCGTGCCCGTCCCTGGGGAAGCTTCCCGGAGATGCCTGGCTTGTCTCCAGCAAGCCCTGCTCAGCCTGCCCCTCCGAGGAGACATCCTTGGGGCGATGTGTTCCCCACCCTGAAGAGACACCTGAGTCCTGAAAGCCATGTGAAGAAGGGAGCGCAGGGGGACAGCCTCGGGCCACAGGATCCCGTTCTCATTTCACAGCCTGGCGTCCTAGATTCCCACTCTAAGCCTCTGCCAGGGACCTGTTTGAGCTGCGTTTGCAGTGGGTGGCCCCCAGATTTTCACAGGTACAAGGGTACCTTTTCTACACCACAACCTGGGCCAAATCAGCCAGCCGAGGCGAAGGCTTTTAGCTCAGACTCATACAAGCGCCGCGTCCAGGGCACTGAGCACAGGTCTGGCACATGGCAGGGACCTGGCCTGCACATTGCAAAGAGCATCCTAGCTGGCCACCCTGCCAAGGGATTCAGTGCTGCTTGCCTACAGCAGCCCTGAACACGTGACTCGTGGACCTGTGAGCATATTGGCCTGAAGGCTGCCGGGGGAGATGGGCTTGCTATTTCCCCACTTTCTCGCA
The DNA here is from genome assembly GCF_001723895.1 of Crocodylus porosus. NCBI lineage: Eukaryota > Metazoa > Chordata > Crocodylia > Crocodylidae > Crocodylus > Crocodylus porosus. The sequence continues at coordinate 41,460,601 of NW_017728911.1, read as the reverse complement.
CAGGAAGTCTTGCTCGCACAGGAAGCGTGAGCGGTGGGAGGGGAGGAGAGATGCATCTCCTGTACTCTGCAATCGTTCTTGTAGCGAGGCGCCAGGCACGGACACCTTGGTTAGAGTCCAGCCTCTTTCATGCTCGTGTCTCACTTCAGAGCCCGCGAACATCGTCCGCGAGCTCCTCACTGGTGTGCAAGCAGGTTGGGAGCACCGTATTGCTGGATGGCCTGGGAAGTCGGGAATTAACGGCTGGGGGGAGAGAATCACACAAAGTCCTCCGGAGGCATCTTACCACTTGCTCCAGCCAGCGCTGTCAGGCCGAGGCCAAGCACTCTGGGAAATCCCTCCGTGACACGTCAGAGCGGCTCGACCAGCGGCCACATCCCTGGGTCTCGGAGGCAGGTGGCTGGCCTCGGGTTGGCAGTGTAGCAAGTGTTGTGTTCACACAAAGCCAAGCCCCATCACACGCTCAAATGTGAGCTGCTTTCTTGAGAAAGGCAACGAGTTCACAACATGCTCGTGGACGCTGGATGCCACGGACAGGATTCGCACCAGCGGCACTAACAGCTTGCACAAGTAGGTGTAGAGATTGCAGCGCTTGGTGCGGAGGGATGCGAGTTGTCAGTGTGAGCAGGGAGGAGCTGGGGGCGCAGGGCATGGGAAATGCTGCCAGCTCTAGGATGCAGCACCCTGACAGATGCAGACTTGCCAAGGGCTCCTCTCCTGCAGGCCCTGTGCAGCAGGAGGGTTGTGACCTGGGGGCGAGCACAGAAGAAGCAAGCCAGAATCGGGACCTGATCCTGCGCGGCCTTCATTTTAGTCTCCTGTTGTGGCTGGGGGGGTGCTGCCCACAGGAAAACACCCAGTACCAAGAGACACTGCCCTGCTCCCAGTCCCGGCACTTACTTGTAAAAGGCTTGATTCTCTATGCCGCACTTCCAGAGGTGCTTGCAGGCTTCTGGTGTCGGAGCAAAGTAGGTGAGAATAATTTTCTTTTCCTACAAAAATTGCACATGGAAACAACTGAGTGTGATGGGAAGGGGCTGTGCTGCAGGGCAGCTAAGGGGAAGCTACATGTTACATTTACACCGTACTTAAAATGTGAGAGTCTACACGTTAACATCCGTTAACTCGTGCTACGTGCCCTCTGAGCATCTCAAAGTTACACTGCTTCAGGTGAGGGGTAACTCTGGGCTGCGCTACCCAGCTCGTGTTAGGGCAACTTCAGTCTGTGCCACAGAGATAAAATGAGCCACGTGTAGTCCTCCAGCATCCCAAGATGCACCACTCCCAGCTCCCCCACCCAATCCAGAGCAGGGATACAGCCCAGGTATCCTGGCTCCAGCCCTGCCAGCACATCTTCCCTGCAGTCACTGGCGGAGCTAGCTGGAGGAAAGCAAGCGTGTGCATGTTCACCCATGCTGTGGGTACGTGCCCGGCTGCCATGGACATGCCTTGAGCTTAGCAGCAGGCATCAGCCAAGGAGCTGCATGTGGCTGTGCTACCCAAGACAGCACCCAACTTCCCAGCCTCTGAAGCAGAGATGAACGCGGCGAGCTGTGAGCCCCAGAACAAGGAGAAAATCCACTCACCTCTTTCTGACTTACGTATAAATAGAAGGTCTTCCCCTCAAACTTCAGTTTGGTCACCTCATTCCTACAACCGCAAAGCACTCATGTCACTGACATGCCGTTGACGTCCTGTCGCAGACCACCGCTAATGCAGAGCCTGCACCCCCCACCTCCCTGGGCTACGCACAATTAAAGCCCGACCATTGGCATGAAACTCGACTCAATAAGAATGCCTATTTTAAGGGAAGTCAGAAGAACAGTCCCAACTCCACGTTTTTTCAGTTCAGCGTGCGTGTAACGTGGTGATAGGTGGACTCCTGGCTCAGATACAGTGGCTGGAGGAGGGGGCACATCTCGGGATGGGATGTGCTTCTCAGCGGGGTGCTCGAGGAGTCACCGGAGGACTCTGCGTATAACAGATGTGCACCGTCTGGATGAGACTATCAAAGGTGAGGCACCACACTTAGCTGATGAGGCCAAAATTGAAGAGACAGCAAAGAATGAAGAACGATGCAACCAGATCTGGAGGGTTGGGGGGGGGGGAGGTCTTTCAGGTGACTGTGCCAATACAAGGACGATGCCATTAAATGCAGACAGATGTAAAAAAATAATAAGTCCGGGGGGCCACAAACCAAAGAGAGAGAGGACAGATTACAAGGAACAGCCATGCAGCGTACTGACCAGGAAAGGGGTTTAAGGGGTATTGTAGAAAAATCCTTGGAGACATCAGCCCAGTGTGTGGCTGCAGTAAAAAAGGCAAACAGGATACTGGGGTACATCAACACCGGGACAGAATACAAAGCAAGAGAAGTGACACGGTAACTCTACATTGCACCACTTAGACCGTCGCTGTGGCTGCGTGACATCCCCTGGCCAACGGCCCCGGAGTGGGGACCGCCGGGAGTGCCCCGAGGCCAGGGACGGGCTGCCCCTTGCTCTAGGTCTAACTGGCCATGGCGCTCATCTGCTGTAGCAGATCCTGGGTGTCTCCATGAGGCAGGCGGGGGTTCACATGCACACGTTACCACTTCTGCTTGTTCATGTGTATTCAGCGTGTGCCACATGCCCACCACATGACAGCTGAGGTGCCCATGGGCTCCATGCATGTGACACGTGGCCAGGGGCCAGGCATCACGCACCCTCTGCAGCAGCAGACCGGGCCCGGTGGGTGCACCGGGGCTGCAGGCCTGAGGACCCTTGGGCACACGCAGGGGCCCGGGATCGGGCTGCACGCAACCGTGAGTGTGCAGCAGCATACGGCGTTGCTGAGCAGAAAGCATGCAGGCCCCTGTGAGCATCACCCCTTCCTGGGACCCATGAAGCACCACTGAGCACATGCTGGGCACGGACCCACTCCTGCGGCCGGGGTCTGGGGAGCCCGGGATAAGGACCGGGCTGTGCTCTCCAAAGGATGATGTTGGCTCGAAGCCCTCATTTGGGAACAGCTGTCAGCAGCATGGGAAAAAATGCATGCAGCAATTCCAGGCTTTAAGGACAGTCCTCAGGGCTAAAACAATGGAGCCTCTATTCACCCGGGGGGCAGACAAAGGCAGGATGACCTGCGGCTGCATGGAGGTCGGACTGCAGCCTTAGCCCCTGAATCCTGGGAAACCCTTGGTAACCCCATCCCCTCTCTGCTGCTGTATGACCAGGACACTGGGCAGGATGGACCGAGGGTCTGACCCAGAAATGGCAGCTCTTATGCTCTCATGTAACCCCCCGAGGTTAAACCTATACAGACAAAGCCCATCTGGACGGGGGTGGGTGCCACACGGAGCCAATGCAGGTTTAACTAGAGTTGGGGGAGTGGACATAGCTGCCCGGTCCATGCTGCCTTTAAACCTTGCTAATGCCTGACTGTGCAAACCGATGCTTGAAATGAAGGCAGTAAATGAGGCTTGAGCTAGGAGGCAGAAACTTCCCTGCCCCAGAGGAGGAAACGGTTCAAAGAGGACTGGCAGATGAGCAACCTCTGGCAAAGCCAGTCAACTCCAAGGCCCATCCTCTGGCCCCATGTGCCCTTCCTACTGAGCACCACTGGCAGCTCCTCCAGGGAGGAGGGCACTGGCCTTCCCACGTGGGACAGAGGAGGGAGACAAGGGCCATTGTGGGGGGAAGAAGCCAAACCCAAGCCTGAGCCCCGGCCCAGGGACCTTTCAGTTGCACCCAGCAACAGACCTCCTAGCTTGGGACCAGTCCCTCCCGGCAGCTTCCAAGAGCCGACCCCAGGGCATTGCCTTGCAAGGGAGACTGGCTCCAGCAACAAGGGGGTCTAGGGCAGGCCTCTGCCAGGAGGCAGACGCTGCCACGTGCAGAATAAATGTGCGGTAGCACGGACTGCGTGCAGGGGGGTGGAAAGCAGACACTTGTACCCAGGCCTGGTTGCACCCCCTCCCCCCCATGCACAGTAGTGGCCACACGTGTCCCAAAGCCGTGGCTCTAAGGGACAGAGGGTGCCAGTGGCTGACGTCTGCATGGAGACATGTCTGAGTGCCTGTGGCGAGCGATGGCTGTGGGAACAGGAGACGCATGGGACGAGAGCCGACGAGGCAGAGGGCACACCCAGGGACGAGACAGATGACACCGGGGTGGGTGGCAAAGGAGGACAGTGAGGGTGAGAGACATGGGAAGGCCTCTGCCTTGCCAACCGGCCCCTCACCTGAGACTCTGCCTCCAGGTGGGGACGAGGAATTCAGGCAGCAAGGGCGCCTATCGTTACCGGGGCTTGTGATCATCCAGGACTAACACGCACCACCTCCCGCCCTTGCTAATGAGCCCACAGGGACCTGGAGGCCTCCTGGGGCACTTGTATACACCACGCATTTAATCCTCATTAACTGATGTGGAAGGAGCCATTGCAACAGGCGTGGGGTCCCTCTGCTCTGACTCTGTGCTGTAACCAGGACCTGTGCAAAGCCCAGGCAGCCGGATCGCAGAGCAGGTCCGCGTTCCAGGGGCACAGGATGTGCTGCCTCCCCTGGGTTAGGCAAAGGGACTTTTTCCTCCCTGGTGGAGTTTATCACCCTCGGAGCAGGACCAAGACACGTGCTTGCAAGGACCTCACTCCCCTCCAGGCCCACCCGTGGGTGCAGCCACGCCAAAGCCCAGTGATAGCAGCCCGGGGACATCTTGCGTGGGGAGGTGCTCAGGTAGCACCTGAGCTATTCCTAACAGGAGGCCGCTACACCCAGCACATTTCTTAGGTGTGCCATCGGTGAGCAAGCGAGTGGTTCTTGACACAAGCAGCTGAAACAAATAAGAAACACTCAAAACGTGTGGAAATGGGGGGAGGGGGGGAACAGGGACGCGGGACTCACCATTTGATGAAGTGAACTCTTTTGTTTCCCTGCAGAACAACAAAACCAAAGGGAGTGAAGGCCAAAAATGCCGCGTTTCCCGACACATCCTGCAACACAACAACATCTGCTCATCAAAATGCTGCAGCACTGGCAACGGTTACAAGTCAAAACAGCATTTAGTTCTGAATTAGGTGGCGTTAATGAACCTCCCGGCCTAATTCTGCTGAGAGAACAGGTCTTGATGGCTTTATTTTGACCATGACATTCAGCCTGTCTGCAGGAGGCTTCAGGTGCTTACAAAAAACCCGCAGAAGGAGCTACTCTAGCAGAATCCATGAGCACAGAAAGCAACGCAGCTCCCCTGCTCGCGATGCTATTGATTTACGGGGAAAGCCACAAACAATGAACATTGCCCTTGAATCCTGTCATCGCCAGTCCTTTCACTAATAATTCAACTCGGACTCTGTGAAAAAACCCCTCTGACTTGTGGCTTTCTGGGCCGCATTTGCAGCTGGCCAGTCATTAGAGCCATGTCCCATGCAGGTCAGTAGTTTAATTTAATCACAACAGCCAGGCTGCGGTGAAGCCACCATGGATTGTACTGGCAAATGTGCAAAGAAAGAGCAGGTGCCCACTTTTTGAAGCGCCGTGGAGCACGGGGGGTTGTTCTATAGTTCAGACCGAAGTTCACTTCCCTTTAGAAAGTGGATTTTCAATGTGTTGTGAGGACAGATTTATAGCGTAGATTTAGAGTAGGCAACAGCAGTGCCAAGGGCCCAGAGGCAGGGAGGGAAATCCCAAGTGGCGTGCAGCCCCGTGCACCAAGCAGGTGCCCTCTGTGCATGACTTCAGCTCCTGCCTGAACCCTAAGGACCCCAGCCCCTCCTCTATGCAGGGAGAAACTCTCCCCTGTTGCACCCTCAGGAAAGCCCTGATGCAACCCGGTGCACTCCGGAGACAAGTGAGCTTTGAAGCAGTTAGTTAATTAAATAACAAGCAGATCGCTCCTCTGCCCAGCAACATATAATTATCTCTGAAGGCAGCCAGGGGAAAGGTAAGGCCTTCTGCTCAGCCATCCGGAGCTGCAAGGCGCTAGCTCCTAAATCAGGGCCCCCCCCTGCACCACCCATCAAGACCAAATCAGCTATGGAGGCGGCTGGAGGGTGATGCGTGATTTCTGAATATAGGTGCTTCCACGCCGGTGAGCACTACCGGGAGCTAGCAGCCCTGGGACTCCCACAAAACCACCCCAGTGCCGTATTTAAATGCACAGAAAAGGCCCTGCCCGGTCTTGCCCCTGTACTCCTTGGGGCATCGCCACCCCTAGGACTAAGCTACTGCTCTGCCCCCAAACCTGCTCCTAGCAGACACGTGGCCCACTGCTCGCTCAATGAGCCCATGCAGCCAGTGCCATCGCAGCCGTGTCATTCCGACAGCTCCAGCCCCTGCCGTGGCTGTATCATGCTGAAGGTCGTGGAGGACGTCTTTTGGCAGTCCGTTCTCACCAGGCCCTGCTGCACTGGATGCCAGGACGGTTCTCGCACCGGCTCTGTGCAAGGCCGGCCGGCCGGCCGGCGGTGTTTCTCCTGCCCCCCAGCCAGCACATCCCGGGGTAAATGCACCAGAGTCGTGTGACGCACGGAGCAGGCGGCTCTCAGCAGCTGGTTCTCGCAGCCGGGATGCTGCTGCCCCTGCCTTATTGCTCCAGACAAGCTTGATTCTGTCTTTGCTCTGCTGACCCCATGTCCAGACGCCAGACTAGTGCCGCGGGAGGAAGTTTTCTCTTTTCATCAGCCCATTCGAGTGACAGGCTCCTGGAGAGGGTTCACTATTTTTACCAAGGGAGTTTGTGGCCCTACAGACTCTTCCATGCAAGGAAACAGAGGCTGGAAGCCCCATGCCTGTGGGGATTTCTGAATAAATCAGCACACCTTCTTCACAGACAATACACGTGGTCAGCAGACGTCTGCTCTTCTCTGCCCTTCTGTCTTCTGGAGCTGGTCCTCTGCATTCAGCATGGCCCGGGTCAGTTGTCCAGGTGGAGACCAGCCAGGTTGCATGGTGCGATACAGACTTCCTTCAGCTCCAAACCACGCTGTGCCTGAGAGCAAGAACCATCAAAACTGAGAAGGTCTCCAGCCCTAGCATGGGATCTGCAGCCGCCAGGAGGAATCCCTGATAAGGGAGGGGGCACCGATCCTTGCTTTCCCTGCTTGTTTCCACCATACCAGCACAAAAATACAGTTTCCGTCCTCATGTTCCAGCTTTGCAGGGCAGAGTGAAAGCTACCCAAAATACAGGCATCAAAGCTGTGTGGGAGCTCAATCCCCCGATCACATCCCAGAACATGAATTCCCTACATATTGGTTTTAAATTCAGATCAGATCAAAACTCATGTCAGTCCCTAGAAGGTGAATGGCAAACAGGAAAAGGAGTTCAGGACTCAATTCTACCTCCTGCACAAAGCAAGCCTTAAATCCTCAAACGAATCATGTCTGAGCTGCAACAGCTGCGGCCTGAGGAAGAGGAGAGATTTCCATACATCTCCACAGTGACCGGCCGTCTTTGTGAGCAGAGAAAGCACTGCTGCAAAGCACACGCGTCTTGCCAGGCCAAGCCATGAGCACCTGCTGCAGCTAGCCATTTGGAGGTGCAAAGACAGTTTACACCAGCTTTTACTTTCTGATCCAGGGGCTGTGAATCGCTTCTCCCGGCTGCTTGCTCTGCATTGGCCTGGCTGCCTGCTGTCACCCAAGGACCATTTTGGCAGCCACAGAGTGACGTGATGGGAGTTAGGGATGTCAATCTGTGACTGCTGTGATGAAGAGGAGAAGGGAACAGCGGTGGTCAGGGACTCCCAGGACTTGGCAGGGAGAAGAGAGAGAAGACTGGCTTCCTTGACAAGGGGGCAGAGCACAGCAAGGAATGAGAGCAGTCGGCAACTCTGGAGAAGTGCAAATGAACTCAGAAAACAAGACGTAGGGAATCGCCCAAAGTTGCTGCAAGAATGAGCTGGAAAGATCCCAGAGCCAAAGGGATTTGGATCCACTGGAGATCTGAGCTGAAGACAACAAAAGGAAAGTGAACCAAGACCAATGCAAGGTGCTAAAGGTAGTCCCAAGTCAGTCTCCACACACGGTGTTACTGCGCAGTAAGGCATCTACACGTGCGTTACTGTGCAGTAACTAATCAGGCATAAATTTGATACCTGCATGATGCTTGCTTTCCTCCAGCTAGCTCAGCCAGTGACTGCAGGGGGCTGTGCTGTGGCGGCTGTCATGCAGACCCTTCCCCTGAAGAAGTACTTGGGTCTCAGGCATGTTTGCCCTGTGCTGCTGCATCTTCAGGGCTATTGCAACTCTGCTGCCTAGATTTGGGCCAGTGCTTCTCAGCCAGGGTGCCTTGAGGTCCTGCATGATGCAGGTATCAAATTTAAGCCCAAGCCGGCCTAAGTCACCATAGCTACTGTGCAGTATGGGTGTGCATGTGTAGACATGAGCCTGTACTGCACCGTAATTTAGGTTACTGCACAGTAAATGTGCACGTGTAGATCCACCTACTGGCTTGGATATCACACAGATGATTCAGAAGCAACAGAAAAATACCCTGTGTTCCTCTCGTTAGGTATCTGAGATACCATCAGGGGGGAGAAATTAGCTACCCAGGCCATAACGGTTCTCAAAACTGTCAAATACAAACTTGATGCATGAAGGATACAGCCAGGGCAAACACAACACAAGCCAGCACTAATCAATGTGTCCTAAACGTGCACATCCACAACCGCAACCCTCCCACCCCCCCAGAGCACAGCATATTGGGCTGTAAATACAAAAAAATCCACATTTTTTTATTATGTTGTAATTCAGTATCGTTTCAGGGCCTGAATGACTTAGAAGCCTAAGCACCATCCATTTTTACTGGGATTTAGGCTCCTTAGTCACTGAAACCCTTAAAAAAAAGTCCTTTCCCTTCCCTCCTTTGTTCAGTGCCCAAAGTATTCTGGCCAGGTAGGAAGGGAGCTGGGGAAAATGTCCTACAAAAGGCATTTTTTTGCTAACGAACCCATTCAGAAGCAAGCCAACAAAAATTACGATGAAACCACGGAAAATGGAAGCGAAGCGTCTAAGCCACATTAACAGAAATTAAATGTAGCATTGTCGAAAAACTGCATTCAATATGAACTGCGCCATCTGTGATTTAGCACGGCTCTGACGGGAGAAGCATCTCAGGGCAGCTCAGGACGACAAATGCTTTTGCTCAGCACAGTCCCATTTTACTGTGGCTCTGATTCACGTGGAGCGTTTAATATAGCAATATACATTCAGGGAAGAGGAAGGTATCAGCCGTGTGGAATATTCCTTCCAGAAATATTTATTGCGCTGAACCAAGGCAGGATTCATGGGTCACTGGGAACTGAGCTGGGTCACAAAGAGTATTTTATTTTCTTGGATTATCATTTTGCAGGAGAGAGATTATTTTCACAGCTGGGCTCTTTCATATTTCATCCCTGCCACCCCCGACTTCTACAGATAATGAAAAAGGAAACTTCAGAAAGGCAGCTTAGCTGACCGCTCGTGGGGACCTGTCTGCCTCTTAAATAGATCCCCCCAATGAATATTTCACACTTTTCCGTGGGGCTTGGTAAAAATGAAGTGATTTATGTTTTAAAGTCGACTTTTCTTCTATCATCATCTATCGACTCTCGGATTTAACACATTTAACACATATAGAGAAGTGAATTTCCCTCTTGATTCAATCACTCAGCCAAAGTGCTCACAAACAGGTCACTTTGCATGTGAAGCTGTATGCTAGCCCAGCCCTCTCTTGCACACATCACACGTGTCCACACGCACGTGCCCACAAAGTGAGGAAAGCCGTGCGAAGAGAATGGCCGTACTCCACGGAAAACTTTCCATGGGAAAATCTCAATCTGCCATCGGAGCATAAAGTCTCGGAGCTCCTCACTGCTGCAACCTCTGCTCATAAAAGCAGCCTGACTTGTGCTACACACCCTGGCAACCAGTCACACTCAGCGACAGGCTCTGAGACCCGTGCATGCACGTGCGCACACATATGCTCACACGCACTCTCACGATGCTCTCCCCCACAGTTATTACTATTGTTATTTAGATTTGCACCCTGCCCTGCCTAGAAAGCCTCAGACTGGCTTCTGATAAAAGACAAACCACCCCCAAGATACGAAGCACCAATAGGTTCCCTAAGCAACCCCCCAAATGTGAACCCACAGCCTGCTCTCTCCTGTCACTCAAGAGAACAAACCCTCAGGCCCCTCCTGACCCTTTAAGGGACCAAAGGTGCAAAATAAACTGCTAATGAAATACAGCATCACGGCCTCACGGCTCATCTGCCCTGCGGGAATGGGAAGCTCTGGGCTCTGATGCTGCGCAGGGGAAGGATGCGTGGAAGTCTAGCTGGCCATGTCCTGAGCAGGAGGGACTAGATGGCATCTCCAGGTCCTTTCCAGACTGATTTCCTCTTATTTGAAATGTCAGAGGGACAGAACGGGGTCACTACACCGTGCAATGGGTCTGGTCACTACACCGTGCAATGGGCATGCACCAGATTGTGCAATGGGCCAGTCACCAGACGGTGCAATGGGTCCGGTCACCAGACTGGGCAAGGGGTCCGGTCAAAATTTGCTGTAAACCTTGTACCTCAAAGCACAGCTTTCCTAAGGATACTACAGAGAGAAGCGGTGTCCCCAGCTAGAGAGAGGCAATGGGCTGGGGCTGAGAAGGGAAGGATATCAGTGTCTTGGAAGGAGGAGTCCTAGGGAGATGGAGCCATGAAAGAGAGAGTGCCCTGCCTCTCCCCTTCCCTCGGGAAGCCTCAGGGCAGAGGCCAAGACCGAAGGCGCCAGGTGGACGGATGCCAGGTTGGAGGGGACATGGCAGCCAGGCTGTGGAGAGCAATGAGAGGAGGCAAAGCAAGTGAGAACGGGGCAGGGCCTTGCTTCTGGAAGGGAAATCCAGAATGAAGGTCCCCAACGGAGACAGGTTAAGACCCAGACAAAGGGACACGAGCTGCCCCAGAGCCCCGGGATCCCTGGCAGCGCTGACTCCAGGCCAGGCTGGCAAGGACAGCGAGCGAGCAGGCCGGCAAGGTTCAGGACCCTCCCATGTGCCCCCTCCCGGGTCCCACCGGGACTTCCCTGATGCCAGAGCGTCTGTGCAAAGCCGCTCAGGTTTGATGAATTTGCAAACCTCCAATGGGAAAACGTTTGAATAGGATGTCTCCCCAGAGCTCGACGCATCCTATCCATCACTCGCAGAATGACGTCTCGCCGGGCTGATAAACTGGAGGTAGTTGTTAACCCAAGGGAAAAAAACCAGCCCGTCTCGCTTTGAAATAAAGGGATGATTTTCTCACGGTAAAAGGGAAAGCATCCTTCCTCCGCGGCTGACGCGCCATCCATCAACCCGCTCCGGCTGTCTCACAAAGCGAACCCGAACCTGCACAAGCTGGCTGCCGGGAGCCTCATCATCCCTTGCAGATAATACAAGCGCGTCTTCTCCTTCCGTCGGCAGCTGTTCAGACCGCGTAGCAGTGGAAATACCAGTCTGCTCCCATTTAATTGTATCCGAATGATCCCCGGCTCTCGCTGCTCCCGGGGCAGCTTGCTCCAGATTCTCCCTGCCTGGCAGGAGTCTAGAAGCTAAGGGCGGTAATCTTTATTTATTACACTTTATTGGTCTTGCTGTTTCCATCTCCCTGAGCAGGAAAATTTGTATGGATGTTGGCCAGGACATTACCCACGTGAACTCTATTTAGCTAACGAGATACAACAGCAACTCTCTTAATGCCTGCTCTCTCCTTGCATGCTGGTGGCCCGCAGGAAGGCGCCTTGAACACTCCCCGACATTCGGCATCCAGCGATCAAGGTCATGGACTTTAACAGGCTCCCCGTGGTGGCCGCAGCCCCCGTGATGGGAACTGGGGGCAGAAGAGGGGAGAACGCCTCTGGAGAGGGCATGGGAGACCGAGGGCGAGGGGAGTCGGAGAGGTCGAGTGTCGTGGGGAAGTGCCAGGGCTGATCCGTGTCCGGCTAGCTCAACACCGGAGTCTGGCAAACTAAGAAAACCGAACCAACAAAGCAACCTGTTCCCCCTGCCCCTGCACCGTCCACCCCCTGCTCTGGTCTCGCTCCGTACAAGCACTGGTGGCTTCACAAATCCAAAACAGAGCTCAAAAAACAAAGGACTGAGCCAGCAGCTGGGGCTGGCGGCTCCTCGCACGCGCAAACACGCGTGCAAACCGTCCAGAGGCTGGGGAAATTCCCTTGCAGAATCCCAGATGGCCACAGAGTAGAGACTTGCTTCATTAAAAGATGCTCGGCCTGTTCTCCACGCCCCATCCACGTCTGTACAATGCTCTCGTAAGTGAGGACGTGACAGCCCCATGCAATGACTTACAGTTTCCCGGTCAATCAAAAGCATTTTGGGAAAAAAACTAGGGAGAGATGGGCACTTAGCCCTGTGTCAGGATGATTAATGCCTGTCCGGCTCTCTGCTGACCTTGTCGGCACCTCCCAAATACGCATTGCTGCAGAAGGTGATTGCACACGGTCTTTACACGTGCCTTCACTTCAATGGACTCTCCTCTCACGGCCTTCAAGCTTCCTGCGGCTGAACTGCAGAATGGTTTCCCGGAAAAACTTCTATCGCTATTTATAATCCAAACCAAGGGGCCGCTCCTCGGGTGCACACCGTGCGGAGCACGTCCTCACCGGGCCGACACGCGCCACCCAGTACGACGGGGCAGCGGATGACAAGTGACTGCCCTTGGACCCGATCAACGTGACCTGCTTTGTGACTGGCTGGAAACCTGATGCCAGAACAGCTTTCAGGGAAGGCCTTACCTTGCACGGGTGCGGGTCAACCCCGTAGGTCTCCAGCGTCTGGGCTTTTCGCAAGAAGTTTAACTCTGAAGTAGCTGGCGTCTGACCGCTGCAAGAAAGGAAAAGGCTGTGAGCGTCTCCATCAGCAGTGCCATGTGTCCACTTGGGCAGATTTCTTGCACGGTGGTAAGCACCGTCAATTAGGATCTTATGTCTGCCCTTCCCGACCTGCCGGAGAAGAGGGTTTAGCAACACGGCAGAGGAACGGGCGAGAGGGGCACCTGCCAGATTCGGGGCTGACCTGAATACCCGCAGCTCAGGCTGGGAAGGGCTCTGCGCACAGCATCCCATTTTATGGGTTTCCGGCATCTTTAAATCATATCACATCAAAGGACATCAAAGGACAAAGCCTGCGACCATGTGCCCGATGGCTTAAAAACAAGTACACAACTCGCTCCTAGGAAAACGGGACAGCTGCTGAAAGCAGCAACAATTCATTATCTCCGGACCCTGGCCTGTCCAAACCTCCTCGCAGGAGTGCTGGACGATGAGCGCTGCTATCTCGGTTTGCAGAGCCCTCGGTCCCGGAGCCTCATCTCCCCAGGGAGCTCGCAAGCTGCATCGCCTGGCTCCCCGTCGCACGGCTTTCCACACAGGCTGCACGCCGAATGGACAGGGGGCTGCCACGTGTCGTGAACGAGGACACGGCTTGTATAATGGCCCTGCCATACTACAATCAGGATATCTTTCTCTTCTAGGGTGCCTCTCATCTCACACCAGGATGGGAATAATAGTCCCTCCAGGGTGGCACGTGATGGCAGACTATATTTACCCAGGGAGAAATCCGTTTACTGCCGCTGCCCGGTTGGAGAGCGTCCTGGATGTTTAATCAAGGCTTAAATTGGGTTGACTTGGAGACTCAGCAAAAACCAGAAGCTGCTCCAGGACTGGCCGATAGCCAGCAAGGAGATATTAATATTGCATTTGCACCGGCTGCCCAAGCCCCACGTCTCTGCTGCAAACTAATGACATCCCACCATTGGGAAATGATATCCCCAGCCCTCCACTGAGACCCCTCTAAGCCCGGTCTTTAATGACTACAAAATGCCAGGACCTCATTTTTAAATCTCATCTTAAAGACGACAGAAGGATAAGAAAATAAGCTGGATCAAGAAGACTGGGGTTTTTATTTTTTTTTCTGATTACCCGCCTATCGAAGTACTTTTTGGTAGTTTTTCTTGGGAAGTTTGTAAATCTCTACTTTCTTCCTTTTAAATGTGAAAAACGCTACCAACAGCCCTCGTCCCCGTGCTCCGGATCTAGCGGGTGCGCCACGGCACTGAGACACTCACCTCATTACGCAGGAACCTCGTTTTGAAAACCCGGGAGAGAAGTGGAAATAAAATAAAGAGGAGACGGGTAATTTTGGCACGAATCAATACAGGTGACCCCTCGAACAGCGCTGCCCATTACACCTTGGAAGAGAGTTACCTCAATTCTGTTTTGTGGATCTCTGCGATTTTCCTTTCCAGCTTTTCTGAATGTTTCGGGAAAAACTGGAACTTGGAGCTGTAGCCTTCTGGGTGCTTCCCAGGGTCGTAATCCCCAATCTCCGCTGGGAAAAGGCAAGAGAAGATCCACGATGAAATAATAACGTTCCCACACTTGAAATAATATCACTTCTGGAGATATTATTATAGTTCACACGGCAAAGCGCTGCAATGTTACGACTCCAGCTGCAAGGGCAAGAAGCATGCCTGCAGCCCAAACCGAGTCCCTGCTGCCGCGGGCGGTGGGGCACGTCCCAGTCTCGTTCCTAGGAGATGATTGCCCACGTCACAAAAAACACCGACAGGGAGGTCAATAAATGAACGGGCACAAAGAATGAATGAACCCACCATTTCTGGCCAGAGCTAAGGTCTGGAGGATTGTGGCAGCCAGGATGGTCGAGGAAACAGGCAAGAGGGAAGGGTTTTGGGTGGGAACTTTTCCTGGGCCACCTGTATAGTTGGAACAAACTTTTGGGCACAAAGAAGGGCACTCTGTAGAGCTGGAACATCTCTTCCAACTACACAGTTGGGCCAATAAAATATCCCACCCCGAAGGTCTCGCTCCTCGCGTATTCTCCTGGTGAGGCAGGCAGAGAAAACTGATGCCCATTCTTAACGGACAGGGGAAAAAATGGAAGAAAAAAGATCATCAATGAATTTCACGCTTTCTGCTTGTGAATCGTTTTGGGCAGATGGTCGCTGCCTCTGACTTATTACTGCTTCGAAGTCACTTGCTACGAGCCGTTCGTGGCCCGCAGCCCCGGGAAGCAGGGAGCGTTCACGGTGAGAGGCCGCGCGGCTCCTGTCTGCACGGGCAAAAGGTTTCCCGTGCAAAACCTCAGCGTTGGAAATCCAGCAGCCCTTCCTGGGAGATTTCCGAAGCATTCATTTAACACTCGCTATTTAGGGGAAGAGCGTGGCTGGATCAGTGCTTGAAAAGGAAACCGAGAAAGGTGCGGACACAAAGGAGGAGAATTTAAACGCACGCTGGTTTTTTTCTACAGTGTTCACCCACCTGCACTGCCCCGACTGGCTTTAGGACAAAACAGAGGCGCTGCCTGCCTCTGACAGTCACTCCAGCTGCAACAAAAGCATTACCCCGAATAAAACTGGCATCTGCCACCACTTTGCCTGCCGAAAACTTCTCTGAAGATGCCAGAGTACTTTCCTGGGCTCGGACGGCTTCTGCTGCTCCTCCACGTTAAACAGGATAAAGCAATGAAAGACGCCTCCCTCGACTAGTCGCGAAAGCGATGCTAATGTCACCCACAGGCGCGACTGGTCACTGCGGTCTAAAACCGAACTCACAGCACATCGCCATCACATGTGACACCCCCAAAAGAAATAAAGCCGCTTCAAATATTTCGGGGGAAAAGAAGATGTCTTCACACTCGACAGCTGCGCTGGTGCTCGCGTGGAAAATATACGGCCATTAATCAACAGGACCTACAAATTGCCACTGGCAGAAATGGCCCTTTGCTTTTTTTTCCTAAAATGATCTGGCTGGAAATGAATGATGATGATTTCTCCTGCGTGAATAACCCGGGGAGGGCCTTTCTTGGCAGGAGAGGGTTTCCACATGGGCATTCCCCCAAACGGAGGGTCACGGTTTGATCCCCCTTGTGCAAATACTGCTCCCAAATGCTGCAGATCCCCCTGGCCCCGCTGGCAGGGCTGGTTTGGTGGCAGCTCAAGGTGCAGCGAGGGACGTTGAGGTTGGATATTAAGAAAAGCTCTCTCACCAGGAGGGTGATGACCAGGAGGGTGATGAAGCACTGAAACAGGTCACCCAGAGAGGCGGAGGACCCTCCATCCTTGGAGGTAATTAAGACCCGGCTAGACAAAGCCTTGTCTGGGATGCTCTACTGGGATGGTCCTCCTTGGAGCAGGGGGTTGAACTGGATGTGACCTCCTGAGGTCCCTTCAACCCTGACACCACATGGGAGTCTCCAGGTCCTGACCAGTTCAATGGTCACGAATCTCCCAAGCAAACCCGAGAGAAGCAGAGCTGACAACACTGCTCCATGGCGAGGCGCATCTCCAGGGCTCCGATGTGAAACGTGGCTGCCGCAACTGTTTTGCACCGAGACTCGGAGTTTTTCCAAGCTGGGATTTAAAGCACAACTCCGAACCTGCCCCGTCCCGCGGCCGGAAACGTCCTAAGAGCTCGAGGTGTTTGCAGACATAGACGTGACTCCTTTCACCTCCATCCCCCCATGCAAAGGTGCTTCCCCTTGCATCTTCCATTGCTCTCTGGGAATGAGCCAGCAAGTAAACCTGAACTTCGCTCGAGCTGCAGCCAGGGGAGGGGAACATGATGGCACAACGGGCCTCTGACGGCTGAGTGCGGCAGTATTCGCGCTCATGCCACATGCTTTTTAGCTACGTATTGGCTCCTCATGATCGATAACAGCGCTGCCTCTGCAGCCTCTCCCTGCTGAGATGGAAGAACATGCCTCACTTCACTTCCCACGGTTGAGGGCCCTAGGTGCTATGGTTGTTTGCCTGTTTCCTGCTTGAAAAGCTAAAAGGCGGGGACGTACATCAATACTTTGTAACTAATTAACGAACGCGCTTCAAACCTTGCCTAGACTGAACAAGGCGTGCATAGGCATCGTTAGCGCTGCTCTGAAATAACCTGGAAATGCTTTGGAACCGGGACTGCTCCAACACCATTGGTGTGCAGCGCGCCACAGGAGTGTCTGCACGCCTAAACCAACAATAAAAGCATGCTGTCAAGCTTGCCAAGTCAAGTCGAGCTGGGATAAATCAGTCACCTTCGTCCAGTCCCATGGGTACCATAACACATGCAGCAAAGGGGCAGGGTTGAGACTGAACAGACTGCCTCCATTTGGGCAGGTCTCAACTGCCAAGTGCTTGCCTTGGTGCACAAGTCCTGCCTTTTTACTGCCCGCCCCAGCGGCAGGTAAGCCGGTAGGCTTGCAAAGACATGAACTGTAACCACAGAAATTCCCTCCCGGGGCATCCTCTGGACCCCGCCAGGGCTCCTCCAAGAAGAGCTCTGCCATTAGAGCCCACGGACTCACTGGCAGCAGTAGTAGGCTGTCATCCTTCATGTAGATCAGCAGTGGAGGAGGCAGAGACACGCTTTGCCAATGGGTTTTACCAGCTCTGGCAGCAGAGGAATGGCAGGTCTCAGGGGGTCTGCATTTCCATATCAGGCTCTGGGGGCATTGGATCTACAGCCCCTTCCCCCCTCAAAACATCTGCCCTGTGCCATCCAGCCTGTTCCCATCACAGTCCTGACCCATCCCTCTTCCCTCCAGCTCCTTTTACGAGTCCCACTCTGATGCCAACTCAGTCCCAGGCCTCACTTCAGAGGCTGCTCATCCCGGTGCCTGTCTCCTTACCCAGCTAGATGCACCCTCCTCTTTTGGGCCAGATGTCTCCGAGTCCCAGTCCCCACTCTGCTCCCTTTATGATCGGTCTCTGCCCCATTGCCTCTTTGTTCTTCCCCAGTCCAGCGTTTGTCCTTTCTGCTTAGGATTTTTTTTTTCCACCCTCCTCAGACAACAGCAGGGGAATGGAGGGCCCAGGAGAGGCAGGTTTCCTGCTCTCCGGCTCCATGCTGGCCCGGGAGTGAGCAGCCACTCCAAGGAGAACACGCTCTGCCCTCCTCGTGGGATGGTGGGGAGGGTGCCGACACCGCCTGGTCAATGCTAAGCGCTGCGATAGGTCAAGCGTGCTCGGTAAGGAGAGAATTGAAGCAACCACTGGTGAGCGTGAGCCAGCTGCACTTTTACGAGGGCTTTATCAGTCGGCCCAGCCAGTGGCAAAAGGCTATGTGTGCATGGCAAAAGGCACCTTGCACACACTGAGGCCGCCCCTTGCTAGATTTGAGGCTGAAGAGGAAGGAGAACCCAGAATGCTTTAACACTGGCCAGACAACACGTGTGCTTCCTGCCTCATTCTTGCAGCCAGTGGGACATCTCCACGGGACATTTACTGCAGAGTTGACTCATTAGCTCCACAGTAAAATGTCACCATCTGCATGTGTGGTGCTATTAGGGTGGAGTAAATTAATTAACTCTGCCATGGGATAGTACTGCCTGACACAAGTACTACCCTACGGCAGAGTTATTTACTTCGCCACAATGTGCGTGTAGACAGTGATGGGGTGGGCTGGGGCACAAGACTGCTTGCCAGCTAGCCCCACACTGGAGCACCCTCATACCCCAGCCAGCCTCTCCGCAGCACGTTGGGCCGGGTTGGAGCAGCCCTGGGCTGGCAGGATGAGTCCCAGGCCCCATGTCAGCCAGGGCTGCTCTGACCTGGCTCCACATGCTACAGTCCTCGGTGCACCTGCAAATGCAGAGCCTGGAAGCAATAAACTCCGGTGCAAACTCCGCTAGAGTTTATTCAGCTGCATTAACTGCATATGTAGACACAGCTAGTTTTAGCTCAAGTATAACCTCAGACAGGCCCCTGGGGTGAGGGGCTCGGAGCAGGCAGGCCAGCTTGGGCTAAAGACCTCCGCAGCCCCCCTGCAGTCAGCCCAGGTAACAAACCCTGCCCCGTGTTAGGAACAGCGAGCGTCTTGCCTGCCTGCCCAGGCTTATTTCTGTCTAGCCATTGGTTTATTTCAGTGCTATCTGCTCTGCCCACAACCCCTGGGTGAAGCACCGGCTTTTGGTTGGCCTCTTTCCATGTGCTCCACTTACACAGATTCATTTACACGCCAGGGGAGAGCTGTGTTGGTATCGCAGGTGAACGTATGGAGGCTGAATTCAATTGTGCCTTCATTTATCCATGTCTGTGCAGGCCGGCACCCTTGCCTGGATTCTTCTCCCGGAGCCGCACATGGTAAAGCTCGGGATAAAAAACTAAAACCCCCCGAGTGACTGAGTCTGGAGGAGTGAGGTGTCAAGGTACATTCTTTGGGCAACTAAATACCTTGGAAAGTCTGGCCTTGTTGTGAACAAAGGGGACTGGGGCCCCTCCACACCCACATTACTGTCTGAAAATGCTGCTTATGTTCTTACATCAGTTAGGCCCATTTCCATGGAGGGAATGTAGGCACCAGTTTCTACTTAAGCAACCAACTCCCACTGATTGCAATGGGAGTTAGGTGGTTATTCGAGGACCTAACTACTACTGTGGATCTGGGCTTTGGATGCTTGAGAAGCATTCACCCTTTGGCTCATTCCTGGAAGGAGACTCAGGGCATGGCTGGCTCACAAGGGCATTAAAAGGCCTTTGCACTGAAAGACAAGGTTCTTTGGGTGAATCTGATGCCTTTCATTAGACTGACTTCAATAGCTGGGGAAAAAAATGTTTAGCAAGCATTCAGGTTTCGAAAACTTGCTAAAAAATTATTTTTCCAACTGTTTAAGTTGGTCTAATGAAACATATCAGATTCACTCAAAGAACCTTGTCTGCCTGCAACTACAACCTACACCCCTTTGCACCGCAATGCACCCACTCCTTCGTCTCTGTGGTGCTGCTGCTTTGTGCGCCCCTCTGTCAGATGAAATCAGAGCTCATGGTAGAGGGGATATCTTTTATTAGACCAACTAGCTGTTTGAAAAAAAAATATTTATTTGCAAGCTTTTGGACACAGGCATCTTTCTTCAGGCACAGAAGAAATGATTGCAAATCTGGTGCTTTCTGTGACACCCGTGGGGGTGTCAGGGCAAGGGTGGTTATTGTCGCTAGCACAAGATCAGGGCAGAGGAACGAGCAGAGTCCCTGCCCCACCGAATGCAACGTGCCTGATCCAGGCTCATCTATGACTGGCTGGCAAAAGGTTTCCATGCTGGGGAGCTCTGGGGGAAGGTAGGCGTTTGCAGGAGACCAAGCTGATGTGCGTTATAAAGGAACAGACTCTGTTTTCCTTGTCCTGCCTTAAACCCCCCCTGGAAGGGTGTGTGGCTGCGGGAAGGACAGGGCTTTGTCACCAGGCTCATTAAGACGCTGCACTCGCCTGCATGGGGCAGACAGAGAGCAGGAGGTGGGAGCCACGTGTCCCTTAATGCACTTGGCTGTGGCACAAAACGATGATTTCATCTGTGCTCCAGTAAAATGTAAAGCCCCATAAATCAGGTGCTGCTTCAGCAAGGCTCCCTCCCAGAGGTGGGCAAAGTCTTGGGCTGGGGCAGAAAGCCGTGCAGTATGAATTATGGCTTTGGAGGTGAAAAGAGATCTCACTTTGAATGCTAAGTGAAGCTGCTCCAAACCTGTTTCATATGCCCGCTGTGCTTAGTGGCATCTACTCTCATTGCTGGAACAGGCCGTTAGCTCGCTCTCAGCTTCTGCATAACACGGGCCACAAAGTTTCATCCAGCCACCCCTGCACTGAGCCTCATCATTCGGGTTTGACTGACCCACGTCTTCCAGAAAACCAGCTCCTCTCAAGCTGAAGAGAGGGGTCTTTTGCCCCACTTGTAGTTGCAAGAAACACAAACGGTAGAAACACAGTCACGTTTCTACCGTAACGGCGCGCCTCTTCCAAAACCAGTCGGCGTCTTGTGCTGTGGTGGGAGGGCAGCTGGAGGAAGAGGAGAAGGCGACACCGAGGATGGTAAATGAGGACTGGACCGGCCAGCCCAGATCCAAGGGCCCTGTCACACCATCAGATGAAAACTGGATAGAAACCAGCTGCAGAGTTGTTGCACGTTTTCAAGCAATAACTTCATAGCGAGTTGGCTCCTTTTATAGCTGGATAGTCATATTTATCATCTGATAATGACTCTGCACGTGTGGCTGGTTTAAATTGATTATGCAATTAACCCGTTCATTGTGGGCTAATCGCTTTGCACATGTGGCCAGTCTAAATTTACTGCGCTTTTAACCAGTTAATGGCCTAATATACGTAACATGTAGCCGGAGCCTAAGACTCCAGTTCAACAAGTGACAAGAGGTCAGAGCAACTAGCTCAAAAGCACCAGTTATCACACACTAGCACAACCATCTTGGCCAGGCGCACTGACACATGCCTGGACGCGGGTTTCTGAGATACCCCAGGCTGCGGCTGGACTTCTGCGGGAAGCCTCCGCCTGAGAGAGCGCCTTGTATTTGGCTTCTGTCTCTGATCACCTGCAAAGCTTCTTTCAAATTGATATTGAGTCGCCTGCTGCTACAATCCTTATCTGCCCATCGCAGGAAACCGCTTCGGCTCCAGGAAATCCCTGTATCGTATTTATGGAGGATGGGTGCTTTCAAGGTTATTGCATGTGTCTCAGATATCACGGCTTCTCGGGGTCGCTGCCCTTCATCCCTCTGTCCAACAGCTTGTGACAGCGGTGCAGGGAAAACACCACCTGCCTGGTGGGCAACAGCGATTTTGTAAAGTGCTTGGAGATCCTCAGATGAAAGCCAATAGACTAGTGGTTCTCAACCTCTTTAGACAGGAGTAGATGCTGGGCACCCCTTGCAAAATGCCAGCTCTTAGTTTCCAATCTTTCGTTGACTACAGAAAGCTACCAGAGCAACTCCTGCTGCTGC
>NW_017728911.1:41430231-41438765 GCF_001723895.1 Crocodylus porosus | reverse complement strand
TCTTTTGCCCCACTTGTAGTTGCAAGAAACACAAACGGTAGAAACACAGTCACGTTTCTACCGTAACGGCGCGCCTCTTCCAAAACCAGTTGGCGTCTTGTGCTGTGGTGGGAGGGCAGCTGGAGGAAGAGGAGAAGGCGACACCGAGGATGGTAAATGAGGACTGGACCGGCCAGCCCAGATCCAAGGGCCCTGTCACACCATCAGATGAAAACTGGATAGAAACCAGCTGCAGAGTTGTTGCACGTTTTCAAGCAATAACTTCATAGCGAGTTGGCTCCTTTTATAGCTGGATAGTCATATTTATCATCTGATAATGACTCTGCACGTGTGGCTGGTTTAAATTGATTATGCAATTAACCCGTTCATTGTGGGCTAATCGCTTTGCACATGTGGCCAGTCTAAATTTACTGCGCTTTTAACCAGTTAATGGCCTAATATACGTAACATGTAGCCGGAGCCTAAGACTCCAGTTCAACAGGTGACAAGAGGTCAGAGCAACTAGCTCAAAAGCACCAGTTATCACACACTAGCACAACCATCTTGGCCAGGCGCACTGACACATGCCTGGACGCGGGTTTCTGAGATACCCCAGGCTGCGGCTGGACTTCTGCGGGAAGCCTCCGCCTGAGAGAGCGCCTTGTATTTGGCTTCTGTCTCTGATCACCTGCAAAGCTTCTTTCAAATTGATATTGAGTCGCCTGCTGCTACAATCCTTATCTGCCCATCGCAGGAAACCGCTTCGGCTCCAGGAAATCCCTGTATCGTATTTATGGAGGATGGGTGCTTTCAAGGTTATTGCATGTGTCTCAGATATCACGGCTTCTCGGGGTCGCTGCCCTTCATCCCTCTGTCCAACAGCTTGTGACAGCGGTGCAGGGAAAACACCACCTGCCTGGTGGGCAACAGCGATTTTGTAAAGTGCTTGGAGATCCTCAGATGAAAGCCAATAGACTAGTGGTTCTCAACCTCTTTAGACAGGAGTAGATGCTGGGCACCCCTTGCAAAATGCCAGCTCTTAGTTTCCAATCTTTCGTTGACTACAGAAAGCTACCAGAGCAACTCCTGCTGCTGCCGAGACTGCAGCAGCCAGAAAGGGTTTAACATTATGCCTTCCTGTTTGCAAACTCTGGGTTTACTCGTGAATCATGTTTGCAGACCTTGCAGAGCTAGCACTGCGATGCACCCTTGAAAGGATCATAAGGCACTGCAGGATGCCACGGCCCACCCCCCATCCCCAATTGAGAATCACTGCACTAGACAAGCACAAGTCTCCAGACCCTCTCTGTTCAACCCGAGGGACATGGCCGACCCGACTCCAGGCACGACGACTTTGCAGGAGAGGATGGGAGAGTATCTGCATCTGGTGCAGGTTAGATCACAGCATCACTTCCCAGGCTATTTCAGCCCAGGCTGGTATGACACAGGTACAATCTTGAAACATGAGCCCTGCATTGGGTAGATGATACTTGTATTCAAGGTGCAGTGATCTGTTGTAAGTGAAATAATGTAATCAGTACTTAGCATGAAAAGCAAATTTATCTTGTCAAAAAGCATTACCTTGAAGGATATAGGCGGCTAACAAAGCAGCATCCGATGTCTTGCAGAGAAGGCGGCCATGGTAGAGATCTCTTTTGATCTGCAGGAAGACCAAGTACCTGAGGAGAGAGGCAGGAGGAGCCCTGAATTAGAGATCAGCTGAAATGGTTTAAAAGGTGCAATTCCAACACAGAAAAACTGAATTAAGACGATTCCTCTTCAAACATCCCAGTTAGGAGACAGTGCATCTGCTGTGACTTAGTCAAGTGCTAATTAACATGCAGTCCCCAATTAGAGACCGTTCTCAGTGCTTCCCTGCCATGCACATGCCACTCTTCAATTCCCCAGGAGAGGGGTATGGAGAAGAGAAGACCCAGGAAAGGTCAGGGAGCTCCTCAAGGAAAATGCCTACTTGTTGCTTGGGTCCTGACTACCACAACAATTAAAAACCGGGGACACTGGCAGACAGGGAGAAAAGGCTGCACATTTCACAGGAACTCTGCAGGGACCCTTCTCCATTGGCATGGATGTGGAAAGCAGGGAGCATTGATATCGCTGTATAAATGCTTCTCCTGCCACTGTTTGGCTGCTGCATTTCTGGTGGCAGCTCACCAGCTTCAGTGGAGATGCCTGCTACCGGGCTCACCGGGCTCTGGAGAAGGCTCGCACAGCGGTGAAGTGCACGAGGGCTTGCCATACTCCTGTGTTTGGCTGCAAGAAGGTCACGGTGCCCTGAGGTTATGACTGCCACAGACTGGTGGGGACCAGACTTCAACACCAAGCCAAAGGCCAGAACCTGCTTTGAGAGCAATGATAGGATAGAAAAGGAACCGGTCTAGGTCCATCGGAGCCAACCTATTTTATATGCCTGCTGCACGAGTCATATATTCATTGGACCATTAACTCGATCACGCTGAACTTGTGCATAACACGGGCTGCAAAGCTTCATCCAGCTCCCTTGCACCCAGCCTGATCGGCCGGGTTTGACCGACCTACGACTTCCAGAAAAGCAGCTGCTCTCAAGCTGAAGAGGTCAAGAGATGGGACTTTTGCCCACTTGTAGTTGCAAGAACTATGCAAGGTGCAAAAGCTCCTCCAAACTGACCAGTGCTAATGCTCATCTCCTAGAGAGTCGTAGGGACGTTGGGTGGGAAGGGACTTCACAGGGTCACCCCTAGTCCAGCCCCCCGCTCAACTGGACTAAACCGCCCCAGCCAAGTGTCTGTCCAACCTGAACTTGACAACTTCCAAGGATGGAAATTCCCCAGTTTCCTGAAGCAACTTCCCTGTTCCCATGCTTGACCAGAAAGCTCCTCCTCATCTCCAACCCCAGCTTTCCCCCTCTGCACCTTGAAGCCATTGCTCCGAGTCCTTTCTCCTACAGCCACAGAGAAAACCCCATCTCCATCCTCTCGATCATCACCCTTAATGTGATCAAATACTGGCCCCGCTCTTCTCTCCCCGGACTCAACAGGCCCAGTGTTTTCAGCCTTTCTTCACCAGTCATGATTCCCAAGCCACTGATTATTTTTGTTGCTCTCCCCGGGACTCTTTCCAAACTGTCCGCATCCTTCTCAAAGTGCCCAAAGTGCCCGAAGTGCCCAAAACTAGGCACAGCGCTGCCCCCCGTCTGTATTTGGGTATGCAATTATTCAAGGGCACCGCACTTGTCCTTGTTAATCTGACCTGGTTGACTGTGGACCATTTTTCCATCCTGGCCTCTTCACGTTGACGGGCTAAATGATGTGTTGTGTATGATGGGGAGAAATAACTGCGTGGCACTGAAATCCTAATGTTTAACATTTATTGACTGGTGCCATCAAAGCTCCCAGGTCCCCAGTCAGAGAAGCTGTTCTGATCTTAAATTTTCTGAGCTTTCAATGTGCCCTTGAATCCAACCCTTCATACAACATCCATTTTAGGAGAATTTCCTCTTCCCTGCACATGTGGGCAAGTGGCCTGTTAGCGCCCTGAGAAGCATACAGAGCCTAGCATGCTTTCGCCTATTCCTTCAGCATCCATCATTAACTGAGAATGAAGCCAACATCCTTAAAAGCAAGCTGTCTCCTATGCTTGCCTGTCAACAGGTATTTTTTTCATGGCTTTAATAAATCAAAGCAGTAAAAACGATAAACAAAATATGACTGGAAACGACAGGATCCTAATACACTTAAAATAAGTACCGGTTTGGGCTGAGCGCTGATGGCACGCTGCATTGGGGGCGACAATTTGATGTCAAACACAGCTCATGTAATTAAGGAGCAAATTGTAAATTGGCATGCTTGGAAATACGTTTAAATAATCAAACCTCCATTCTGCAGCATCTCAGCCGTGCTTGATTTCTTGAGTTCACATTTCTGACACTGTGAGCTTCATCATTTCACTGATAAACAGACATGAATTTTGAGAGACATCCAGCCAGCGTTACACACTCTGATCTCTGGTGTCGCCAAGGGCAGAGCACAGCATTCAAGCCCCAAGGTCTGCTCTGAGCTTTCAGGACCAGTTGCCCGCATGCATTTTATCGGCAGATGTCTTACAAGTAGGGAAAGTTAGTTAGTCGTGGTAGTCTGAAGCCGGGCGGAAGGCAGGGCAGATTGGCACGTTATAGACTAACTAATCAGAGATGTGTAGCATAAGCTTTCGTAAGCAGGATGCTGAGCAGAAAGCAGTGATTAGAGTAGAAAGGGCAGGAGAGGAGGTGGAGAGGCAGAGGGCACGGCTGAGAGAGGCAAGGTGGGTAGGAGAGAGAAAACCAAGCAGGTAACCCACTGAGGGACACAGGCCTTATCAAAGCTAATCCAGGGAATGGGTGAGAATCCCTCGTCTCCGTCTAGACCAGACTTAACGCAGTCCGGGTGTGTGGATGATTTCCTGTTCCTCTATTTCCACTTCAAGTTCATTTTTAAAGTTTGGTTTTCTCCAAACAGCCACCCTGAGGTCAGCCGCAGGGCTGCCTGTCTCCCCGATATTGGTGTCAAATGGGTGTGCGTTCGCTCTTGCACGCAGGCAGCTCTGCCTGTCCAGAGGGGCTCTGGAGCAGGTGATGGTCTGCAGGGTATTAGAAGATGCACAAGTAAATGAAGCCACATCCCTTGGTCCAGGGATGATGTGGTTGGTGTCGATGAGGAGGCACAGTGGGGTCCGGAGCAAGGTCTTCCCCCTCTCCATCCAACCAGCCCTGGGAGACTACTGCCAGCTGATTCACTCATAGTTTCTAGGGTTTATAGTTTCATAGTTTCTAGGGTCGGAAGGGACCTGAGCAGATCATCTAGTCCGACTCCTTGGACCCCAGCATGAAAGTCTGCCGTGGCCGTATCACCACCGCACCGTATCGGAAACCAGTGGCCGCTACAGCTGCCTCCACGCCAGCCGCTCTCATCCGAGGCACCTTCTTGCAGCCCCTTCACAGCATCAGATAAAGCAAACTGCTGCTTATGAAAGCTTACGGCACGCAGTTCTGATTTAGTTAGTCTGTAAGGTGCAAATCTACCCTGCTTTCTGCCTTACAATAAGTAGGAACCAGCACCCAGCAGCTAATTATCCCTTGTCTTTCCTACCTAGATCAATGCCCTGTTCCAGATGTTGTGCTGAGCTCTGCTTCCCCTGTGCACATGCTCCTGGTAGGCGGTGGGGGATCACGTCACCCATGTTTTCTAGGTGCTTGTCAGACATATTTAATTTCCAGGTCTACCTAAAAGTGCAAAGCAATATCGACAGGCCATTCCTTGCAATCCTCAGTGTGATCATACCCCCTGGTAGCACCGGGATCCAGGATTTTCCAGTAGGAAGGGCTAATGCAGAGGAGATGAACACCAGGGAGTGGGAGCCCCAGATCCACAGGTATCAAACAATTAATGGAGAAAAATCTGGCAGGGTCAGCACAGGCGGAGGTGGAGGCCCGCTGTACTAAAGGTTTCAGCCAAGCGATGCTGGTGAGAGCTCTTGGGTAGAGAAGAACAAGATGTGATCTCTTCTGTGACCAAGGCCCAGGCACAAAAATAGAGCTGGACTGCCAGGTCACTGCCATGTATTTAGCCCGATCCCTCACTAAGCCAGAACTGCATCAGGCCTCAGTGCAGCACATGCAAAATCCCGACTCCCTCCATCCACCCGCTCCAGAAGCAGCCAAGTGCTTCTGGGATTTAAAAGATGATCGGTGCTACCTATCAGCTCATCACGCAGCAGGGGGAAGGGCTCTGTGGGCTCATCTACATGTTCATTAATGTGCGTTAGGTCATGCATGTTACATTTAGTACCTCCCTTGTGTGGTACTATAAAAATGTGCATCAACCTATTTTAATGCACATTAACTAAACAAAAAGTTTTTTGTGATGTTTTAATGCGCATTAAAATAGGCTACCATGCATTAAAGCACATGTGTAGACGTGCCCTGTTTGAGTGAGCTCATCCGGCCTAATATCGTATCCACGCAAGCACAAACTACGTGGATGCCATGGGTGGATGCTGTGGCGGCCAGCAGGGGGCGCTCCTAGGTTGAGCCACCCACCTCCCTGCGCCCAACCACCTTCCAGGCTCCGAGTGCCTCCCTAGGGGCGCCTCATGTCCGGCTGACCCCCTCCTGGAGCACACTTGCTAGCATGGGGGTAACATCGGTGCCATCACCCCAAGAAGGGACTGTCTCGGCCCTGTGTCCTTGGGGAAACACAGGCCTAAGAGTCCGACAGGTACTCGACCCAGTACAGGCACTTGGGGCACTTCCCCAAGTCAGGGGGCAAAAAGTAAAGTCCCCC
This sequence comes from Crocodylus porosus, assembly GCF_001723895.1. Classification (NCBI taxonomy): domain Eukaryota; kingdom Metazoa; phylum Chordata; order Crocodylia; family Crocodylidae; genus Crocodylus; species Crocodylus porosus. The sequence goes on along the minus strand of NW_017728911.1, from coordinate 41,432,472 downwards.
TTAGTCTGCAGACCTAAGGGATCTCTTAGGCATAATTTAGACCCCCCTCAAGAAGTCTCCCACACCAGTCACAAAGGAGAACTGTATTGGTTACAGGGGTAGGGTGAAAGTAGGGTACAAGATTGAGCAATATCCTAGAAATCCTAAAGAGCAAACAGTCGGGCTGCGGTAGCCTTTTGATCGCGTCTGAGTTACTGCCAGCTAGAGATCTACCCAGATCTCAAGTAGCTGACTCGCATGCATCTTCCAAAGCCCGGTGAAGTTTCCCTTTGGAGTCAGGCCGTATCTAGCTCATGAGTTTCGGGGGAGAGAGCCAGTTTCAGATGGTAAAGCTCCTCTGTGTCCCCCACATGGCCGCTGCCCCCTCCTCCTGGGCAGTCCTAACTTTTATAGCCCCTGTGACCTCATTCACCTGGTCCACTGGAGGCCAGCTCCGGTTGGCTGTTGGCCAACCAATCTGAAATACATCACCGGTTGCCGGGCAGACTCCAGCCCACCAGGTAGAAACCCCCCACCCAGGTAGCTGATACCAGTCCTGTAGGCAGAGGGAGCAGGTTCCCCCCCCGCTCAGGACTTGAGCCAGCTCAGGTTACCTAAAGAGAGAGGCTGAGGGTGTGCCTCCTCTGCTGGGCCCATCCTAATCAAATGGTCACAGCACAGAGATTTTAATCACAATGTCACAGGGCAGAGATTTTGGGGAGAAACCAAGGTGGCTTTCTGCCACACTTCCCCCCCCCTTTTAAAAGCTTGGATCTGTAGCTTTACAGAGGTATGGAGACAAGCGTGCTAGTTTGGAGGCGTCGCCTTTCACCCCTAAAGAGAAATTACACACCACATAATACTGATCCTACCAATAAAACATATAAAACATAATAGCATATTCAGGACCTTCCCCACCAGAGTGCTCTCCAGCAGGTCTGAGTCCATCCAACCCCCTACCCAGAGTAGGGGGGCTTCTTGTCTGACCCCTCACGATTAAGCAACAGCTGATCCGCAATTTCAGCGGCCTCATGGATGGTTTTGGGGCCCCTGTCCTTGACTAGGGTTTTAATCTCCCTTGGACAGCAGTGGTAAAATTGGTGCAGCGCCATGAGATGGAGCAGTTTCTCTCTATTGTCAGCCTTGGCTCCATCTGTCCATTTAAGGAGAGCATCCCACACCAGGGCCACAAAATCAGCCATTGACTTCTCGGGTTGTGAGCGGATATTCTGCAATTTTTCCTGGAAATAATCCGGTCCTAACTGGAACCTTGCAGCCACGGCCTGTTTAAAGGCATCATAGTCATCAGCTGCATCCGAGGGCAGGCTGTTCAGGACCACCGCCATGTCGCCTTCCACCAGAAGAGCCATGTGCATCATGAACTTTTCCTCAGACACCTTCCACTGTCGGGCTTGCCTTTCGAAGATGCTGAGGAACACGTCAGGATCATCTCCGACTCGGTAGCGAGAGAAGGCTGGGGAGTTCGGTTTGGGCTGCAGACAGAGTACCTCTAGTTCGTGCTCACGCTTGAGCCTCGTCTCTTGGGCCTCTGCCTCGCGCTGTGCTGTCCTCTCCGCCAGCTCCATCTTTTTCACTTCCAGCTCCATCCTTTTCAACTCCAGCTCATACTTGCACTTGCTCTCTCGCTCCCGCTCTTCAGCTTTTAGCCACATTTGGTACCTCCAGCACTCCTCCATAGGGGATGATCCCTCAGTGGGCTGTGGAGCTGGCGTCCGGTGCTGTGATTCTGGGGAGGACTCAAAAGTTGGTGTGCGTGAAGGCTGCTCTGGGGCTGAGTCAGTGTCACTCAGGAGTTTAATCAGCTTTTCCTTCTTTAGCCCTTTCTTCACATGAAGGCCTCTCTCTTTCGCCCGTTCTTTTAGTTTGGGCACGGTCATTTGGACGTACTGGTCCGCCATCCTGACTATCTACACTATCCAGTTGACCCAATGCCAAATTAGAAAATGTTTGCTCAAGGGACTTCAGTGACTCTATTACTCTTCCCAAATTACGCCTGTAAAACAGCAGGGTATTCGGATCCCACTTCTCCACCATGTGTGGTGGGCCAGTAGGGGGCTCTCCTAGGTTGAGCTGCCCACCTCCCTGCGCCCGACCACCTTCCAGGCTCTGAAAGCCTCCCTAGGGGAGCCTCACGTCTGGCCAACCCCCTTCCTGGAGCACATTCGCTAGCATGGGGGTAACGTAGCTGCCACCACCCTGAGAAGGGACTGTCTCGGCCCTGTGTCCTTGGGGAAACACAGG